>NW_027468630.1:2364142-2376642 GCF_046254945.1 Alosa pseudoharengus | reverse complement strand
AAGCGAGACGTAGCCAACGCTAACTTCTGAGGGATGGAGGTATTCACATTACTTCGAACTCATTGAAACTAAGGGGAGGAATGTGAGTGTTAGTTGTAGCCTACACTGTGCCCTGATTTTTTGTCCACTGCCGTTAACTCAACTGCCAGCCTATTGATACGATTTGCACAAGCTTTGCACCAAAATTCGGAGGAGCGCCTGTTTAATGAAAGAGTATAAGGCTATAAAATAAGCCCTCATATATTTTGTGTTTACCTATATGCCCAAGATGTAGCGAGGCTATGTTATTTGATATTGTTTCATAGGGCTTTAGTGGTGGTGTGGAAGCCTATAAGCCTAATGTTTTCTTGTCAAGTGCTCTGTTTGTGGGATATTTAAAAGAATACCAAAGAAATACCTGTTATGTCCTCCATAGTAGAACTTTATGTAGGCCTACACATTTAAGAACAGATATTGGGTTCTGCCCAAAGTCGAGCAACATAAAAGTAACGTAAAAGTAACGAGTAACATAAAAAGTTACTTTCCATAGAGGGTAACTAAGTAAACTAAGTAAACTAAACTAAGTTACTTTTTTTAAGTAACGAGTAACGAGCAAACACTACTTTTTAAAAGTAACTTCCCCAACACATCAACTAAAGCATTAGGTATGGTGGGTACATCATTATGATTTATGATTTCTTAAGCATGATCATCATGATTACATGAATTTAAGGTTAATTACGCTAAGGTTAATTATTGGCCCCTCAACTAAAGTTGTGAATAATGGCATGTGTTTAAAGAACTGCACAAGTTGTGTTCAAATCAGAATTTGAGTAGTACTGACCACATTTTTGGCAGAAAAGGAAATCATCATGATCATTTTTAATAAATCATAATTCATAATGATGTGCCCACTGTACCTAATGTTTTAGTTGATGTGTTCGTGTATAATAATAATAATAATAAGCTTTATTTGTATAGCACCTTTCATACACAGAATGCAGCTCAAAGTGCTTTACATTTGAAGCATGTAACAAAATAATAGTCAGTCAGTCATTATCAATCACATTTCTTCATTGCTGGGCCGTTTGTGATCCACTCAGCAACATATCAAAAATATAGAAAATGACATGTCATAAGACTGGCACCCCCCACAAGCACGCCATATGGCAACTGTGGCAAGGAAAAACTCCCATATTCCAGGAAGAAACCTTGAGCAGAACCTGACTTAATAGGGGGAGCCCATCTGCTTCTGGCTGGCTGCACCCTCCAATAGCAGCAGATGTAGAATAATCTGAACAAGTAGTCTACAGGATAAGATGAGTTAACTAAAAGCTTTCCTGTACAGGTATGTTTTCAGATCTTTTTTAAAAATATTTACTGAACTCGCCTGCTTGATGTACAGAGGCAGGGTGTTCCATAGTTTGGGGGCATAATGGATAAAAGCAGCTTCTCCACTTTGTTTGTGGAGCACTTTGGGTACGATTAAATAATTAGAATTGGATGATCTAAGTTTCCTTTGTGGTTGATAAGATATTAAAAGCTCAGAGATATATGAAGGTGCTATGCCATTCAGAGCTTTGTAAGTAATTAACATAACCTTAAAATCAATTCTATAGGAAATAGGAAGCCAGTGCAGTTCAGCCAACACAGGGGTGATGTGTTCTCTCTTCTTGGTCTTAGTTAAAAGTCTAGCCGCAGAGTTCTGTATGAGTGCCAATTTCTTTAGATGTTTTTTGGGAAGACCAGTGAAAAGTGCATTGCGGTAGTCTAACCTGCTAGTGATAAAGGCGTGAATTATTTTTTCTGCATCTTGTTGAGTTAAAAAGGGCCGCACTTTGGCAATGTTTCTCAAGTGGAAATAGGCTGTTTGAGTAACTTTACTGATATGGGGCTTAAAACTTAACTCTGCATCTAAGATGACACCGAGGCTTGTTACTTTTTGTTTGACCTGGTGTGCCAAGTTCCCCAGATTACTAAGAACAATATCTCGCTTTAGTTTTGGTCCCACCAAAAGTACCTCTGTTTTGTCATCATTTAGTTTCAGAAAATTTTTGCTCATCCACTGATTAATGGAGGTTAGGCATGCAGTGAGGGAGCAAAGGCCATCTGGGTTAGTTGGCTCCACAGAAATATACAATTGGGTATCATCTGCGTAGCTATGGAAGTTTACATTATGCTGACTTATGACGTTTCCCAATGGAAGCATATATAGGGAAAATAGCAGGGGACCAAGGCAGCTCCCCTGGGCCACACCAAAAGGCAAGTCATGTTTTTCAGATACATGATCTCCTAGACTGATATAAAAATCTCTGCCAGTAATGTAGGTTTGAAACCAGTTTAGAGCATTATCAGAGAGACCCACCCACTTCGCAAGGCGGTGAATTAGGATGCTATGATCAATGGTGTCAAATGCCGCACTCAAATCCAGAAGAATAAGGATTGAGACTTTGTTTGAGTCAGTAGCCAGTCTGAGATCATTGACTATTTTTACTAGAGCCGTTTCTGTGCTGTGATTTGATCTAAAACCTGATTGGAATTTTTCAAGGATACTGTTTTCATTGAGGAAGGTATTTAACTGATTACAAACAACTTTTTCAAGTACTTTGCTCAGGAATGGTAGATTTGATATAGGCCTGTAGTTGCTCAGATTGGTATGGTCAAGATTTGACTTTTTAAGTAAAGGTTTCACAACAGCGGTTTTAAAAGCAGTTGGAAATATACCTGTTTCTAATGAGGTATTTATTACCTTGAGAATAAAGGGAGCTAAGCTATCATATACTTTTTTGAGGAATCTAGTAGGGATCGGATCTAAAACACATGTTGAGGAGCCGGTTTGAGTTATAATTTTACCAAGCTCAGATTGAGTAATAGTGCTAAAGGACCTTAATTTTGGGGGGCTGTTTTTGGGTGTACTATCAAACATATTACTTGTGTTACCAATAGCCTCCCTTATAGAAATTACTTTGTTTTTGAAGAAGTCTGCAAATTCTTCGCATCTTAGAGAGGATGCCTGACTGAGTGTATCAAAAGGTGTTTGATGCAATAGCCTATCAATGTATGAGGTCACGAATGACAGACTATGAACTCATGTCAATTCCTGATGATTCATGAGTTATTAAGATTTTAATGTATTTGGACTAGCTGTTACAATCCCAAAGAACCGGCTTTGCTTGGTCTGTTTATCCTACTGAAGGGGGATGGGGGAATGGGTGGGTAGGTAGGGGGTGAGGTGCTGTTGACCACCTGTGGATGTTGACTGGGACACATCGTCAGTAGTTTACTGGGTGTTTCGGCCTTTTACTCACCATACAACCTCTGCTGAGGCAGGCCCACCACAGGTTGATCAACCCTGGGTGTGTGTCCCAGAGTCCCTGGCCCTTGCAGTTAACTTAGCCCAAGTGGGGTCCTTCCTCTTCAGCCATAGCCAGTAGCTCCTTCTCTCCGCTGTGACTGCAAGGGCTTTTGTTATTCTTCGGTTTACCTGACCCCTGATTCTCAGCTCCCTCAGAAGTTTTACCGTGGAGTTTGCATGACCCTTGACCCCCAGCTCCCTCAGAAGTTTAACCGTGGAGTTTACCTGACCCCTGCATCCCACTTTGATTGGACGCAGCTTGATGTTCTAGCCACGCTGCTCCGCTTCTGCTGCCAGGCTGGAGTATCGCAGCATTTTCTGCTCATGTTCCTCTTCCACGGTGTCCTACCAAGGGACTGTCAGTTCTACTATGAAGGCTGTTTGTTGATCCTCAGACCATAGGGCAAGGTCTGGTCTCAGGCTGGTGCTGGCAATTTCTTTGGGGAAGGTATAAGCTTGTGGATTACAGTACATCGACACACATCTTCCAGTCCCTGGCTGCACTCAGAGAGGATGCCTCTGGCCTTGAGGAGTTCCCTTTCTGCCCTTGGCCTTCTTGGTGAAAAGATACTGTGTACGCCTGCTGGTCATTGATGTGTAGTTTGTTGATAGCTTTCCTTTTTGTTTCTAGTTCTGCTGCCAGGCATTTCAGAACCTGGTTATGCCTCCAGGTGTATTGTCCTTGAATTTCCCCTGGGGATCAATAAAGTATCTATCTATCTGATGGCTGGTGTTGCATCCTACTAAGATGTGTTTGAGATTTGCTGGACATTGAGCAGACTTTGAACAGAGGGGACAGGTGGGATATTCCCCAGACCAGCGGTGTAAGTTAGCAGGAAGGGAGGGCATTGTATGTGGCACGAATGAGAGCGCTTACAGTATGCTGCTTGCTTCTTTGTACCACAGGTCTCTCCAGGTGGTGTTCCTTTTCACAACATCCTCCCACCTTGTCCAGCGTCCTTGTGAGACTTGAGATACAGTTTTGGCAATCCTGCCAGCTTCTTCCTGCTGGCGCACCTCTTCCACCACTAGTTGGCATGCACTGCTAGTGTAGCTTTCTGCCAGGTCGGCCTAGGTGTTTCTAGCCAAAGGCCCCCTCACCTGGCTAGGTGTTTCTAGCCAGAAGGCCCCCTCTCCCTTGCTGAACCTGACCCACAATGTTGCGATTTCGTAGGGCTGATCTTGCTTGGGTTCCACTTCCTTCCTGTGTTGAGGGTGTGTGTGTGTGTGTGTTGAGGGTGTGTGTGTGTGTGTGTTGAGGGTGACCGCAGCCCAGGCACGGGGTGGGTAATCGAGAGAATCGGGAGAATTCCCGGTGGGCCGCTTCACTTTTGGGCCGGTCGAGGAAAAAAAATGTTGACATTTGTCACGTTAGTCTAACTTCTCTTAAAGTAGGACACGTTCCGCATTCTGTGCATGACACCGTTGCCTCTGCATGGGTTGTAGCCTACCGTGTGAGGGAGTTCTCCCCTCCCAAAAAGAGTTGGTTGGGTCCATATAGCCCGTCTTTTCCAAAAAACTTTTCTCAGATACGGATAGCCGGGCCGGCCCTACAGTAGCCATAAGCGTCAGGAAGGATGGATGGTAGAAAGAGGCCAGGAGGGACTGAAATGGCCAGGTAGATGCTGCTAAATGTGCCAAGCTTCTAGATTAGGCCTACAGACAAAAGTGGCAACTGGTAAAGATAGATAGTTATAGGCAATGATTATTAGCAGTTATTGGGCTAATATTGGACGTTTGTAACGTTGTCAAGCTATTTGCAAGCAACATATTACATTTCTTAAAATATTAGCCTTTTGTATCCGATTCATAGACATTGCAGTATGCAAATATTAATAACAAAACTGAAGTTTGATCTGTGTAGGCCTATGCGGTAAAAATTGTAGCCTCTGAGCAGCAGATCAACCAGTCGACCACTGAAAATGATGAGCCCGAAATTAGTGATAAGGAGGCCATGACTACAGGGACAAGTAGAGAGGATAAATTAAAGTTATTTAATGTAAGAAAGAGCCAAATATGTATGCTACATGATGAACCTAAATGCCTTGTTTGCTTAAAAGAGGGTGTAGTAAAGGAGTAGGCTAAATCACCAAACAACAATATAGCCTATACCCATGCAAAAAACATGTAGCCTAAACATTAGTTCAATATGCCTTTGTGGAAGCGTGGGATAGGCTACATTTCAAAGGCTTTCTTTCTTTCTGTCTTTCTTTCTGTTTTTGTTAACTTGTGGAATAGTGGAATATTTTTTGTTAACTTCTCAGTTGAAGTGAATTAATATAACCTTTACACATTTGTTGAACCATGGTACTAATAAAAACTACAGGATAGTAAGAGCTGAAATGTTGCTTCATTTATCCAATTTCCACCACTATGGAAAACGTGGGCCGGTCTTGGGCCTGAAACTCCCCGGCTGAAAAGTGGCCCCACTCCGGCCCTGCCGCAGCCTCTCTCACTACTGTGCCCTGGGATTCTTTAAGCATCATCTCCAGTCTTACCTTGGAGCATTTGTACTCCTCTGTAAGACTGGAGATTGGGAGTGAAAGGGCTCCATATTCATACAGGGCTATGCTGGTGAGGCATCTTGATAGCCCTAGCCATCTCCTCAGATAATAACTGATCAGCCTTTCCAGTTTGTGCGCATGGGATATAGCCAAAGACTTTCTAATGAGGGGACACAGCACTCCAAAAATACTCCATAGAAATGCATGGGGTTCGTTTGTAACGCCAATATGGCAGTTGTCTACACATATCCCGCCCCTTCCGCGGCAAAAAAGTCAACATGTGCGAATCATGTGGTGTATTGTGAATACATTGTGCCAATCATGTGTTGTGACCTCGCCGCTGGAGCAATGTTGGTGTCGCGAAGCCTTGCACACGTGCATTTCTGCCCAAAATAGATGCCCGATAAGTACCCAAAAAGTGCTGCAATATGGCCGCCGAGTGGAGGGACTTGCCTAAAAGGACTTTGATAGCCACCTCGTACATGGTGCCACAAGGGGCCACATGAGGCAGCACGCCTTCAGCTTCCCTGGGAGGGCTGATTTGTCTATGTGCTTGAGGCCAGTGATTGTGTCTTTTTTCAGCTGTTGGATCTGCTGTGCATCTTTGAGGTTTGCATCATACCAGCGCCCTAGACTTTTTATTGGCTTCTGGAGGAGCGTTGCTATTGGTTCATTTTTCATGCAGAACCTGTCATTGTCATTGTTGTTGATTTTTGCCCTTAATTATTGAAATGCTGCGAGACTTGGACGGTTTGAGTTCAATACATAAAGGAATGAAGTAATACATAAATCATGAATTAATTCATGCATGAATTCATGATAATTTATGTACCGTAAAGTGTTACCTGGAATTCAAACTCTGGACCTGGAGTTTATGGAGTTTATATATTGTAAGTACACAAACATACACTCATATGTATGTGTGGGGTCACATACAGACCCAGTCACACACACACACACACACACACACACACACACTCACAGCACACATTGCAGCACACATAAATATTCCCGGATACACATGCATGAACACACCCTCACATATCCAATACTGTATTGTGTCAACATCCAATAGAGTGTCCTCAGCTGCCCTGTCCCACCCTACCCTTCTGTTACACCCAATCGTAGCGCAGTGGAGCGCAAGCGGCACTAATAACACTGCTCTGCAGCCCTTGTCACAAGCTTGATTGTGTGTGTTCTGATGTGTACGGGTGTGTGTGTGTGTGTGTGTGTGTGTGTGTGTGTGTTTGTGTGTGCATGTGTGTACGGGTGTGTGTATGTGTGTGTGTGTATGTGTGTGTGTACGGATGTGTGTGTGTGTGTGTGTGTAAGTGTGTGTGTGTCCGTGTGTGTGTGTGTGTGTGTGTGTGTTTGTGTGTGTGTGTGTATGTGTGTGTGTGTGTGTGTGTGTGTGTGTGTATGTGTGTGTGTGTGTGCGTGTGTGTATGTGTGTGTGCGTGTGTGTGTGTGTGTGTTTGTGTGTATGTGTGTGTGTTTGTGTGTGTAAGGAGATGACCAAAGCCTCTTGCATTTGCTTAATTGGAGTGAGTGACACACTGAGGTCCCAGGAGGAGCGGCTGGTGACATCACGGCAGCATCAAGCACATCACGGCAGCACATCACGGCAGCACATCACATCACGGCAGCACAAGCACATCACGGCAGAACATCACGGCAGCACAAGCACATCACGGCAGCACACCATCACGGCAGCACATCATCACGGCAGCGCATCACGGCAGCACAAGCACATCACGGCAGCATCAAGCACATCACGGCAGCACAAGCACATCACGGCAGCATCAAGCACATCACGGCAGCACAGCACATCACGGCAGCACATCACATCACGGCAGCACATCACATCACGGCAGCACAGCACATCACGGCAGCACATCATCACGGCAGCGCATCACGGCAGCACAAGCACATCACGGCAGCACATCATCACGGCAGCGCATCAAGCAGCACAAGCACATCACGGCAGCACAAGCACATCACGGCAGCACATCACTGCAGCACATCACGGCAGCACATCGCGGCAGCACATCACGGCAGCACGGGTTTAGATCACTGTGTCTCATGCTGATTGTCTCATTTATGGCACAGTGCCTTGCTATACCATTGAAACCATTATTTTGCTGGGGATTGCAGGAATGACAACATGTTGTGGCATCGGAGCAAGCAGGGTTGGAGGTGTATGGGTATTTGTCATATCGACAGCAGTATGAACTATGAATCACATATGAATCAGAAGTGCATAGTAGTAGTCTATCAGCAATATAGTACTTATGCCTTATGTTTATTAGTGCCCAAATTCAGTGGACACATTGTGTATTTGTGAATGTGTGTGTATGAGTAATATTTGACCAGGACTATCTTTTCTTTGACTGAAGTAAAGGAATTGTGTACTTTGTTCACCTCTGCTATATTTGATTGATATTTGATATTTGATATTTAGGCGCCTCCACCTTGGACCCTGAGATGTGTGGGCGTTACAAACTCTCCGTGATGGTCAGGGACATGGCAGGGAAAGCCAACGCCTTCTTTTCCACTGGGATTGTCATTGTGGAAGTTACCGGAAACACCTGGGCCTCACCGGATCCTGTGAGACTACAAGAGAATCTCCCAGGCCCCTACCCCATACCCATCTCACAGGTAACACACCTGTCAGACACCATCCAATGCCCATCTCACAGGTAATGTGGTATAAAATTATCACTAATGTCTGTAAACATCATGATGAGACAAAGAGTGTTTAAACGGTAAAACATGTATTTATATAACCTCAACGACAATCAAGTAATACCCAGACATCATTCTTATATAATAATCTTTTATAACTTTTTAAATAACAAGTTTAAGTATTACTAATAACATAACGAAGCCATCCTACCAGAATGTGCACTCTGTATCCCGATGTCTCTGCTTGCTGCCCTGCGTCTCATTTTGTTGCACTGTGTCTCATGCTGCCTTAACCTGGGCCTTTTGAAGAAACCAAAGTCGGCCTTGAAGCTGCAAGATAACGCGTACACAGGGCGAGCTCTACTCATAACAACCAGTAGGACAGTGCAGGGGGGCGAACGATATTTAACCCATGCACAATGTATGACCTGTGATCACTCTATACTGTGAACTTTCCGTAAACTTAAGGTGAAAAGTTCATACCCTTGGCAGCAATATTGCTGACTTGCGAAGATAAGAGCGAACAACGATCCTTTCATAACGCCATCTGTGGGTCGGGGTAGTGTTGTGTCAGCATTTTGGAGGGGTATAAGTAAGAGAGTTCTACCTTTGTTCGGGAGTGCCTTCTCGAGACACACTCACGGTTTATTGCTGTTGGTATTGCTGCTAGCATCAATAAAACCATTTTTGCATCGAATTCTGCCTGCTTGAAAGCTCCTTTTTGCTTTAGCATAAGTTTTATTGGTGATTTTTTCTTGAAGTCGTGAGCTCAATTTTCTACTTATCTACTGGCCGATTTGATGACCTTCCACCACGACAGTAACACACCTGTCAGACACCATCCAATGCCCATCTCACAGGTAACACACCTGTCAGACACCAACCCACACCCATTCACAGGTAATATACCTGCAGGCCCCTACCCCATACCCATCTCACAGGTAACACACCTGTCAGACACCAACCCACACCCATTCACAGGTAACATACCTGCAGGCCCCTACCCCATACCCATCTCACAGGTAACACACCTGTCAGACACCAACCCACACCCATTTACAGGTAACATACCTGCAGGCCCCTACCCCATACCCATCTCACAGGTAACACACCTGTCAGACACCAACCCACACCCATTCACAGGTAACATACCTGCAGGCCCCTACCCCATACCCATCTCACAGGTAACACACCTGTCAGACACCAACCCACACCCATTCACAGGTAACATACCTGCAGGCCCCTACCCCATACCCATCTCACAGGTAACACACCTGTCAGACACCAACCCACACCCATTCACAGGTAACATACCTGCAGGCTCCTACCCCATACCCATCTCACAGGTAACACACGTCAGACACCCTGACACCTGCCCCATACCCCTCTCAGTTTACACACCTGTCAGATACCTACTTACCCGATACCTCAGGTAACACACCTGTCAGACGCCTAACCCATACCTATCTGTCAGGTAACACGTCAGACACCCTGACACCTGCCCCATACCCCTCTCAGGTAACACACCTGTGTCTTAGGTAACATACCTGTTAGACCCCCACCCCATACCTATCTCTCACACATCTGTCAGACGCACAGTGAGGCAAGCTCCAGTGTGACCTCTATATGACCTCAATATTACACCAGTCTCACCAGCACACATGGAACTCATAGCACACCTAATGAAAAAGTGTGTGTGTGTGTGTGTGTGTCTGTCTGTGTATGTATGTGTATGTGTATGTGTGTGTGTGTGTGTCTGTCTGTCTGTATGTGTATTTGTATGTGTATGTGTGTGTGTGTGTGTGTGTGTGTGTGTGTGTGTGTGTGTGTGTGTGTCTGTCTGTGTATGTGTATGTGTGTGTGTGTGTGTGTGTGTGTGTGTGTGTGTGTATGTGTGTGAGGTTTGGTCAGGTGAGATCCTCTGGTGGATGCAGGCCATATCTGGGCTCGAGTCAGGCATTGTTTATGAGGGACTCCAGTTTGGCGCAGCTTCTTTCACCCTAAAGAGCCATGTCTCCCTGTAACCTTTGGTATCTGCGGATCTGATTAACCAGCTAGGCCTCACTGAGTGCTGCTAAACATTTGGCAAGCACACACACGGCTTTGTTTCTGTTCCGCTTTGGACGCACTAGAACAAATATAGTCTGGATTATCCATTCATGTCCAATGTCACTTTTATCCCTGTCCACATCTCCCTCTCTCTCTCTCTCTCTCTCTGTCTCTCTCTCTCTCTCTCTCTCTATCTTGGTGACTCATTCAAGTTGTTGCATGTATTACTTCTAAGACACACAGGGCCGGCAGATGGACTAACGCTACTTCAGGCAGATTTGATTCGCAACGTGCGCGTAAAATCATGGCGAGGTATGTACAAACAGGCCGCACTGAGGAAAAAGCGCAGACTGCCTGTCGCGGGAGCCAGGGGCGTCATGCAAGCCAAAATTCAGGGGGGGCACAATCAGACAATTTTTTTCGGGGGGGGTCATGTTAGAGGGGGGCCGGAGATTTCTCCCCCTGGAAATTTTGAAATTCTGGCTGCTAAACATCCCATTTCAATGCAGTTTGGGAGGGACAGAAATACCTTAACAGAGCAAGCAGCAACCCTCCTCTATCTGAGGACTAAGCTAAAGTATCTATTTTGTAAGTTAATGTAAAACACATAAGTTGGTGAAAGAACTGTAAGCTCAAATTCAGCTCATTAAAGTGTAAGCTCATTAAAGCATGTTTAGACACACACATTTACACTTAGGCCTACTACACATGATTTTAAAAACAGTAGCCATTGCAGTTATGATTTGATTGATATGTGACCTAAGAACAATCTTACATTAAAAAATGGTGCTGAAGTCTGACTTTGTGGTGCTCAGAAATTAAATTATTATGACCGCCGCGCAGCGAAGCGTTTAGTCAGAATTTTTTTTTTCTTTTTCGCATGCCCAAATTTCCGTCAATGAGTCCCAGGACACTGAAAGACCGGGGTACACGAAACTTGGTGGGCATGTAACCCCACATGGATAGCATGGAACCATCGTTTTTCGTTTTGATCTGTAGCCCCCCCGCTGGACTGGACCCCCCGAAAAGAGGTTAGGGCAGACACAGTTTTCTGTGAATATCTCGAAAACCGTAGGGTTTAGTAGGACCATTTTTTTTTGTATGTTGATCTCAAGGGGCCATGTCAACCCATTCCATAACCACTCATTTCATGTATAGCGCCACCTAGTTAAACACAAAAAAGTAAAAATGAGGTGTTGTAATCACAGGTATCTGTGACCTAACATAGTCAAAACTGCACGAAATTGGAAGTGTAGGATCATTATGACACCCTCTGTATGCACGCCAAATTTTGTGGAATTCCGTTCATGGGGGGCCACACAATAAATTAATTTATGTTACTATACACCAACTGGCCTGTAT
Organism: Alosa pseudoharengus; assembly: GCF_046254945.1. Classification (NCBI taxonomy): domain Eukaryota; kingdom Metazoa; phylum Chordata; class Actinopteri; order Clupeiformes; family Clupeidae; genus Alosa; species Alosa pseudoharengus. Next base: position 2,364,708 of record NW_027468630.1, on the reverse strand, counting down.
GTGGCCGGAGACAGTTTTCTGTGAATATCTCGAGAACCGTAGGGCCTAGGAGGTCCACCTTTTTTATGTATGTTGGTCTTAAGGGGGCATGTCAACCCATCTCATTACCACTTATTTCATGTATAGCACCACCTAGTTAAAAATTAAAAAGCAAAAAATTAGGTGTTTTTATCACAATATCTCTGGCTGACAAGGTCAAAACTGCACGAAATTAAAAGTGTAGGATCATTATGACACCCTCCGAATGCATGCCAAGTTTTGTGTACTTTCGTTCATGGGGGGCCTTACAATAAAATAATTTATGTGTTTATTTAGTGACGTACACCAACAAGGATTCCCGGGACACTAAAAGACCGGGGTACACAAAACTTGGTGGGCATGTACCCCCGCATGGATAGCATGGAACCGTCATTTTTCGTTTTGATCTGTAGCCCCCCCGCTGGACTGGACCCCCCGAAAGGAGGGTCGGGCAGACACAGTTCTCTGTGAATATCTTGAGAACCGTAGGGCCTAGGATGACCATTTTTTTCCGTATGTTTGCCTCCAGGGGTCACGTTAACCCATTT
>NW_027468630.1:2349142-2359142 GCF_046254945.1 Alosa pseudoharengus | reverse complement strand
CGAGAGAAAGGGAGAGAGAGAGAAAGAGAGAGAGAGGAGGCCTGAGGCTGTACTGTACATGCATGACATCTCTGTGTGGCTAAAATCTGACTCAGTGGCGCTGTACCTCTCATTCCCCCAAATCTCTGAGTTAAAAAGAGACTCCAACAACAACAACAACACCAACAACACCAACAACAACAACAACAACAACAACAACAACAACAACAACAACAACAACAACAACAACAACAACAACAACAACGCAGCAGCGGCAACCAAAACACTCCTAAATCTGTCCTGCTGTTCGAGCTTTAAAAAAAAGCATTCCATTCACTGACTTCGCTCAGTGAAACATTTTATGAAATGACATTCTGTTTTAAGATAATTGCAGCCGCTCCCGTTATCCATGCATTTTCATTTTCTAGATGGGGGTTCCTGCCCCCCCACCACACACACACACACACACACACACACACACACACAGTGGTGGACGAAGTACACAAATCCTGTACTTGAGTGAAAGTAGAGATACATGTACACATGGTCAAATGTTACTCCAATAAAAGTAAAAGTCCTCCTTTTACATTTCCACTTGAGTGGAAGTACAAAAGTACTTGCCTTCAAATGTACTTAAGTATTGAAAGTAAAAGTCCTGAAATATATTATGACTAATACAGTTGCATTTACTATTGTTGAAATGATTCAGCACAGACATAGGCATTCATTGAGCCTTTCTCCTCCATTGAAGGACAAAATCAGCTAATAATTGTTGTATGTAGAAAGAACTAAAAACAAACTAATGTGATATCTTAGATACTTCAAAGTAACCTCTTTTTTTGTTGAATGCTTTACACTTTCAGACCAAATCAAGATGTTCCCTTTTGTGTTTGTGTCAGATACATGAAAAAGCGACTTAGGTACAGTAATTGAGTAAATGTACTCAAGTAATGTCCACCACTGCACACACACACACACACATTTTAACTACTTTATTTATGTCCACAATTCATAATAAATGTACATAAGGACATACATGTTACAGATACAGAACATTGCTAAGGCATGATCCACCAATGATGTCTGATGACAATCTCAAACAGCAGATTTATGGATACACACAACACCTTCTTCTCCATATGGCGACTTCCAATAATGGAGGATATTGAGCAGTATTTGGCAATTTGCTTTGCCCTTGCTTTTGTGAAGCCAACTATCCTGAGACCCCTAATGACAAGCCTATGCACGTGGCCCAGGCTGCCGAAGATAAGTACCAGATATTGACATTTGTAGCCAAGGCCAGTTATTTGCTGTACAAGAGGGTGGTATTTTACTAGCTTTGTTAAGTAAGCCTCCTCTAGACATGAATCAAAACAGCAACCTACCTCCAGGATGAACACATCCCTATCATGCTCATCAATGGTTATAATATCAGGCCTGTTGGCATTTAAATCAGAGAAAACAGACATTGTAGAACACCTGGAAAACATTTGTTGTCTAACAACACAATTTACATGTATTGACACATTTGGAGAAAATAAGGATGATAAGTGTCCAGATATAATGTCCACAATCCTATCATGCCTGGATACATAAAGACTTTTGTAAAAATGACAGCCATTTAATATGTGTGACATGGATTCTATGATTTGCTCTTGTCCATGATGTATACACAATGGTGAGTGGGAACGAGGATACCAGATTGACAGGTTAACCTTGTTGGGTATACCTGAAGCCTAGCTTTGACTGTAAATATTAGTATGTCTTCATCAATAGATGAATTGTGAAACATTTTGTGTGAGATTGAGTGATCTGCAAAAAAGGAATAGAGCTGCACATCGGCCCACAGCCGATGCCGGATGTGAACATTCAATGCAATTTCTCCATTGACAACTGCGGTATAAGCCATAAAAACTTAACTGCACGGATGTGAACATTCAATGCAATTTCTCCATTGACAACTGCGGTATAAGCCATAAAAACTTAACTGCACGGATGTGAACATTCAATGCAATTTCTCCATTGACAATTGCGGTATAAGCCATAAAAACTTAACTGCACGGTAGACTTAAAACCAGCTACGGCTGTACTAAGCGATTGTATATGCTCCTATAGACACCAAGAGTTCATGGGGCACTAACCTTGTTTTGAGATAAATGCCTTTTATTCGCGATCTCTTGGATAAGTACTTCATTACCCACAATCCTGAACAATCCCACAATCCCACAGTGATGCCTCTGATTGGTGGAAAGGCCGTTATGGTCATAGTTGGAAACTTTCTCTGCGAAAAATATTGACAAAGATGGCGGAGTCTTTTACTGCCTATGGCGAAAATCTTAATGTGATTAAAAACTTTCTTGACGAATATTGGTACTTGTATCAACAAGGATTGGGGTTTATACATCACACAAACTTAGTCAGGGCCAATACACTATCAAATAGACCACTGTAAATGTTAGTTTAAACACTCAAACTTTTCAGGTAGCCGACAGGATAACCTTTAGCATTTCCGACATTGTATGTCATTACATAATGCAGCTAACATTAGCCTACATGCTGCAACACAGGTATGAAATATATTATGTTTTAGTGAGTGTCCAAAGGGGTGAAAGCCACTTTAAATCAGGTCACATTATTGACTGTTGTGTGTCCGAGAGTCAGTTTGTGGGTTTTGTAAGGGCCAGCATGAGGGACAAGACCTACAAAGTTGTGGTGAGTTAAGCAGGGAGGTTGGTAACGTTAATGCTGCTAGCAGTGCTAGTTAACATTAGCTAGGCTACTGTAGCCTTCATACTGTATGATTCATATCAATCATTAACCTAGGAATACTTCTTCGTGCATTTAATGAACATTTTGTGTAATAATTCACGGCAAATTAATAAACTGAATATGGTGGTCCAAGAGCAGACCATGCACCAGTCCATGCATCAGCCTGACTGAGCAGTGATGACAGCATAGGATGAGTCAGGGTAATGTTATGAAGCACTGCCGTTAACGTTAACCGCTTTCACACACACACGATATAAAATACACGATGATAAATATAAAATTCAATATCAAAACACTATTATTTACACGATTACTCCTGAAATAACTGCTATTAACTGCACATTCACTATATAAAAATCACTGTTTGGAGGAAAGGGTTCGCGTGCTGTCGCAGGTTGGAAATGGCAAAATAAATCGCGCCGATTTTGCCTATATTACTCAGTGAGGCGCGGTGGTTTATGGGATGAGTAGTTCCTTCGCTCGGAAATGAAAATATGTACACAGTCTTGTACCTTTGACTTTTTTTGGATTTTCTCTTCGTTTTTTCACTCGAAATGACATGTTGTATGCTTATGAGTTATGCCGTAGCTGGTTAGCCCAAGACATGCTGTAAAACTCTTTAGATACGGATTTTTCCAAACGTCAATGGGACAAATGAATGGGAATCTTACATCCGGCACCTAACCGCATTTTGGCTGTGGGCGGGACTGTGCAGCTCTATACATGCAAGCTTTCCTTGGAGTTTGAGTCCTCTCCAATGTATCTGACGCTGCTGGTGTTTGATTGACAGCAGAGACGCGCGACTGTTTCCAGGTGGAAGTGAATAGCGCAGACCGTCTTGCACTACTGTTGCACTCACAGTGATGTTTGTATCCTTAATCATTACTTCATGTGGTGTAACATGTGTGGCATCGACTCCAGACCACTGCAAGTCAACACCAGTCCAGTTGCAGAGATCGTTGAGATCAGGCCAGTCCGACCTGACCCCAAAACCGGGGGCATGGGTGTCGAGTTTACCGTTCGCTTTCTTACGGAATCCTAGAAAGCTGGGTTCCGAATCTTGGGCGAGGGGGACCTTGCGCTTCCCAGGGTGGAGAAAAAGGGCAGCAAGGGCCGTTTCTCTTACGCTTCCCAAGGTGGAGAAAAAGGGCAGCACGGGCCGTTTCTCTTACGGTGCTATCGCCATTGTTCAGCATGCTAAGCAAATGCGACAGCCTAGTGGCAATGTAAGTCCACTCAAAGTCTGGAACTCCTAGGCCCCCCTCACGTCTGCTGTGATGAATGACATCGCGGGTTGTGTGACTGTTCAGACCGAGCCATCCTCTCACTGCCTTAACAGTTTTGTTGTTTAAGTCCTGCAAAACTTTTCTTGATATGCACATTGGCGAAGAAGTGTTGCACTTTTGATAGAGCTATCTGTCTGATTGCATCTATTTTCATAAACAGTGGCAAGGGGGATTCGTCAAGGGGGTCAATTTTTTGCAACCTTGTGGTGTATTCAGTAATTGTGTCCTGTATTTGTTGGTCCCAGTCGCCAGCAACGTTAAATCTGTGTCCAAGATAAGTGTACGAATCATGTCGGGAATTGAATTGTGGGTCACGGTCAGATTTTGACCGGTACCACCTGTTTCCACCGCTCCTCCTCTCGTAAAGCACTGCGCATTTAGACTCCTTTACTTCGAGACCCGACCACTTGAGGAAGGAGTCTGTCTTGCGCACACACACACACAACCCCTTCAGACTATGTAATGCGATGCTCAGAGATGTACATTTGCATTGTCCTCTTTAGAAGCGTCAATGACCACAGCACAGGTCAGAGGCACACGGGGATTACTGTAGGGAGACCAAATCCAAGGTTTTAACCTCAAAGGCAGTTTTTCTCAGAGCAGGGACAAGGCTTTGTGGATGCACCATTAGTTCAGGGACAATCATGATAAAAATCCTTCAGTCTTTTAGTATGAGTGTGTGTGTGTGTGTGTGTCTTTGGGCTTATTTTTAGTGTGCTGTGCATTTGTGCATGGTTTAGTGTTCAACAGCGTGTGTCCATTTGTTGATAGGTGACTTTGATTAGATTATACATACTCTGTGATGTGTGTGTGTGTGTGTATATGTGTGTTTGTGTGTGTGTGTGTGTGTGTGTGTGTTTGTGTGTGTGTGTGTGTATATATGAGTGTTTGTGTGTATGTGTGTGTTTGTGTGTGTGTGTATATGTGTGTGTGTGTGTGTATATGTGTGTGTGTGTGTGTGTGTGTGTGTATATGTGTGTGTGTGTGTATATATGTGTGTGTGTGTGTGTGTGTGTTTGTGTGTGTGTGTGTGTGTGTGTTGTGGTCTCCTGGGAACACCAATGCGGGAGTGCTGACTGGATACAAACGTATGGTTTAAGCAATGCCCTCGGCTCTGTGAGAGGGTTCCCCACTGTAAACAACAGGATTTTATGTCCATGTTTGGACTGATCCTGGGTCAGCTGGGGAGAGATTTTCCACAAATCTACTCCCCACTCACACACTCACACTCACACACTCCCCACTCACACACTCACACACACACTCACAGACACACACACTCACACTCCCCACTCACACACTCACACACACACACACACTCACACTCCCCACTCACACACACACACTCACACTCCCACTCCCACTCACTCACACACTCACACAAAGCCTGTATCCGCCACTCAAACTTGTAGCACGCTCTAGAGCAGGTTTGCGTTTTATTCTTATGATGAAAGAATGAATGAAGAGCACTGTCCTGAAGCACTGATGCAATATCTACATTTCCAGCACCTTGCACACTGCAACGTGTAGTCCATCTGGCCTCTGTTCTGGTCTGCAGATACGCCACTCCGTCCAGCATCTTGTTTCTGTTTATTGTCAGTTATTTGTTAATTTGTCTGTTTATGTCTTGATGTCTGTGTGTGGAGTGTTTTGGGTTGCACTCATAAACTTACCTCTTACCTTACCTTACCTTACATAGTGGCTCTTCCAAAAGATCTACAAAATGCATGTAAACCAACTGAATGAGGATCCTCGCTGTTGACTGTTGGCTCAAAGTGTGCATTGTAGTGCATTCAAATACCTTCAGATACTCTGGCTCTCTCTGGCTCGTCTTAAACAGCAGCTGCCCAACCCCACCCCCACACTCCCTCTGCTGACAACCCCCCAGCCCCCAGCTCACACACACACACACCACCCAACACACACACACCACCACCAAAACAGATGACATCAGCCCTGGGTGCTCTGAGCCCCTCCATTTTTAGAAGGGAGCCATGACTCCCTCAGGCCCTCTCTGCGGGCTGCACCTCTCCAGCTCACTCTCTCCGAGCCCCTGTGAGCTCATCCCAACAAATCCCACGAGGCCGTCTGAGGGGCGGGTGGGAATGGGGTTTCTGCATGGGCGAGATGGGGCTGAGTTTGGGAGAGAGGAGAGTCGTCTTCAAAAAACAAACGCGCCCTCAGAAGGACATGCACGTGCCCCAGAACCTAACCCCCCCCCCCCACACACACACACTCTGACAAGAAACATGTTGCTTTGGTCTCCTCCTCCTCTCCTCGTCTCCTTCTTCGGTGTGAGTGCGTCTGCGGTCTGCATCACTTTTTCCACTGTGCTGGAAAAACCCTCCGTCCAGTCAGAGGTGATTTGTTTTAGGTTGAGAGGACGGCTCTGGTGCGATAGCCAGCCCTCGCTCATGTTTATCAACTCTTTATCATCAGAGTACACACACACACACACACACACACACACACACGCACACACACACATACACGCACACACACACACACACACACACACACACACACACACACTACATCTGTTTCAGCTAAGCCTCTCCTATCCGATAGGGACTCCCTGCAACAAGCGCATGAACGCACACATACACACACACACTTACTCTCTCACACACACACACACACACACACACACACACACACACACACTGCACACTGCCACTGTAATAGAACAGTGTACGTGCCTAAACCCACTGATGCATAATTTATATGTCATACAAAATTGCAGTATACATACTACACACACACACACACACACACACACACACACACACACACACACACACACACACACACACACACACACACAATAATTCCCATGTGACACTAATGATTTTCCTATTTCGGCCTCTCCTCTGAGTAAGACGCCTAAAGCATGAGCTTCTCTGGTATTCCCATGAGAAAAAGCAGGAGGCTCCCTGTACAGGCAGAGCAAAAAGCTCTAAATGTGTCTGTGCTTAACTGTGTCTCTTTGGACTGTGTGTGTGTGTGTGTGTGTATTTGTGTCTATGTGCTCATGCATGCATGCATGTTTGTGCGTGTGTGTGTGTGTGTGTGTGTGTGTGCATGTGTTCATGCATGTGTGTGTGTGTGTGTGTGTGTGTGTGTGTGTGTGTGTTTAGGTGAAGTGGAGTGGGAGCCTGGTGGAGTATAGTCTGGAGGGGGAGTTCCCAGAGATGCTCTTCACCATCAGCAGAGATGGAGTCATCTACCTCAACGCCCCCCTTGACCGAGAGACCCAGGACCAGGTGAGAACAGAATGCACTGGTCCCGTACACACACACACACACACACACACACACACACACACACACACACATACACACACACACACACACACACACACACACACACACTGTGTTGTTGGATGTGTTAGTTTATGGATGTGTATTAGAAATGGAGACTATTGTTGTCAGTTTCCTGTATTGGATCTGATTTACACTGCAAATCCCTGGAATGTGATGCAGATCGAGTCTGGAAGCCAGCCCAAAATTACCCCGTCCACTTAATATGAGTTTGGGGAAATTTGGTCTGGAGTTACTCCATTAAGAAGTCTCTATGTCCGAATCAGAGGTGTTCGGGCCAGTAAAATTGTCTGGGTGGGATTTCTACGATAATGGACAGATGAACAGTGACATGGTCATTCATGTCATCTTAGCACACTTCGGTTGATTTTGTTTACAAGAAAAAGGCTGTCGCTAGAGAAGCAAGATGTTAAGAGTCTACTATCATGTCTGTTGTACATAATATCGACAACATAATAACTTTAAAAAACAAATAGAGAACAGTGATTAAGGCATTTGTCGAAAAGAAAGATGTTTTTTTTCGTTCTTCCTACAGGGTTCACATATATTGTTTCTCTGATTGTAGGTCTATATCCAATCATGTGCAGAGGCATTTTTCCTCCCCTGTATCGGTTGAAACACCCCGTAATCCAGTGGTTCTCAACCTGGTGTGCCGTGAGGCAAAGTGAGGTGTGCCGTAGAATTTTGTGGAACCCAATGCATCTATACAGACTCATGAAACAGCCTTAATCAACATCATGTGAGCATATGTCTATCACTGTGGTCTCAGCTCATGAACACACTGTAGAGAAACATAATGTGTGTGATATACTTTACAATCAGTACCCATAAGCCATGTGCCTTGGCGTTTTGGTTTGATGTTTGGTGTGAGCCTTAGCCCCAAAAAGGTTGAGAATCTTTGCCATAATCAAATCCAAATGCGTGCTACCAGACTAGCGCAGACCAAGAATAGAAGAAAACAAGAGTCTATCTTTTCCCATGTAGAAAGCAATATATCTCAGAACTTGTGCTTTATACCTTAAAAGCACAATACCAGTATGACAGATAGAGAGACGGGAATAAGCAAAGTGAATAAGAAACAGACAGAGAGAGAGAGAGAGAGAAACAGACCAACAGAGAGATAGACGGAGAGATAGACAAAGAGACAGAGAAAGATGGAGTAGACTGTCCATCATTTCAAACTGACCTGGGCAGGATGGGTGGAAATGATTGGCTAATCTGGCAGTGCTCCGGGTTAGTCTTAAACAAACAGGCCTTCAGTCTCTGGCTCTGACCTCCTGACGTCACGGGGGCCCAGACACACTGACACAGAGCAGGCCTACAGCCAGAGGGGGGCCGCATCAGGGCCCGCTGTGGGCCAGAGTCCGCAGCCATGAGGGTTATCTGGCCCTAGTGGAGCATCACAGAGCACAGCTGCTGCTACGGAGAGTGCTCTGACATACACACACACACACACACACACACACACACACACACACACACATACACACACACACACACACACACATACACACACACACACACACACACACACACACACACACATACACACACACACACACACACACACACACACACACATACACACACACACACACACACATACACACAGTCTGGCCAAAGTTGATTAGTGAAAGGTTTGACCAAAGACAACCAATAGCCAAGTCAAACAATCCCAGGGGCCCAGACAGACACAGAGCAGGCCTACAGCCAGAGGGGGACAGCGTATGTGTGTTCTGTGCGTGCGTGCGTGCTTGTGTGTGCTTGTGTGTGTGTGTGTGTGTGTGTGTGTGTGTGTGTGTGTGTGTGTGTGTGTGTGTGTGTTTGCCACATGCACATTTGCAAGTATAGTGTGTGGAAGTGAAAGTGAGTAGGGAAGGCATCTGTGTAAAATGTAATAATAAAAACACACAGAGGATGACAACACATGTCTCAACCTGCCCTCATGTGACAGGAGTCAAGCAATGTGTTTCGCTCGATGGTGTTTTATGCCCCCAACGTCGTCTTCCATGCAGTGCTGCCACCGTCGACTTAAAGGCATCTAATCCTAAACCTAACCCCAACCCTAACCCTAACCTTAACCCATGTCTAACCCTATGCCTTCCAGACAGCGCTGCCTTGAAGACAATGTTGGGGGCATAAAACACCAAGAAACATGTCTTTCTCTCAGTACGTTTACATGACCAAAACAAAACTTTTTACTGTAAATGCATGTAAACATTTTAGGACAAGTTCTTTTATCCGGACTAACACACCTAGACAGTCCGATGGAAGCTAACTACCGCATGTATACACTCAAAAAGACTCAAATCCGACTCTGGTAGGCTACTTATACAAGCACTTATAATAGCACATCAGTCCTCAGCCTTTTTAGCTTGGTTAGCAAACTAACCACTTAAGCCTTATGCCACAACGCTACATACTCATAAGCTGCACCTTCTTTCATTCATATATGAATTTACATAATAACATACATGTCCTTACGAACATTTTCAACAAGTAATGTCAACTATTTTATTATTTTTTACTGATAATGAAAAGTTTGCTAGTTAGCAAGCTAATGGAGCTAATACGGAATGTTTTGGTGTTTTTGTGTTTGTAAACAGGAAGGGGGGCCATCTAGGCTAGCAGAATAAGACATTTCTG
>NW_027468630.1:2324142-2334142 GCF_046254945.1 Alosa pseudoharengus | reverse complement strand
GCTGATATGAGGAGGAAATTACTCCATGGACCACCGTCCTCTCCCCATGTCTGAGCAGGCTCCAATAAGCGTAATGTCTCCCTTCCTGTCGAGGGCCCCGTCACTAATGTGTCAGCCCAATAAAGCCCAACACGCCAGCTGTGTCACCATATCGATTCTCCCAGCCAAATCACTGCTTGCACTGTCTCACCCCTCCCCTCTTCTCCCCTCCTCCTCCCTCCTCTCTCCTTTCCCCTCCTCCTCCCTCCTCTCTCCTTTCCCCTCCCCTCTTCTCCCCTCTTCCTCCCTCCTCTCTCCTTTCCCCTCCCCTCCTCTCCCCTCCTCCTCCCTCCTCTCTCCTTTCCCCTCCCCTCCTCTCCCTGATCTTCTCCTTTCTTCTTTTTGTCATCCCCCATCTCCTCTTAGTGGATAGAAATGGATGAGAGAGCATCCTTTGGTGGCCTGTGTTGAATATAACTCCTCTGGCTGGCTGGCTGCTGCTGCTGCTGATGTCACAGCTGGAAAAGGCTAAAGGGGGATTTCGCTGGGCTAATTGCACCTGCCTCTGACCCCCCGCAGCACTGATCCCACTTTAGCCCCCCTGGCAGGGTTCCGTCACCCCCCTCTCAGCCCTGCGGCCCCATCCCTCTCTCTCTCTCTCTCTTTCCCTCATCACATCCATATCTCCCCTCTCATCATCAACCCTTCCTCCTCATCATCTTTCACTTTTCTTGATAAGGAATAAAAGCAAGCTCACATAGAATAGTTAATACTGGGGAATAGTGTAGTGGAGGGTACTGCAGTAGCGTAGTGGCTAAGGAGCTGGGCTAGCATGCAGTAGTGAGTAGTGGCTAAGGAGCTGGGCTAGCATGTAGTAGCGTAGTGGCTAAGGAGCTGGGCTAGCATGCAGTAGTAGTGTGTAGTGGCTAAGGAGCTGGGCTAGCATGCAGTAGCGTAGTGGCTAAGGAGCTGGGCTAGCATGCAGTAGTAGTGTGTAGTGGCTAAGGAGCTGGGCTAGCATGCAGTAGCGTAGTGGCTAAGGAGCTGGGCTAGCATGCAGTAGTAGTGTGTAGTGGCTAAGGAGCTGGGCTAGCATGCAGTAGCGTAGTGGCTAAGGAGCTGGGCTAGCGTGCAGTAGCCTGAAAAGATCAATTCCTGAATTCCACAGGGGCGTGGCCTGTCTGCCTGACATGAAGCCTGGCTATGACTGCGTGTGTGAGCTCAGTGTTGCGCACAAGACGTGGAGGGAGGGAGGTAGAGAAGGCACCGAACGCAACAAGTCTAATCTCCCGACCTCATATTTAGGTTTTTAGTCTAATCAGTATTTTTGACAGGGAAGCTGTGTGCAAAGGAAGAAAAAGGGCTCAAGCCCCCTTTGACGTCTATGTGTACACATGCCTGCTCTCCACCTCTCCACCCTCCCTCCCCCGTCTCTCCCCCCTTGCTCCCCCCTTCCTCTCCACCTCTCTCTCTCTCCCCCCTAATTACTACTCCTTCACCTCTCACATGTTGATTGGATGACGCAAAAGCCAACCCCCTCCATGAATTGATGTGTGTGCGTGTGTGTGTGTGTGTGTATGTCTGTGTGTGTGCGCGCGCACGCGTGTGTGTGTGTGTCTGTGTATGTCTGTGTGTGTGTATGCTTCTGTGTCATATATGCCAAGCTATTTTTGTGGTGCTCTTTGCTAATGTGAATCTCTCCTGCGTCATGGTATATTTTCGACACACTTTCACTTTGCTGCTTGTGGTGCTTCCTGCCAAAGAATGCAAAGACAGCCTGGAGAGAACTATCACCAACATGCCAGGCCATTACTGCAGGTGTCACACCACTGGATGCCCCATCAGTGCTTTGTCTGCACCGCCACATGTTCTGAGCATCAATTTATAGAAAACAAATTAATGAGTTGCACAGTGTTCTGACTGAAAGCTGGAACCTAATTAATTAGGTCCTCATTTAGTGATGGAGAAGAGGAGACTTTCATCAACAGATATCTGCTAGGAAAGCAGCACAAATAATTAGCCTGAGTAATAGGGTCCGTGGCCTGAATTGAAATTGAAAGCCTGGGTACTAACTCTCTGGCTGGAATTCTTGGAGGCACACCTTTCGCATGCTTGTCTTGTATACCGCAGGTCCTTATAGGATCCCGTAGATACTTCTGTAGCTACTATTAATATGTCTCACTCACTATATGTGTTGATTCAGAGGTGGATAATCCAGGTTAAAATCCTATCTGGTGTTACTTGACAACTGTGGATTATCTAATTAACACATTGGCAAGGAGGACTTGCACTCTGAGAGACCAGTAATCACACAAGGTTGGTTATAAGACCACTGTATTTTAGTTTTTTTCTTATTTTTTCAAAAGTTTTTTTCGAGGCAGAAAACGACGAAGAAAGTGCAAGAGTGCTGTACAAACGTTTCAGTCAAAAGACTATCTTCAGTGCAAAAAAGAGCAGCAGCATAGTGAGGCAACCTTTTAAAACAGTCTAGAGCAGGTGCATCCAATTAGTGGCCAACAGGCCTAGCAGGTCACAGCTCGTTCAGATCGCATAATTGAACAATTACATCACATTTTAATAAGTCTACCTTATAGGGCATAGTGATCAGACATATAGAAAAAACCGTACAATAGACACACATGTCAAATACATTTTACAGAAAACAGGACATTTCTAATTCTTCATTTAGACCATTAGGATGAAGAGTCTTTAGATAGAAAATGTATCTACATTCACATTGCAAGAAACATTTATCTAAATTTCCACCACGTCTTTTGGGAGTCAGATGATCAATGCCACAGAATTCCAGATCCTTAATTGAGTGGTTTCCGTCTGCAAAATGTCTCGCAACAGCTGATTTGGGATCAGCCCTGCGAATAGAGCTTTTATGCTCATTAATTCTGAATCTGAGTTGTCTAGTGGTTTTACCAACATACTGAAGGCCACATTTTAAACATGAAAGAAGGTAAACAACATTGTTAGAGCTGCATGTAATACGTTTTTTAATCTTGTATTCTCTCTTTGTCACATAACTTGAAAAGGTGTTGACTTTTTTAGCATTGGAACAAGCAGCACAATTACGGCATGGGAAGAAACCTGTGGCATTGTCCAAACGCTCCTGATGGGTGGATGTTCTGTGTGTATCTGCATGTACCAATATTTCACGAACATTTTTTGCTCTAGAAAAAGAAAAAAGAGGGAGAGAATTAAAGATCTCTTTGCCAACATCATCAATTGACAAGATATTCCAATATTTTTTAACAATATCACATATAGAGTGGCCTAGAGGTGAGTGAGTAGTATTGAAAACACTAGAAAAAGATTGTTGTCTCTTAGGTCTAGCTTCGTCAAAAAGATCATTTCTACTCTTGCCATGTGCTTTGATGAATGCTTCATTAAGAACATCACGGGGATACCCTCTTTCCAACAATTTGTTAAGAAGCTTATGGGCCTCTACCTGAAAGTCATCGTCCCTTGCACATATACGTCGTAGCCTTAAGAACTGACTAAATGGTAAACCTTTTTTGAGGGACATTGGATGATGACTAGTATAGTGTAGGAGACTGTTTTTGTCAGTGGGTTTCATGTAAAGTGTGGTGTATATATGTCGCTCTTTCAGAATTACTTTCGTATCGAGGAAACTCACTTGGTGATCATCATACTCTAGACTAAATTCAATTGACTCCATGCAAGTATTGAGATGTTGAAGGAAGATTTGAAGGTCACTGCTTGAACCACTCCAGATCAGAAATATATCGTCAATATATCTTTTCCAAAACACAATAGATGGTGAAAAAGGATTGTCATTATAGACATATTGGAATTCAAAAAAACCCATAAAAAGGTTTGCATAATCTGGGGCAAAACTTGCACCCATTGCTGTGCCATGTGTTTGCAGGAAAACGTTTTTACCATGAAGAAAATAGTTTTTAGTTAGTACAATTTCAGACATATTAACCAGGAAATCTGATGGTGGGACATGATCAGATCTGGAGTCTAGAAAGAACTTAAGTGCATTCAGGCCAGAGGGGTGAGGAATGTTTGTGTACAAACTCACCACATCCATAGTGGCGAGAATGAGCTCACCACTAGTCAAAGTGAGGTCACTTAGTTGTGTAATGAAGTCTCCTGTGTCTTTGAGATAAGATGGAAGTTTTTCCACTAGTGGCCTTATGTGATAGTCAACAAAGTTGGATAATGGTTCGGTTAAGGAACCAATACTAGCAATGATTGGACGACATTTTGGGAAATCATCAAAACTTTTATGAACTTTGGGTAGACCATAAATCCCTGGGTTGATGGGAAAATCATTGGTAAGGTATTTAAATTCAGTCTGATTTATGTGACCCACTGACAGAGCTTGCTTTAAGAAAACTTCAATTTCCCCTTTAAAAGAGCGTGTTGGATCACATTGCAATTTTTTGTAGAATTTACAATCAGACAGCTGTCTATTAATTTCATCATCATACATGTTAGTGTTCATCAGTACTATCCCTCCCCCTTTATCAGCCGGCTTTACAGTGATATTGGGGTTTTTTGCCAGAGATGAGAGGGCAGTCCGTTCACCCAAAGTGCAATTAGATCTCGAGTGAGATCTGAGCTGGAAAAGTTCTTTAACATCCCTATCAACTAACTTACAGAACGTGTTAATACCTGCACAGTTAACTTGTGGACAGAATGTACTTTTACGCTTAAAGTGCACAGGAGCATTTCTTTCAGTAACAACATTCTGAACAGTTAGAGGCAAAGTAGTTCTCCCCTTATGGTAGAAATATTTTAACTTAATGGAACGAAATAATTTAAACAGTTCTACCTGGACTTGGAAGGGATTGAGGGGGGGTGTTGGTACAAAGGACAGCCCTCTGTTGAGAATGGAGGTTTCTTCATCATTCAGTCTATGGTCAGATAGATTGAAGATTAAGCTGGCATCTTCTGGTTGGCTGCATGCTTCAGATAGCCTTGACTCCTTAAAAGTCTTGCGCCCTCTTCGACCTCTTCTGGTTTTTCTTTTGGCTTTTTCTGTTTCTTCTGTTTGATTGACTGGTTCTTTTTGGTGTGTGCCCTCTCTAAAAAATCCTCCTCGGGCTCAAAGGGAAATGGTGTACTAGAGATGGAAGAGTAGGAGTCTGAGCGAGGAGCTCCCCTGGTTTTCCGATACTTTGGCCTTTCAGATGTCAATAGCCATGGGTACACCCTTCCACCTTTATAATCCATTGTATCCCTCTTAAATTTCACAATCTTTCTTTTCTGCAATTCTTGCTGATATTTCTCATTAATGGCCTTAAGCTCATCTTCGATTGATTTCACACAAAAAGAACTTAAGAAAGTACAACAAGAGATTGATTCAGTAGAAGGGAAACTAAAAACCAGCAGTGATGTGGAAGGGTGTACCCATGGCTATTGACATCTGAAAGGCCAAAGTATCGGAAAACCAGTGGAGCTCCTCGCATAGACTCCTACTCTTCCATCTCTAGTACACCATTTCCCTTTGAGCCCGAGGAGGATTTTTTAGAGAGGGCACACACCAAAAAGAACCAGTCAATCAAACAGAAGAAACAGAAAAAGCCAAAAGAAAAACCAGAAGAGGTCGAAGAGGGCGCAAGACTTTTAAGGAGTCAAGGCTATCTGAAGCATGCAGCCAACCAGAAGATGCCAGCTTAATCTTCAATCTATCTGACCATAGACTGAATGATGAAGAAACCTCCATTCTCAACAGAGGGCTGTCCTTTGTACCAACACCCCCCCTCAATCCCTTCCAAGTCCAGGTAGAACTGTTTAAATTATTTCGTTCCATTAAGTTAAAATATTTCTACCATAAGGGGAGAACTACTTTGCCTCTAACTGTTCAGAATGTTGTTACTGAAAGAAATGCTCCTGTGCACTTTAAGCGTAAAAGTACATTCTGTCCACAAGTTAACTGTGCAGGTATTAACACGTTCTGTAAGTTAGTTGATAGGGATGTTAAAGAACTTTTCCAGCTCAGATCTCACTCGAGATCTAATTGCACTTTGGGTGAACGGACTGCCCTCTCATCTCTGGCAAAAAACCCCAATATCACTGTAAAGCCGTCTGATAAAGGGGGAGGGATAGTACTGATGAACACTAACATGTATGATGATGAAATTAATAGACAGCTGTCTGATTGTAAATTCTACAATAAATTGCAATGTGATCCAACACACTCTTTTAAAGGGGAAATTGAAGTTTTCTTAAAGCAAGCTCTGTTGGTGGGTCACATAAATCAGACTGAATTTAAATACCTTACCAATGATTTTCCCATCAAACCAGTGATTTATGGTCTACCCAAAGTTCATAAAAGTTTTGATGATTTCCCAAAATGTCGTCCAATCATTGCTAGTATTGGTTCCTTAACCGAACCATTATCCAACTTTGTTGACTATCACATAAGGCCACTAGTGGAAAAACTTCCATCTTATCTCAAGGACACAGGAGACTTCATTACACAACTAAGTGACCTGACTTTGACTAGTGGTGAGCTCATTCTCGCCACTATGGATGTGGTGAGTTTGTACACAAACATTCCTCACCCCTCTGGCCTGAATGCACTTAAAGCAACACCAAAGAGTTTTTTATACCTCAAAATAATGTTTCCAAAATCGTTTCAGTCGTTCATCAACTTGTAACAGGCTGAACGGCACTTCTGCATTTGCTTCGCGGCCCTCTATCGGCTATAACCGCACTATATAAGTTTCCCAGATCGGGTAGTGGATCTGTAGTTCAATGGAATGAGACATAAGAAACTACAAATTTGACTTGCATCTGATGTCGCAATACATCGTAGGCTACTTTTTTTTATAAATCGTGCAACATATTCTACCTTGTCTGTGGACATCGTTATTTGCAAAGCCGGTGCTGGATAAACAAATAGCATGCGTGCGACAGAGGGAAAGTTCTTTGGTGTTGCTTTAAGTTCTTTCTAGACTCCTAGAACTCCTAGAACTCCCACCATCAGATTTCCTGGTTAATATGTCTGAAAAAAAAAAACTAAAAACTAAAAACTATTTTCTTCATGGTAAAAACGTTTTCCTGCAAACACATGGCACAGCAATGGGTGCAAGTTTTGCCCCAGATTATGCAAACCTTTTTATGTTTTTTTTTTAATTCCAATATGTCTATAATGACAATCCTTTTTCACCATCTATTGTGTTTTGGAAAAGATATATTGACGATATATTTCTGATCTGGAGTGGTTCAAGCAGTGACCTTCAAATCTTCCTTCAACATCTCAATACTTGCATGGAGTCAATTGAATTTAGTCTAGAGTATGATGATCACCAAGTGAGTTTCCTCGATACGAAGGTAATTCTGAAGGAGGGACATATATCACACTTTACACGAAACCCACTGACAAAAACAGTCTCCTACACTATACTAGTCATCATCCAATGTCCCTCAAAAAAGGTTTACCATTTAGTCAGTTCTTAAGGCTACGACGTATATGTGCAAGGGACGATGACTTTCAGGTAGAGGCCCATAAGCTTCTTAACAAATTGTTGGAAAGAGGGTATCCCCGTGATGTTCTTAATGAAGCATTCATCAAAGCACATGGCAAGAGTAGAAATGACCTTTTTGACAAAGCTAAACCTAAGAGACAACAATCTTTTTCTAGTGTTTTCAATACTACTCACTCACCTCTAGGCCACTCTATATGTGATATTGTTAAAAAATATTGGAATATCTTGTCAATTGATGATGTTGGCAAAGAGATCTTTAATTCTCTCCCTCTGTTTTCTTTTTCTAGAGCAAAAAATGTTCGTGAAATATTGGTACATGCAGATACACACAGAACATCCACCCATCAGGAGCGTTTGGACAATGCCACAGGTTTCTTCCCATGCCGTAATTGTGCTGCTTGTTCCAATGCTAAAAAAGTCAACACCTTTTCAAGTTATGTGACAAAGAGAGAATACAAGATTAAAAAACTTATTACATGCAGCTCTAACAATGTTGTTTACCTTCTTTCATGTTTAAAATGTGGCCTTCAGTATGTTGGTAAAACCACTAGACAACTCAGATTCAGAATTAATGAGCATAAAAGCTCTATTCGCAGGGCTGATCCCAAATCAGCTGTTGCGAGACATTTTGCAGACGGAAACCACTCAATTAAGGATCTGGAATTCTGTGGCATTGATCATCTGACTCCCAAAAGACGTGGTGGAAATTTAGATACATTTTTATTGCAATGTGAATGTAGATACATTTTCTATCTAAAGACTCTTCATCCTAATGGTCTAAATGAAGAATTAGAAATGTCCTGTTTTCTGTAAAATGTATTTGACATGTGTGTGTCTATTGTACGTTTTTTTCTATATGTCTGATCACTATGCCCTATAAGGTAGACTTATGAAATTGTGATGTAATTGTTCAATTATGCGATCTGAACGAGCTGTGACCTGCTAGGCCTGTTGGCCACTAATTGGATGCACCTGCTCTAGACTGTTTTAAAAGGTTGCCTCACTATGCTGCTGCTCTTTTTTGCACTGAAGATAGTCTTTTGACTGAAACGTTTGTACAGCACTCTTGCACTTTCTTGCACTTTTTGCACATTGTGTTGCCTCGAAAAAAACTTTTGAAAAAATAAGAAAAAAACTAAAATACAGTGGTCTTATAACCAACCTTGTGTGATTACTGGTCTCTCAGAGTGCAAGTCCTCCTTGCCAATGTACTGTACTAAGACTTTTTGACCACTGCACCAGAGAACCTTTCTCAAGAGGACTTAAAAACAAGGCGCAGCTCTACTTCATGCTTTTTGATTATCTAATTAACACACAGGATTAAGCAGATGAGAAGTACAGTAACAGATACGGCACTGGTGGAGCTAAACCAGGGAGGGACTTTTAGGCGGGGATCACATTAGCCATGCAGTGGCAAGCTGCAGGCGTAACGCAACGCTCAGACCATAATAAGTTTTATCTCGGTCCTAAGCAACACAAACAGTTTGTCAATTGAATACGCTCGCGTTGCGCTTTGAAAATTAAACCAAGTTCAATGCTCAGCTTGTTCAAAGCTAGCGTTACGCCAGCGTTGCCACCGTTCCGCTGCTGAACCATAGAGAACAATAGGAAACCTGCCACTTGCCGCTGGCTAATGTGATCCCCGCCTTACTCTCTTGAACTTGAGGCTTTTATGCAGTATGATACACACAGAGAGGTATTAGACACAATATTTAATTTGTGAAATCAAAGTCCAATGTGGCAGACCAGCATTTTGCCCTCTGAACATCCATTCATGGATTTAAGGGAAGAGAGGGGCGTGGGGTGGGACAGGGCTGTAGCTTGAGTCCTACCCTGTTCAGTACACTATCTATATTAATGAGTTAGCGGTGTTACTGGAACCATCTAGAGCTCCTGGACTCCCCCTAAACAATACGGAAGTTAAATCCCTGCTCTTTGCAGATGACCTGGTGCTGCTCTCGCCCTCTGAACAAGGGCTACAGCAGCACCTGGACCTGCTAGAGCACTTCTGTCAGAACTGGGCCCTGACAGTTAATTTAGGCAAAAACCAAGATTGTAATCTTCCAAAAGAAAGCCAGATCCCTGGCAACCAGATAACTTTTCACCCTAAGAAACACTGCTCTACTCTAGAACACTCACAATGTTACGATTACCTACTGTAGGCCTGAAACTCAGAGCCTCAGGAAGCTTTGACCTTGCAGTGAATGTGCTAAACGAGAAAGCTCGCAGTGCTCTCTATGCCATCGAAAGAATTTTCATAAAATACAGATTCCAACATCCGGTGCAACATTTTTGACAGTGTCATCATGCCAATTGCACTGTATTGAGGATGTGAGGTATGGGGTCCACTCAGTAAGCTCGACTCCTCCACTCAGTAAGCTCCTGAAGTTAACTAATACACTAACCCTTCAATCTCAGACCAGCACTGCTTTCCAAAATCAGACCAAAGTAAAACAAATTATGAATCAAAGAAAAAAAAACATGTCTGGAGTAAAACATGCATACTTCGGTCAGTAATTCCCCTCCCCTTCGATTCCCATTCCGCA
>NW_027468630.1:2299142-2311642 GCF_046254945.1 Alosa pseudoharengus | reverse complement strand
ATTGGCCACCACAGAGTCCAGACCTTATGGCCACCACAGAGTCCAGACCTTAACCCCATTGGCCACCACAGAGTCCAGACCTTAATCCCATTGGCCACCACAGAGTCCAGACCTTAACCCCATTGGCCACCACAGAGTCCAGACCTGAACCCCATTGGCCACCACAGAGTCCAGACCTTAACCCCATTGAGAGTCTTTGGGATGTGCTGGAGAATACTTTTGTGGTTTGAATCTCCCATCATCAAGACCTGTGCCGCCCTGGGGACCAAGATTCTATTGCACTGTGAAATGCTTTTTAATAACAAGTCTTTAAACACAAAGTAAAAAAACAGAGCCGTTAAAGTGTTGGCTTTAAGTGTTTTCACTGACAGGTGGGTTCATTCATCCACCACGACTGGAACCGTTCGAAAGGCCTATCATTTCTCATTTTACCATCAGGATAACCCTGTCAGTTTGCCCATGACAACTGTTGCCAAGTAGTTACGGCTACTGCTGAAGCGACTGCTGCTGGGGGTAGATGATGTCACTACCCTTCCCAGAACAGTGCAGTGATTTGTTTTATACCAGCAACAGGCAGCAGTTCCCAGTAAACGTTTAGCAATTCAGGATGGTTATGCATGTCTGCTTTTGTGTGTGGGTCCTGGGTTTATTGTTGAATTGTTGAATGACGAGGGCTTTAATATTATTTCAGTTGGTGCAGTGATGACAAAGTGTCCAGCCATTGTTTACCTAAGCTGAGCCACGAGGCTGAGCAGGAGTCCAGACTGAACCAGCACAAAGATGTAGCACAGAGGTATCGATAAGCAGAGAAATGGCCTCTTTTGGGGCCACCAGTGTTGGGAGTAATGCATTAAAAAAGTAATGTAATTACAGTAATGCATTGCTTTTTGCTGTAATGCAGTAATGTAAGGCATTACCAATACAATTTCAGTAATATTTTACTCGGTACAATTTTCAGTAACTGAAGTTACTTTGCTTTTTAATCCAAAATTGAGAAATGCTCAATTGGCACCAGGGAAGATTATCCAAGAATTAAAAAAGTCACCTATGCTGGTCCTGGAATTTGATTGCCTTGTTTAGATGACTGTAGAAAGGGAATTTGAGTTATCTCTGCCATTCGTGCAATAGATCTAACATGGTTAGGCTATACTTCTCATTTCAAGCAGTGAGAATAACTAAAATGTTGCTTTTACAGACAAAGATCGTAGCCATTATTCTCAAACTATTCTGCACACAGACACAAACAGATTTCTCCCCCTGAAAATTTTGAAATTCTGGCTGCTAAACATCCCATTTCAATGCAGTTTGGGAGGGACAGAAATACCTTAACAGAGCAAGCAGCAACCCTCCTCTATCTGAGGACTAAGCTAAAGTATCTATTTTGTAAATTAATGTAAAACACATAAGTTGGTGAAAGAACTGTAAGCTCAAATTCAGCTCATTAAAGTATAAGCTCATTAAAGCATGTTTAGACACACACATTTACACTTAGGCCTATACACATGATTTTAAAAACAGTACCATTGCAGTTATGATTTTAAATTGATATGTGACCTAAGAACAATCTTACATTAAAAAAGGTTCTGAGGTCTGACTTTTTGTGCTCAGAAATTAAATTATTTTAATCTTAATTCATGTGATGAAGGATTTTGAAAGAAGTTTGACAGGTTACAGTGCTGAGTAAGGCTGAGTATATTTTACTAGGCCTACTAGTAGCCTAATATATTTTTCATTACCATTATGGCAAGCAATAGGCCACCTCATTTGTAAGTTGCTACCTGCAAATCATGAGCAAGTGACCTGATAATAATAATAAAAGTTATGAGCACATGAGAGACTTTCTTGCCTTCTACATCACGGTCATAGCATATAGCCTATTTATATAAAACAACTTTAGGAGCTCATTTTGAACAGATACCCTATCCCTTTTCACTACATGGATAAGCTGCCAGATACGTGAAGAGAACAAGTGGAGAAACATCCAACGCGATGCCTTGGTAGGCCTAATGTTATTAGGTTGGATTTTGTAGTCACTGCAAATTGAACACCCCATGAAACTGGAAACAATTGAACCAGGAGACTTAATACTACTGCTATGTGTAATATTTGTAAGAGTAGCCTAGGCTACGTTACACTGACACCATGTAGGCTAACGTTAACGTAATGCTCTGAATTCACAGCCAACATCAAATCCATAGTCAAAAGTCAAAATTTCCAGGTCAACCACAAATAATTCCACTACTTTTATTGCTTAGCCTAGTCTACTTACCACCTCAACACCATTGACTGTATATGTTTAAACTGTAACTGTAACAGTTCAAACGGTATCCTAAAGTTAACTCTAACAGTTCAACACAAGCAAAACATTGCGAGTTTACGCAATGAGTTGTTACGGGAACATACACAGACACCAATTTTAGGAAAAGGGCTGATGTTGTTGACCGGTCTTCAGCTATTTTGGTACGGTTTATTACACATCCAGAAGAATACATTTAAGTCGTTATAGGCTCTGGCTTATTATGGAGCATAATAGAAACAAAGTTATGATCAAAAAAATATCAGGGAGGAAAAATCCGAGGGGGCACATGCCCTCTTTATTTCAATGGGCATGACACCACTGATGAAGAGGAGGACATTTGTTTTTTGTGCCCATCTTTAACAATGCCTTTTATTTTGACAAGGAAGATCATATATTCAAAACAAAATAGTCGCACACAAACATAGGAGTCATAAACAGATTGACATATGAATTCAAATTGAAGCAGCGGACCGAGACGGGAAATATAACATGGAGCCAAAATGCGAAAAAAAAAATATATATTTTAAGTTACCATTTTGCTGGGGTGATGGGGTCAGGTGGGGCTTGAAAGTCCTCCAAAGTTGTGAATGACAGAAAGTCCTCCAAAGTTGGGAATGACATCACTGGACTAGGCACAAGCATCTGTGTTTAGGCAGGGAGACACATTTGATCATCAGCATGTTCATTGCCATTGCCAACAAATCACAAATGTTTAGTGGATAAACACCCTTATTGTGTACCGATGGCATCAGTAAACTTTGCTCTGAAATTGGACATTGAAAATTACTCTCCAAATGTGCAAGCAAAACTTGAATAACTGTTAATTAAAGTTGGAACAAAAATGTAAAAGTCAAGATAGATCAGTTTTTTATTCTCCCCGAATATGTTGAGACCCTGAAACAAGTGATGAAAAACACAACTATTCTGGAAAAAATGGGATGTCTGGTCTGTGTTGTCTATAATAGACAAGTAAAATAAAAGAGTATTGATACAATGTGCCTTTGTTCCATTATAGTTCCAGCATTGTTGTCAGAACAAGTGTTGCAATTACATTAGCAATCAAAGCTGGTCAAATAAGTACAACAGGGTAACAATGTGAAAAACTACATACAGCAGTTTGTGTTTATTAGTTCTAAAATAACTATTCTAAAGGGCCGTTCACACACTAAAAATGATAACTATAACAACAAACAAATAGCGTTCTAACTCATATGAATGACGACGTCCAAATAAACTATGACTATAACTACATGAAGAACGATATCGTTGGGGATCACTTTCAGGGCGATTTTGAGAACATTAAAAGCTGACGGCCAATCATAATCCATCAGGGTTTAGCCATCACATTCAACACAAAACAAAGAGAGACTGTTCATATCGTTGGTCAGTGTGGATGCTTTTATCATTATGGTTATATTTATCGTTATAGTTTTATCATTATGGTTATATTTATCGTTATAGTTAACGTTCCTGGTGTGAACAGCCCTTACAACTGGTATAAGTGACTGTATAAGTAATATAAGACTGTTCCATGGTACTTAATGGTATACTTACAATGTAACAATATGCAAAACAGACTAGAGAGGTTTATAAAACATAATTTTCCAGTCTCATTTCCTCTGTGATACAACATGTGGTTGTTGCCAGTGCCTCGTTGTTCGTCACTAACCTGACTCCGCCAGATGGATTTGCTCCGCATATCCATCTGGGAACTTTTCATTGAAGAACTTTTGGGAAGGGGCAGACATACTGGTTAGCTGATTGGATAAACCATCTGTCTATCACCACCTTTGTTGGTTATCGACGGGCCAAATCAACCAATTAGATGAACAAAGTATTCTTCTAATGCCGTTTAACATACAATTAAGTTAGGTAACGTGACAAACGTTAAGATGTTTTAACTTACCATTTAGGCCTATGAACCTAAAACGACAATTCCCATCAAGTTTTCACGGTAGGCCATACACTTCTGAAGATAGTATATTCCTCCATAATGAACTGGAATCAGCCGTGGAGGATGTCTGTGTCGTTCATTCCTCCCAGCTGCATGGCTGAGACTCATAACTTCACAGTTTACCCAGGAATACTTTCTAATTTGAATAAAACTTGCGCGATAGCTATGCTCATCTCTGTGGATGCCGTCATGTTGTTCGTTGCGTCACACCTCAACCCGCCTCAAAACCAACGCTGATTGGACGTTCGTTTGGTGAACTGCTCCAAATTTTCTTTAACGGAAAGTATCCAGACTGATCTGCGAGTGAAACCCTGAAGCTCGCGAGATCAGGATGGTCTCACGAGGCTAGTTCGTCACCAGCACGAGGGCCCATCTCTGTGTGCCTTGAGGCTTTGTGAACACATTTGTAAACCACGGGCAGTCTGGAGCCTCAACTCAAAACACTCCTGCCCTTCGTTCGCTTAGCAACAAAGCATAGTCCTTGAGATGGAAAAAAAGACAGATGCACATTCTCATCAATCAGCCCTCAAAAACACAGACAGGGCCAGTCTGGACCAAGAGCGTGGCCAAATCTGCACAATGACTTCTGCTCTTCTAATTCTGTGTTTAGAACAGGAAATAAGCACGTCCGACATTGTTTTGTTCAAAGGGCATATTACAGTTGCTCAGTCAGCTACAGGAAGTGTGTGTGTGTGTGTGTGCGTGTGCGTCATGTAAAGCAGGCCCACTCCCCATCGGACGTAAGGATGAGACATGTGTTCTTATGAGTGCTCCCGCCCGTGACACAATCCTGGGTGCTATTTTAAGGCAGCGGTTTAGGCTAGTCATTTAAATTCATGGTACAACTAATGGCCCTCTGCATCCATCTGCACACTCCTTCCTCCTCTCCGGCCAAGTAATAGACTGGGCCTAATAGAATAGACCTTTCACATTATTGTGTTAAGATGCTGCCTCAGCCAGTAAGAACTCTCCCCCGGCTAAGCGAAAATAATTAGATTTGTGCTGGGTGGGGTTGGTGGTTATTTTGTTTTTTGTTTGGTTTTGTGTATGTGTGTGTGTGTGTGTGTGTGTGTGTGTGTGTGTGTGTGTGTGAGTGTGTGTGTGTGTGTGTGTGTGTGTGTGTGTGTGAGTGTGTGTGTGTGTGTGTGTGGGAGGTTGTTTGTCTTTAATGGCAGGTGGCCCTACGTTAGCTCAAAACGTTTACTCTAATGCCACATGAGTCGCTTGCAGGGTTGGTGTGGGACGTGGAGTAAGGTTGGCCAGGAGGGTTGGTGTGGGACGTGGAGTAAGGTTAGCCAGGGGATTGCTGCCTTATCGGACTCAGCTAGAGCCGCTGATTCCCCTCGCTGGTGCATGTTAATGTGGCCGTCACATGTTCGCCATCCGACGTCCCTCTCTGTCCAGCCTTACAGTAACCCCTCACCAACCCCCCAGTAGAGATTTCCCAGAATCACTTTAGCATGGAGTGGAGCCATATGGACTCTCATCAGGAGGCCTGGCCAATGACACGGAGACTCACAATAGACTTGGCATGGCTGTAATAATGCCTGTATAATGAAGGTGCTGCCCATGATAAGAATACATACAGTTGTCGTATTCAGCAAAATCCTCCCCCCGGTTCCCCTAATGTGTTCATGTACCGTTCTAGACTCCTCCATTAGCATGTACCGTTCTAGACTCCTCCATTAGTAGGAAACAAACTACGTGGCTCGGATTGAGACACACACACACTATTCCAGTGAATCGACAAGTGCCCTCAGGAACACACACTGAAAGGGTGCAAGTTTGATCTTTTACATTTACGTACATTACCATTTAGTTGACATTTAATTACCAGACACTTTTATCCAAAGCGACTTACAAAAAAGGGAACAATCAAGGTACAGTGTGACAAGGACATGTAAGTGCAGCGATAATACTAGTACTCGCATAGAATGGAGACAGAGAACAGATTGGAAGAGGGATGGTCAAGTGGTAACAGAGAACAGAGTGGAAGAGGGATGGTCAAGTGGTAAGTGCTAGATTTGTTGAGCCCAAATATTAACCGCCTTTCACCAGACTTGCACCCTAAATTTAGCCTGGAAAATCCAGACCCTGATAATCTAGAAAGATTAAGGGTCTGGCCACGAACAATGTAATGGCCCAACTCGAGGGGCGGCAACAAGCGTGGAGTGGGGATGAGTCATATTCTCATTTTCACTTTCATACGTTTCTTCTCTCTCTGATTGGTCGATTGGGTCGATTGGGGATGAGTCATTCTTATTTTCACTCTTATACGTTTCTTCTCTGATTGGTGACATCATCCATTTCCAATTTCTTCGCTGTTTTGTATTCAGCCTTTGTTCTGGTGTGACTGTGGGGTGAGTGCATGACGAGTGTGTGTGTGTGTGTGTGTGTGTGTGTGTGTGTGTGTGTGCAGCAGGGTGTGATTCATACCAGCTGAAATGTCCTAATCAAGACAGCACACAGGAAGAACAGGAGACACAATCAAATCAGAAAGAAAGAAATAAAGAAAAAAAAGAATGAGAGAGAGAGAGAGATAGAGAGAGAGATACACACAGGTCTCAAAACACTTTCCCTGTCACCCCGCACACATAAAACCTTGACATAAAAATACTTGAAAAGATGGCACTGAATGAAAAAGAACATTACCCTGTTACTTCCATACTCCCACGGACTAGGCTATCCAATGGACGCTGCCCACATTCTCCGCACACGAGCCGCAAAACTAATCTACTGGCTTTGTTATTGAAATGGCTGTGGCCCAGTTTGCCACTCTGTCAAATTATGTAACGCTCACTGTCATTGTGTATTACAAATTACAACCATTAAACAAGAGGGTGTCTGTGTTCTGCGGTGTGCCAACAGTTCTCTTAGCACAAATACTGTGACCAGATGGAGTGTATTACGAGCCATGAGAATGATTCATGTTACTTCATTTATTAATATTAATGAATTATTGATAAGAAACAGGCAAACTCATATAACTTTATTTATTTCATTCGTAAATTGTGATAATGTCAAATTCAACAGACATGTACAGTACATCATTTTATGAAGTCAAATGTCACTTTATTAATTCACTCTATGAATAAGTCTATTATATTTGCCTGTTTTTCATTTTCTTTCATCTGGAACAAATACTATTCCATGTGGCCATCTGTGATCCAGCTGGCCCGTTTCTATGGTTACGGTGAGATGATGTGGTTTAAAGAATAAGAGAGATGGATAAATATCACTGAAGGGGCTGCAATTTTGGTGACCCAACTCTAACACAAACTGACCTCCAGCAAGTATCATCCATATCCCTTGCACACTCTTCACTGTTGAGCAGGCTTTCACCCTGTATGCCAAAGCACAGAATCTAACAGAGCTATATGCAACACAACAGCAGACAGGAAAGAACACATACAGCACAACACAATACAACTCACCTCTACACAAGTCAATATACTGCACACAACAAGTCAGCATAATCCAATATAGTGCAACACTATTGTCTGTGACAACAACATCAACAGCCCAGTTCTGAACAGAGACACAATTGGTATTACAACACTAAGTGGAACAGCACAGAAAAACAGAAAGGTTTCACTTTAAAAGTATGACCTCAGACTCCCTGTTCAGAAGCATCTTTTGGATGTTGCCTCTGTTTAAACCACCCTTGGCTGAAATATTTATGCAGGTGCTTTGTAACATTGCGACCCAAATCCTGTTTCCTTTTTCTTTTTTCTGCTGAATGGCGTGCCAGTTCATCACACACACCCTAATTGCTCTGCTCACCTCACCTGCCCCTCATCCTCCAGCCATTCCAGTTCTGACTGCACCAACCCACCCTGCTAACTATGTCCACCCTGTCTGACTATGTCCACCCTGCTGACTATGTCCACCCTGTCTGACTATGTCCACCCTGCTAACTATGTCCACCCTGCTGACTAGTGATGGGGACGAGACCGCCTATGCCGAGTCCGAGTCAAGACCGAGTCTTTGAAGGGTCGAGACCGAGTCGAGACCGAGTCTGTTGGTTTTCAAATACAGTCGAGTCCGAGTCAAGACCGAGTCTTTGAGGAAGCAAGTCCGAGTCGAGACCGAGTCCTTTAGGAGTCGAGACCGAGTCGAGACCAAGACCATAAAAAAAATTAAGTTTTAATATTCATAATTTAATATCACCCCAGTTAATAATTAACAGTTAGGCCTACAGACTAAGCTAGATTGGGAATTGTTTAGAGGAGCAGTCTTAACGTCTTAATATGGACTATGCTGACCTACAGACACTCACCGGCAGCAGAGCCATAGAGATAAATAAACGGCTCTGACGGCAGTATCTTTGCATTGCACCATGGGATGTCATTTTCAAATAATGCCGGTCAACATTGCATTTTATTATTATTGTTGTTATGTGTTGTCTGTTTTTTTAGATGAACATAAAAAATGCGTTGGTCTCGAGGACTCGGTCTGAAATTACGAGTCCTTCACCTCCCACTGTGGTCCGAGACCGAGTCAAGACCGAGTCTTTGAAGGAACAAGTCCGAGACGAGACCGAGAAAGCAGAAATTGGTCTCGAGACCGGACTCGAGTCCGAGACCGGACTCGAGTACTACATCACTACTGCTGACTATGTCCACCCTGTCTGACTATGTCCACCATGTCCACCCTGCTAACTATGTCCACCCTGCTGACTATGTCCACCCTGCTAACTATGTCCACCCTGTCTGACTATGTCCACTCTGCTGACTATGTATCCATTTCCCCCAAATCTCCTCATCCAAACAAACACCCACTTGAGAGGTGTCTGTGGAACCCAGTAATATAATAGTTTTCCGATAATGTTATAACCCCCAATAATGTAATACAAATCTCACCTTAACTCCATCAAAAATGTAATAAGACTGGGTAATGTAATTATTTCCCAATATTGTAGTTAAATGTGTTTATTACATAACCAGGAAGTCATTACATTACTTTAGGTGAAGCGGGGTAGTTACTGCCTTTTCTTTTCTTTATTTCTACCTTTTCTTTCTTCACTTGCATAATCCATTGTCTGTCACTTTTATATTCAGTCTATGATTTAACCATTGTTTTTCAGAACCCAATAATGTTATAATTTTCTTGGTCAATGTTGACAAAAAAGCTTGGTTAATGTTACCACCAATAACTGGGGGCCAGTTCTCTTATTAGGGACCAATCGGGGACTAATCAGCAAAGATGTGAAACTGCATAGGAAACCAATTGTGTTTCTACCTTTTCTCATCAGAGAACAAGCAGTGGTGCTGCGTAGGCATAATGTACTGTACTTTTTCTTATTTGGGGCCAAACCGCCAGGCTGTATAGAAACCCATTGTATTTGTTCCTTTTCTTCTACATTATCTTTCCTATTCTGTCACTGGAGTGTATAACAGCCAATAAAACAATATGGTAAAAAGTTCTGAACGTTGGAACACCTACTAGGGACAGAACCGTGAAGTTTCGGTAGCCTACTAGAGGCTGCCATGGAATCCAATGGCAGAAAAAGGAACAAAGCAGAAGTATAGAAAATAAAAGGCAGAAAAAGGAACATTAGGCAGAAGTATAGAAAATAAAAGGCAGAAAAAGGAACATTAGGCAGAAGTATAGAAAATAAAAGGCAGAAAAAGGAACATTAGGCAGAAGTATAGAAAATAAAAGGCACTACCCTGCATGACCCAAAATGACTCATTTTCAGAGTGTTACGTCCCTGTATGTTTTATTAGTGATTGTTTGCTTTGGTCTGTCCTGTGTATGTTTTGTTGTGT
The DNA here is from genome assembly GCF_046254945.1 of Alosa pseudoharengus. Classification (NCBI taxonomy): domain Eukaryota; kingdom Metazoa; phylum Chordata; class Actinopteri; order Clupeiformes; family Clupeidae; genus Alosa; species Alosa pseudoharengus. The sequence goes on along the minus strand of NW_027468630.1, from coordinate 2,301,618 downwards.
TTCAGACAGTCCAGCAGGGGGCTTAATTGCTGGGCCGGCCTATAAAAGGTGCTGGCTGACGTCACCCAGGATCTCGCTCGTTCACTCGCTCACTTGCTTTTGGGATTTTGGTTGAGGTTGCCGCTGCCATGCTACGCTACGCCGCTACGCTACGCCACTCCGCTGCTTCGCGCTAGCCACGCGTTCCAGCAGTTTTGTCTCCGTCGCTCCTGCCTGCTCTCGGAGTGAGAGTCCGGGAATAGGCTGGGGATTGCCTGGGCCTGTGCTCGAGGCCTTTCGTTTTGGACTTTTGTTGCAGCCTTAGTTTTGGTTCTATAATACTTTTTCTTATATTTTTGTAAATAAATATTTTAGCATTGATCCTCCGCAGTAGTTTTTGCCATCTCCTATCATTTGCTCATGTCCCACAAAGCCCCTAGACAGTGGGACGTGACAAGAGACACTGTGGAGGCCTATGCGGCTTGGCCTCATACAGAAAGGTAGACCTACAATAGGTGTCTCTGTCTATTCAGTGCTTGTCTCCCAACTATTGGTGGCATCAGACCAAAACATGTGTTTTCCAACTTCAGGCATGTTCTGAGAGGATGGTAAAGATCAAACACTTTTACGTTGCTATTGCAAGAAAAATAAAAACTGGGTTTGCATTTTATGCTATCTTTCCAAGAGGGTAATGCAATCTCCCGGAAGAAACTACAGCGCATCATCAACAGAGCATCCAAAGTCATTGGTTCACCCCTACCATCCCTTGAATCACTCTACCATAAATGGTTGCCAAGCAACGTCGAGATGCAGCTACTTTAACTTTGTATCAAGTTATGGTAGCGCAGTAATATAGAACAAAATGCGGTTAACGGCATCGAACGTGATTCAGCCAATCACAATCAAGGACCGGAACTATCAGTTTTAGAAAAAAATATGGTTTCACTGAGAGATTTGAGGAATATTTAAAAAAGCGGAAGGCCTACACATATAGTTCATGGCAAATAGAAATAAGATATCAAGCTGAAATGTTCATATGATACATGATACATGGGGTGCTGTGGGCACATTTTGTGTTGAATTGAAATAACCCGTAAAGGCAACTGTCAGATAAATGTAATGACTTAAGTTCTCATAGCCCAACTGGAAAAGCTAAGGACATCAAGACCCCTTTGAGAGCAGGCATGCTCTCTGTCTGTCTCTCTGTCTGTCTGTCTGTCTGTCTGTCTCTCTCTCTCTCTCTCTCTCTCTCTCTCACACACACACACACACACATGTGCACACGCTGTCTACCTCAAAGATATCAGTAATATCTGATGGGAAATTAATTCTGACTAGACACCACATCTTTTGCTCATGCAGCATCATAAATATAATTTGTTAACTCTCTCTTTCTCACACACACACATATACACACACATATATGAATAGAAATACAGCACACTGAAGTCAGTACACACACACACACACACACACACACACACACACACACACACACACACACACACACACACACACACACACACACACACACACACAACGTTGCCACTGGCTGTCCACTCGCCTTCACAAGCACAGGCTCCGTCTCCCACGGCAACCCTCCCACCGTCTGACTCCACGGCAACCAGCCAAGTGTGACAGAACGCAGGGAGGGTCACGAGTGAAGAGACGGCTCTCAAAACGAGTGGGCTCCCATCCACAGCCATGCCGCGTGAGTGAGTGAGTGAGTGAGTGAGCTCGGAGAGTGTGTGGGTGTGTCTGCAAGTGCTTCTGTTTCTTTCTTAGCACTCTATTGATTTGTGCTGTGATTTCTGCGACCTCACATTGCATTGAGCAGAGGGATGACTATGCCTCGACCAGTCAGATTGAGAAAGAATCCTCTACACCCACGTGGTAATCCAATGCTTCAACTTGATGAACTTACATCAGAAGTTAACACAGACACGTTCTGGTACAATCAATCTTACACACACCAAGGATTTTCTGCTCTCTCTCTCTTTCTCTCTCTCTTTCTTTCTCTCTCTTTCTCTTTGAATTCAAAATCAAAATGCTTTATTGACGTGACAAATTGGTCCCTAGCTTTGTCAAAGCAAATGTTATATAATACATTAAACCTGAACATGTCACGCATGCATACATATCAATAGATTTTCATAGTAAAACTGTGTGTGTGTGTGTGTGTTTGTATGTACGTGTGTACATGTGCACGTGTCCTTGTTTGTCTTGATTAGTGGTTCTTGTTTGAGTGAATGATGTACATATGTACATTGTAGGTGGAAATGCATCTCTTTCTTGACCTCACCTGTTAAGCAGTGACCTGCCTTCCTTTAAAATTCTCTCTCTCTCTCTCTCTCCCCTCCCTCTCTGTCTCTCTCACTTTTTCCTCTGTCTCTCTCTCTCTCCTCTCCCTCTCCCTCTCTCTCTCTCTCCTCTCCCTCTCTCTCTCTCTCATTTTTCCTCTGTCTCTTGCTTCCCTTCATGTTTCACTCTGCTGCTC
>NW_027468630.1:2234142-2296642 GCF_046254945.1 Alosa pseudoharengus | reverse complement strand
AGGTCACAGATACCTGCGATTACAACACCTCATTTTTACTTTTTTGTGTTTAACTAGGTGGCGCTATACATGAAATGAGTGGTTATGGAATGGGTTGACATGGCCCCTTGAGATCAACTTACAAAAAAAAAATGGTCCTCCTAAACCTTACGGTTCTCGAGATATTCACAGAAAACTGTGTCTGCCCTACCCTCCTTTCGGGGGGTGCAGTCCAGCGGGGGGGCTACAGATCAAAACGAAAAACGATGGTTCCATGCTATCCATATGGGGTTACATGCCCACCAAGTTTCGTCTACCCCGGTCTTTCAGTGTCCCGGGACTCATTGACGGAAATTTGGACATGCGAAAAAGAAAAAAAAAAAAAAAAAATCTGACTAAACCTATATGACCGCCGCTTCGCTGCGCGGCGGTCATAATAAATGTTAAATATAGCCTACATATCTGTAGCCTACATATTAAAATCAGATTATGTAGGCTACACAGTGTAGTTAGATCAAGTTGAACAGTAGCACATTTTAATCATGGATAGTAGTTGGACAGTAGCACATTTTAATCAGTTTATATATCTATAGTGGCTGGTGAAAGAGTTGAGTGTTTTTTGTTTGTTTGTTTTTTCGGGGGGGCTGGGGGGGGGGGGGGGGTTAGTGGGTAGTGTCCCCACCAAAGCTCAGACCAAACCTACGCCCTTGGATGGTTGCTACGGCCAAAGGCCAGTCGTTAGTTCTATCTCTCCCGTTGTCAAGCGGGCGTATCCCAAGATTCTGATGAACTTTAGCTTTGACACATCGCTATTTTACTTAGCCTGCTGTCATCCATCTAGCTAAAAGCCACCTCCGTCATATGCTACAATGTTGCAATGTTCTGAACGTCTGCATTTTACAGCTCAGATGCAACGTGACAGTTCATTTAAACTTCACAACGAGTTCGGCGAATTATTATACAAGTGTGATACGGCCAAAAAAATGGATCTACTTCGTAGCTGTGCAAATAACATACGGTTAATGGTCGTTCTAAATTACGTAGGACAATGGGAAATTCAACCAAGCAGTGGAATAAGAATAAACATATGGACACACATACACACACACACACACACACACACACTTTTATGGACAGACATAGCCACACACACACACACACACTCTTTTATGGACAGAAATAGCCACACACACACACATTTAATTATTTATTTAAATCCACAAATCATATTACAATAGACAGGATTCAAATATTTCAAGAGATAAGATAGGGCTTTGTCACTCAATGATATTCAGGGGTACAAAAAACATCTCCTGCGCCATACTGCAAGGCTGCCTATAACTGCAGATATGGAGCAAAACTTTGCTAGCTGTTTTATTTTTCTGCTGGAGAGCCCTGCCAGCCTTAACCCACTGGAAACAAGTTTGTGGACATGCCCCAAGCTGCCAAAGATCAACGCCACTAGCTTACACTGATAGCCTAGGTCACATAGTTTTGTCCGTATGGGTTGGTACTTCATGATTTTGTCATTAAAAGTCATGTCCATGTAGAGATCGTACACACATCCTATTTCAAGTATAAGTACTTCCCTTCTGTCTCGGTCTAAAAACACAGCATCAGGGGTGTTAGGGATGTTACAAAACACATCAGTGGAGCTGTTAAACCATTCTGGCATAATACGTGAATGTTTGTACATGGTCACATTATCTGGAAGTACATCCTTAACAGTGTTAGCACACACACACACAGACACACACACAAACACATGCCTATGCACATGGAACACACACACACACACACACACATACACACACACACACACACACAGACCACATAAACACAAACACATGCCTATGCACATGAAACACACACACACACACACACACATACACACACACACACACACACCACATAAACACAAACACATGCCTATGCACATGAAACACACACACACACACACACACCCACACACACACACACACCACATAAACACAAACACATGCACATGGAACACACACACACACACACACACACACACACACACACATACAGAGATGCATGCCCACACATAGCGGTAATTTCATATTATTTACACACACAAAGCCGGTCCCTGGGCAGTCTTACACGTTAGCTGGGATATACGTGAAGACACCTGTCTAAACATTTGGGAAAAGTCATTGAAAAATGACACAAACCATGTGTGGGTTCTTCTAAACGGCAACAGAGAGAGAGCCCTCAGGACCTTTTAGCACCACTGAGCGCAGACATCTTTCTCTCCCGCCATCCTCAAGGGTGACAGAAGTATGCCATCACCCAGCTGGGTCAGTCCATCTCTCTCTCCATCTCTCTCTCCATCTCTTTCTTTCTCTCTTTCTTTTCTCTGGCTGGACTCTGAGCTACTGTTGATTAAAAAACTAAGTCCATTAGCCTGGCATCTACCACGATATGTATATATCTCTCTATGAGATGTCCATAGAATGGCTTTTACATTCCCTTTGGTCAAAAGATTAATACCAGCCTTCTAAAAATGTACATGCACAACATGTTTATGCCAGCCTATTGTCAACACATACACATTAGGGCAGTGGTCCCCAAACTACGGCCCGCCACCTCATTTTGGGTGGCCCCCTAAAACATGTCTGTGGTATATAGCATCTGGCCCGCACGGGAGTACGACATGTCAAACTATAACCGCCGTAATTTCCCCCATTCATTCTCTACGGCGAGTCTTAACAGTACACGTGTAATACTCTTTTTGTCCACTGGTGGTTGTTTTGGCGCTGTTTCGCGTTTACTATCGAAAACGGAATGAAATGTAGGCCTATACCTGCAAACAATGTAAGAGGCCTATGCTGACTGCATCAGTGCTCAAAGTATTCTAAAAGTTTATCAATTAATTGTTAATAACTAACTAACTTCTATTCAAGTCATATTTCTGGGACTTATTCACTCGTTCAAATGTTCATCTAAATTCACAATTCACAAAGTTCTCATCAGGTGAGTGAAAGTTAGAATGGTGGTCATTCCAGATGTTTTTGCCAGCATTTCATAAAACTCTCTCTACTCACTCTAGTTTGAGAACTTTAAATTATTTGTAGGATATTGCTTGTTCACAACTTGAGCTGTGTATGCAAAGACCCAGAGTTCAGAGTTCACACATTTTAAATAAAATATACTTTTGGGACTCCCTGCTAATACTTTTGGGAATGCTAAAGTCTTTTTATTAGTATTATTTCATTTGAGCTACATTTTACATGGCATGATGGCAATATAAACACAGCTAACAATGGTATTAAATTGCATTAGCCTATGATTAAATGTAATGGAATATTCAACTAAGGTAGACTGTTGTTGTTCACAGCACTAAGCTATTTATGGTTACTGATATACTCCGAGTCTCTGGCCCTGTCTTAGAGCCAGGCATAGTGAGCTGGCCCTCGGAAGAAAAAGTTTGGGGACCACTGCATTAGGGTATAGAAATCTACTGTATATGTATGCAAATCGAGGGAGTGACTTTATTTGTGTATCTGTCAATGTACAGTATATAATATGTGTGTGTGTGTGTGTGTGTGTATTTGTGTGTGTGCATGTTTATGTGTAGCTGTACACAAGGATGGGCAAAAAAACATCAAAATGTAATTTTAAGGGTATTAAAATAATAAAAATACAAGGGAGCATGAAATCACTTTGCAAACCTTCCATATCTATATTTTTGTATTTGAAATAAATCATAAATACTGTCCATCCCTGGTTGCACACCTCCTTGTGGGCATACCAATCTCCCATTCCCATACGCTACTGTGTTGCCCCTTGTGGTACGTGGGCCACGGGTGCAATACCCTTATAGTAGTGTGGTTTAGAGGTTAGGTGAGTATTGCAGCAATGTGCACTATGCTGGGACAACAGTAGGCTTTATTAATCGTGCTGATGCTCTCACGGGGATTATCAGGGTGCAGGCCATAGACTGTATATAAGGTGCATGCCTATTCCTCTGGCTCTTCCCATGGACCCCACACCTGACCGGACAGCGTCCCGTGCTTGGGCTCTTCCCATGGACCCCACACCTGACCGGACAGCGTTCCGTGCTTGGCCCTGCATCAGCCTTTCAAACCCACTCAGGGCCGATGGGCCCTTGATGGTTGCTGTGGGAACTGACCTTCTAATAACAACAAAGAGATTCTGTGCCACTCAAAGCAGGAGGTGTGAACAACACAACTTTCCTCAGCCAGCACTCTTTCACCATCCTCTCTCTCTCTCTCTTCCTCTCTCTCTCCCTTTCTCTCTCTTCCTCTCTCCCTCTCTCTCTCTTCCTCTCTCTCTCCCTTTCTCTCTCTTCCTCTCTCTCCCTCTCTCTCTCTCTCTCTCTCTCTGTGCTCTCCAGGCTTGGCCTCTGCTGGCAGCCACATTTAGCCAAGCAGCTCAACAGCTCCTCCACTGTAAACTGTCGGCCCTTATCACGCACGCTCACTGGAAACTTGGAGAAGGCCTGCATGCCACTGGTGTAGGGGTCAGAGTGAAAGGGGGACGGAGCAAAGGTGGATGGAGAGGGAGGTCAAGGGGTTTGCTCAGGGCACTGTAGCGGTCAGGGGCAACAAGGGTTGGCTTGTTTCCACCCCTACTCTGCACGCACACGTACACACACACTTACACGCACACTTACACGCGCACGCGCACGCGCACACACACACACACATGCACAAACACACTCATAATCTCTCACAATCACACACAATCTCTCTCTCTCTCTCTCTAACACACACACATACACACACACACACACACTTCTACAAACATACACAAACACACTCACACACACGTGTGCACGCAGGCACACAGGCATACACACACTCTCTCTCTCTCTCTCTCTCTCTCTCTCTCACACACACACACACACACACCCACACACAAACAAACACACACACTGCTATATCATATATCTATGATATAGCCTCCTTGATGAAAAGAGGAGAGGCTTTTATGGATACACAGAGAAGGTTTGATGTTTGTGGCGTGATATTTCTCCCCCTAGGGGCCTGTTTGCGGACGCTTGCGTCAAAAGCACCAACATAGCATCACCGCTTTTAGTTGATTTCCTCTGAAGTGATATTGCAGCTCAATCAGATTTCCCCAGTATAAACATATCAGCACTAAAAAGAACAGGATGTTGTGTTTGCGTTAATCCGGCCATCGCTGGACACTGCGACTCGAAAGCAACTCTGGCCGCCGGGAAACAGCTCGTAACCATGACAGAGCCAAACAGGTGTGTCCACTATAATATTACGCCTGAACGGCCAAATAAACCATAATTGGATGGAAAGAATTTCTGCGGGGGAGGTGTGTGTGTCTGTGTGTGTGTGTGTGTGTGTGTGTGTGGGGGGGGGGGGCGGAGTGCGTTGGTGTTTCTTTTTTGGCGTGAATAATAGTCAGACTCGTCGGGGGACCCTCAGCACTGGTGTAACGTGCGAAATCCCGCTTCCCAACACGGCGCTTTCCAGCCAGCGAGGCCCCAGCAGACATGTGACCTATTGAACGGTGACTGGAAAGCTCACAAGTGGGGCTGTCAACGGCGGGACATAAATAAACTGGAGATAGGGCCGATGAGGCCTCCACCACTGGCCACTGAGGGCTTTTTTAGGCACCCTTTGATTTATAAAAGGCTAGAGGGGCTATTTCAGGCGACGGGTCGTGGAAAATTCAGAGGGGTGCATGACTAACCCCCTTCTCCCCCACCCCACCCCCCACCTGCGCTTGCATTGTCCACAAACAGCCGAGACCTGCCTGACCTCAGTGTGTAGGGGGTGTGATTGGATTCTTTTTATGATTGAGAGGATGGTTGACTTGCTAATGCAGCCGTTTTGGAGTGGTGAGGGATATTCAACAGACCAAAACGTTAGACGTCGTTCTTATGATGTCCAAATAAAGACCACAGTTAGAAAGAGAGATTATTTGGTAAATCTCCAATTTTATAATTTGAGATTTACCCAACAGATTCATACTGAAGCCATTCTGAAAGACACACACACACTCTCTCTCTCTCTCTCTCTCTTTCACACACACACACACACACACACACACACACACACACACACACACAGAGACACACACACACACACACACACACAGACACACACACACACACACACACACACACACACACACACACACACACACACACAGACATGTTCACACACTCCTTTGTATAGCGTTCTCAGGCCCTATAGTTATGTAATACATGTCACACTGTTGGGGTTAGAGGGCTTTCCATAGCAACACTCCAGGGTACACAACTGTCAAGTGACACAACTTCAGAGTGAGTTCAACAAGGACACACTTCTCTGTCACCAAAGGCCAACAGTAAGATACAGTAAACAAAAAGAACTCAAATCTGTTTTGTAAGGCAGCTTTTGATTCTCTTGCAAAGGCTCTTTTCAGTGACAGTGCAATGTGGGTCAGTAGGCAGCAGGTTAGACAAAGAGAGAGAGAGTGTGTGTGGGTGTGTGTGTGTGTGTGTGTGTGAGAGAGAGAGAGATAGAGAAGGAGAGAAAGAGAGAGAGAATGTGTATGTGTTTGAGAGAGAGAGAGAGAGATAGACAAACGGAGTGAAAAAAAAAACCTGTCTCTGTGTTAACAGACACATACATGTTCCTGTGCACAGATGTGTGTGTATGTATATATATGTACTGTATGTGTGTACATGTATATATGTGTACTCACAGACCTACACACACACACACACACACACACACACACACACAAACACACACGCACACACACACACACACACACACACACACACACACACACACACACACACAAACACACACGCACACACACACTCATATGCTATTATTTATTCTATGTTCACATGTTATACCCGCATTGCTGTATGTCTATTTTCTTTCTTTTGTTATTATACTGTGTTATCTGTAACACTGGCTTTGGCAACACTGTATCCAAACAGTCATGCTAATAAAGCTCCTTTGAATTGAATTGAATTGAATTGAGTGAGAGATGGGGGAGATATATGGATAATATCAGGAAATATCATGAAAGGAGAGGAGAGGGCTGATGATTGGCACTGATGAATCATAGCCTTTCATGGTGTCAAACTTCAGCCCCTCAGCAACCCTGTTTGGAGTCAACAGTAGCCAGTGAGGAGGGGGGTGTCAGCATGGGAGAGGGTCCACAAACAGTTACAGTCACTCTGGCTAGCTCGGCCAAAGTCACTGACGGTTAGTATTACTTGGGTTACTGTCAGGGCTTCTTAGGGTGGTGCTCTAAGGACGAGGAAAGACCCAGGGAAAGTCTGACCATAGAGGGGTCACACAAGGGACATCCGTCTGGATGCTTTGCTTTTATTTCATTTACGGGAGGGTCTCTGGGTAGATGTAGGTTATACTGTGTGTGTGTGTGTTTATGTGTGTGTGTGTGTGTGTGTGTGTGTGTGTGTGTGTGTGTGTGTGTGTGTGTGTGTGTGTGCGTGTGCAAGCCTAAGTATAATTGTGTGTGTTTGACTGTATTTGTATGAGACACAGTATGTGTGTGTGTGTGTGTGTGTGTGTGTGTGTGTGTGCCAAGCATTTATCAGGTCTGTGCCAGTAGCAACTGGCCGCATCGTCATGCTGTGTCATCTGTCATGAGTGCCGTGGCAACCCAGTCATGGGTGCCGTGGTAACACTGGCAGTGGGTTGCGATGGTGACTTTAAACTCAGTGCTGACTAATTGCATGAGTGTGTACCGTGTAGGGTCAGTATGCTACCTACATACCTACATACACACACACACACACACACACACACATGCACACACACACACACACACACACACACACACACACACTTGTTACTTGTTCAGGGTGAGGTACCCAGGCCAGTCTAACCCACATACCCATTATAATGTGCACACCCACACACACACACACACACACACACACACACACACACACACACACACACTTGTTACTTGATCAAGTGAGCTATCCTTGACTGTAAACCAGTCTCCTGGTTTGCTGGGAAACTCCATGAGATCCCTTCACTGGCTGAGAATGAGAGTTATGCCTGAAGCCTACAGTCAGATCAGACACACACACAAACACACCAGGTGCCATGGTAACACTGGCAGTGGGCTGTGATGGTGACTGGCTTTAAACTCAGCACTGACTAATTGCATGAGTGTGTAAAGCCAGTATGCTACCTACATACCTGCACACACGCACACACACACACACAGGCACACACACACACACACACACACACACACACACACACACACACATACACAAACACAAAAACAAACACAAACACACACACACACACATACACACACATACACAAACACAAACACAAACACAAACACACACACACACATACACACACACACACACACACATACACACAAACACACACACACATACACACACACACACACACACACACACACACCTTGTAGCATACAAACACTCATCTGCTGATCTGCAGCATCCTCTTTGAGGGAGCAATCCCTCTGGGCAATCAGTGGACAATCTGGATGAGTCCACACCCTCTACAGAGCGTGAAGGTCACACCCAACCACCAGCTCTCTTTTATGGCCCGAACGTGTCTATGAGTGCAGCCATTACTCAAGGTCCACTCAGAGGCTGCGCCACCAACCCCAAGGTGAAGGGGAGGATGAGGGTCACTCACTGCCGTGAACAGAACAGCAGCGAGCTGCAGAGGCAGGAAAGGAGAGAGGAGAGAGTAGACGAGAGGGTGTGTATTTGCTAAATAAAGACACATACAGTAAAAGCACGTGGCCAAGAATGTGTGTGTGTGTGTGTGTGTGTGTGTGTGTGTGTGTGTGTGTGTGTGTGGGGTGGGACTCTGGGGCGACAGGGGCACTAGCCATCCTTTATTTTTTTGGTCAGGGCAGTGTGGGGACTGTGAGTCACGTGCTTACTGTGAAGGAGTCGAGGGAGGCGGGGTGGGGGGTGGGGGGGGTTGTTTGTTTGTCGCCTAGGCAACGGCCCAAAGTCAAACGCTCGGGCGCACTTCAGTCGGGATAGGGCTGAGGCGTATGACCTTAACCCGGCGTGCCGTAAAACACAACCTGAAGGCTCCTCTACACACAAGCTGCCTTTTGCAGTGTTTATAATGAACGATGAGCACTTACCCGAAGAGGACAATATAGTCATCCTCACTACGCACAGTCCTCTGCCTTTGACAACAATCAGATACAAGGTGGTCTGTGTGGGCAGAAAGGGTTTAATAGAGTCGGCCCTTTTTGTCCCATCAGTGGATTCTAAACACTCACACAAATAACCCTCTTCCACAAACTCTATCTGATGCAGAAGATATGGCTGGGCGTCTGGAGTGTGTCTGCATGTTGCCCGTCCGGAGGTATTAGATATGTCTCTGGCCTGCTTCAGCCACGTCAGTAGATATAGCATCCTGATATACTGTACGGCGTGCTATTTAAATCTGCCAGACTGCTATTTCCGTCCGGCTCAAATGCACTTTGCATTGCAGTACATGGCACATTGATTGTGCTCATGAATTTTGTGCCAACTCAGGTATCCTTGGGTTTTAAGACAGCCGATGCGTTGCTATTCTGGGATGCTTATTTTTGCCAACAAAGTGTGTTCAAATATGCCAGACGTCCTGCTTCATCAGTAATGCATGAATCTGCAAAATATCTCCATGCATGCCTCAGTTGGTGTGGTGACAGGGCAGGGGCATGCAAACCTCAGAGGGTTTTGAATGTCAACAAGATACTTGTGGCCTCTTTTCTGATTCAAGGGCACAATTTGTGGATTTATGAGGCCCTAATTAAGGGACCACTCAAATTAAAAGTCTGTTTTTTTTTCTCAAAGATCAATCAAAGATAAATTGCATCGTTTGAAAAGTAATTTCTGTTGTGTGAATCTTTTAAGGATTTTTGTTATAATTACCTCTTTTTTGGATATGTCTTGACACTGATGTAAAATGATATGCGTCATGCCATATTTGATTTGATTTATTTAACGGATTTCTTTAGCCCTGCAAGTATAAAGTTCTTTCTATGCACTTTAATATATATTATCACAGATGCAGATCAGACTAAAGCAATCAGCTTACTGTCATTTGACAACACAGCATGGGATTTACCAGAACAAGTGATGTCAAACAGCACATCCAATTTGCCATTGTGAACTATTGATCAGTATACACCATCATGAATACGACTACAACTTCCTTAGGTTTTATTCTGTGAAATTACTTTATCCAAATACAATTTTTTTCTTTGTTTGAAATCAAATTTAGAGGGCATGTCATGCATGAGTATTTCCCCCCTCTGCTGTCAATGTGGAACGGCTCAGCTCTTCTTTATAAGTACAATGCTGCCACCTTGTGGACTCAAAGCAACACAATATAGTTAGTTTACCTTCAAATGACGGCTTCAGACTTGATGCTACTCTGACTTACAATCAATGTGATTGAAGAGTGTAGTCTCTGACATTGCCGATGTGCACCCGGAATGCCTGGTATTGCACCATGTAAAGCTGTTGTGGGTAGGAGTGCGACCCTATTTTTCAGTTTTAGACTAATTGGTTACCCCCTTAGCGGTAAATGGTTACCCAGTATGTTGACAATTGATACAAATGGGGAATTCCCACATTGCGTTTTATTATTTTGACAGTAATACAGGGATTTTCATGAAATAAAGTAGACCTATTGTCTCAACAAATGGATTACACTGCCACTGCTCTTGGCTTTCATCTTTACATCGATCTCATTACTGTATCATATTCTTGTATTGAACTATACTGGTCCCTTTCAGGTCTTTCAAGTGCTGTTAATAACACTGTTAAATCCCCTTTTTAAAAAGTGCCTTTGTAACCTCAATAAATCAAATTAAATAAAATTAACACAGGTCAGGTTTTACAATAAAGACACAGAACTATGAGCCAATAACCACCCTAGATGCGTGCCATCTACCAGCTGCAGGTGCCTGACTAATTCCCTTAATGTTCTTTAAACGCCATATAGTTCCATATAGTTGAGTTTAATGGACCTTAGTGATGTACCTGTAAGCTGATGTAAACTATAATGGATTTATCTACAATTAAATGAATGAATCTGCCATTTCAATTGAACTGTTAAGAAATACCATTGACAGAAAAGGTATGTTAAAAGAAAACAGGCATCTACAGTCCTGTATTTTAATGAAGAACATTTATTTATTTACGATACATTATTCATTCACAAAGAAAATTTGTGTCCTTAAAGGTTGGATTTTTCCTCATTTTTTAAATTAAGGCATTAAGATCCATTTCCAAAAGAAAAAAATGTTTATTCCTCTTTTTAGTTAACTTTAGCATGGGGCTGAAGACTTTTTATGGCACTGTAGCTGGTCTGTAGCTGGTCTGCCTCTCTCTCAACGACTTCACAAAAGCGCACAGGAGTGGCCTCCACATCTCAAATAGCAACAGACATATGAGTCAGTCCTTTTCATGACTGAATATAATGCTTTTCATTACATGTATCTGTTAGCATCAGAGATGGACGGCCTTGAGGAAGACATTTTAGGGAGCATGAGTCATACCAGGAACATCCAATAGGACGCACACATTTTTTTTTCTCTGGTTTCATAAGTGACCTTTACAGTTATGTGTGTGGACCAAGTGCTTAGCCGATGTCAGAAAGAGGATTATTAATCATTTCTGTAATAATTGTTATTTTTTACAAAAAGATGATGTGCAATACTGTTAACCTACTATAGCCTAATATCATACATGATCTTTATTGGTTCTTGTTAGTTTCAGTAATGCTTTTATTTTGTCACCTTGGAGAAGTGTTAAAAATGCCATACGTAAGTGCCAAATCTCATAACTAAGATAAAGATGAGTACCTGATGGAGATCATGGAGACCGAGTCACTGCCTTCCGGCTGCAATGGCACTTTCTGAAGCACAGCAGAAGCAGCAAAATGGTGTAGAACGAAAAGTTGCTTCTGGGACGCCTGGGACGCCACTGGGACGCCTCTGAAAGGCCCTGACTAGAGTTGCAGTGATCAGCTCGGGCAACATGTTACATGTAGCATGCAGACAAAGTGCAGACAGACCTGAGGATAAAAATAGGAGTCCAGTGCTTTGGCATTGACCTGTTGCGTCTGGGCCTGGCCAGGGCCAGAGAGGTTCTACTCAGAATCTGCAAAAAAACACGGACAGCGTACACTCAGTCAAAAATGAAATCATCGTAAGGAACCAGGAAAAGGTGGAGAATAAAGCAAATATGGTCCATTCTGTATGGGCCGCACGGACTCCAGTTTTGCTTCTGCCAGTAGCCTAATGGCCAAATGTTGGCTTCATTTGTGCTCACTGTGACTGCATAACGCCATGCGTTGTTCACACTCTTTTGTTCTGTCCCAGACTCCCAGTGCCTCAGAAGGAGCTCTGTGTGCTGATCATGGGCTCTTTGTACACGGCCACTGGGGCAGATATGGCAACTAAGATATCTCTACTCCACTTCGCTCTCTTCCTTTCTCCTTACTGCCTTGTTTCATATATATCTTCTTCTTTCAATCCCCTCCAGTTTAAGTGATATTTCAATTCAATTTCAATTTATTGTGCTTATAGAGCGCCAAAACATAACACATGTATCATGGCGCTTTACAGAATGTAGGAAATCAGAGAAAAAAGGAAAGAAAGGAAGAAAAGAAAAGACAGAGAGAGGCCCATGGGTAACAGGGGTGAGGAAAAACTCCCTAGAATTAGAGATATAGGAAGAAACCTCCAGCAGATCCACGACTCAAGGGCCTGACCCATCTGCCTAGGGTCAGTACAGGACAGTAAGGTCTGTATACATGACAAATGCATATGATAGTCAGGTGTAGAGAATAAGACATGGTGTTAAAAGCCCTCGAGCTGGAAGGGACAAGAGGTGGGATGATTACGTATCCGGTATGATAATTCATTAATCCTGATTTAGTGACAGAAAGTTCAAATAGTCCAGCGTTGGAATTGTCCAGAGGAAGGGAGTTGTCAAGGGGCATGTGGTGGGTCGGCAGACAGGCCAGGAATCCGGGCAGAGTTGTCATAGGCAGGTTATGGGTCGCTAGGCTGTAGGGGCCAGGAATCCAGATAGGGGGACAGTAATAGGGCAGTCGAGGATGGGACTTCAGGTGAGAGGAGGGCCAACACACGGATGGTTGATGACTGGTGATGATATACCTCACAAGTGAGGTACAGTAAGGGGGAAGAAAGAGACGTAGAGTGGGTTAGTATTACTGAAAATCAAAATGGTTAATGTCAATAAGTAATCAGTGGTACTATATATTGTTACAGTATACCATAGTGAGAATAGGCAAGAGAGGGAGAGTTGAGAGAGAGAGAGAGAGAAGGGGGGTTAGAGGGGTGGGGGTTGTATGGCGTGACGCATGAAAAGTCCATGACAGCACTATGCTATAGCAGCATAACTAAGGCATGGTGAGGGGTAGTCGACACCAGCGCAGGTATGGTCAGTGACCACCATCGCATGCGCGATTGGGGTGCCAGTCACACGACGACTCAGCAGGGTGGTCCATTCCAAAAATCCCTAAGGTGGGTGAAGTTCCACACCGCACTATACTTAACTATGGGAGGCAGTAAAGAGGTATGTTTTAAGTCTAGACTTAAAAATAGGGAGGGTGTCTGCTAGTCGAATTGAGGAAGGGAGATTATTCCAGAGGAGGGGTGCGCGATAGCTGAAAGCTCTGCCTCCTACTGTAGTTTTTGAGATTCTTGGAATTACAAGAAGGCCAGTATTCTGTGATCGTAGCGGTCTGGGTGGGTTATATGGGACTAGGAGATCTTTAATATATTCTGGTGTCTGGCCATTAATGGCTTTGTATGTTAGAAGTCAGTGCGACTTTTAACAGGCAGCCAGTGTAGAGATGCCAGGATAGGGGAAATATGTTCATATTTTTTAGTTCTAGTGAGTGTGCAAGCAGCTGCATTTTGTATAAGCTGTAAGCTCTTTAGACAGGTGTTATTGCAGCCAGCGTATAGAGCATTGCAATAATCAATCCTTGAGGTGACAAAAGCATGGATTAATTTCTCAGTGTCTGGTAAGGATAAAGACTTCCTTATCTTTGAAATGTTCCTTAAATGATAAAATGAAGTTTTGGTAATCTGTTTTATGTGATTACTTAGTGATAGGTCTTGGTCAATTGTAACTCCTAGATTTTTAACACTTGTGGATGAGGATAGTCGAAGATCAGTAAATGTAGCCTGTGATGAGGATAGGATATCCCTCATCTTTTTAGGGCCTAAAACCATGACTTCTGTTTTATCTGAGTCTGTTTTTCTGTTTTATGTCTCTTATACATGTGTCAAGTTTGGCTAACGGAGTTAATTCGTCAGGTTTTATGGAAAGGTATAGTTGTATATCGTCTGCATAAGAATGAAATTTAATGCCATGTTTCCTAATTTATGAGTCTAGAGGAAGCATATAGAGAGAAAATAATAGGGGCCCTAGTACTGAGCCTTGAGGCACCCCATATTTTACCATAGTCTGGGTAGACGGTTTATTGTGAACTTGTACAAATTGTCTGCGGTTAGAAAGGTATGATCTAAAAAGTGAATGCTGAGTCTTTAATGCCTATCGAATGTTCAAGCCTGTGGAGTAGTATGTTGTGGTCTATGGTTTCAAAGGCAGCACTGAGGTCCAGGAGGACCAATATTGATATATCTCCATTATCGGCAGCGATGAGGAGGTCATTAAAAACTTTAACTAAGGCTGATTCAGTACTGTGGTGAGCTCTGAAACCAGACTGATATAATTATTGGATTTTATTCATATGCAAGAAGGTACCAATTTTTTTCTAGTATTTTTGACAAAAAAGGGAGATTAGATATAGGCCTATAGTTGGCCAGGTTGTTAGGGTCAAGGTTTTAGGAGGGATGGCTTAATAAGAGATAACTTAAACAACTGTGGTACATGCCCTGATAGCAGTGAGTTATTTATAATCTGGAGCAAAGCATTATCCAAGAAAGGGAGAGCAGTCTTCAGAAGATGGGTAGGAATAAGATCTAGTAGACTAGTTGTAGATTTTGATGAAGAGATTGTGGAAGTGAGGTCTAATATGTCGATAGGTGTAAATTAATTCTCATCTGTGATTCAATTATGTTTTCGCTACCGTTCAGCAATGGAGACTTATTGGTTATTAATCTTATCTCTAATTGTTTCAATTTTGTCATTGAAAAAGTTCATGAAGTCATTACTGTTTAGGCAAATAGGGATAGATTCGGTTACTTCGGTGTGGCTCTTTGTCAGGCGGGAGATTGTGGTAAAGAGAAATATTGTATTGTTTTTGTTTTCTTCGATCAGCGAGGAATAGTAGGTTGACTTAGCTTCGTTGAGTCAAGTCAAGTCAAGTCAAGTTTATTTATATAGCGCATTTCATACACAGAGGTCATTCAATGTGCTTTACATAAACAAAACCAAACAATAATAACAAATAAAGCATAGAAGGGCAATATAGTCAAAGAATAGTTAAAAGGTAAAGATCATAATAAAAAGAAAACATAAAACACAAGGTAAAATCATTTAAAAATAAAGAATAATTAGTAAGCAAAAACAAAGGCAAAAGTAGTAAAAAAAAGTAATAAAAGACAAAGTAGAATAATTATCAAGGCAGATTCAGAATTTGTAACTCGGCACAGTTAGCAGAAAGCATCTGAGAACAGTTTGGTCTTAAGTCTAGATTTAAAACTGGCTACAGTTGGGGCCTTTTTGATGTCATCCGAAAGTTGGTTCCACAGCTGAGCCGCATAGCAGCTAAAAGCTGCTTCACCATGTTTAGTTCTAACAGTAGGTTTTACTAGCAGGTTTTTCACCTGGGACCTGAGAGGACGAGAAGGTGTGTACTGCTGAAGCATGTCTGACAAGTATTTAGGTCCTGCTCCATTTACTGATTTATAAACAAGCAATAGTGCTTTAAAGTCAATTCTGTGACTTATTGGAAGCCAGTGCAAGGACTTAAGAATTGGAGTAATGTGGTCAGTTCTTTTAGTTTTTGTTAGAATCCTAGCTGCTGCATTTTGTATCACCTGAAGCTGTTTAATAGTCTTTTTAGGAAGGCCTGTGAACAGTCCATTGCAGTAATCAACCCTGCTGGAGATAAATGCATGAATGAGTTTTTCTAAGTCATGTTTTGACATCAGCCCTCTGAGTTTGGCAATATTTTTGTGGTAAAAAGCTGATTTAGTTATCGCTTTCATGTGGCTGTTGAAATTTAGATCACTGTCAATTAATACACCAAGATTTTTAACAGTATCCTTTGCCTTCAACCCTTTTGTGTCAAGGAGAGTGGCAACCCTAAGTCTTTCCTCATTTTTACCAAATAGGAGTGCTTTTTTGTAGGTGATAAGGCTATCTTTCCATGCTTGGCGGACTTTTTTGGTGACTGGCTGGAACAGTTTTGTTATTTTTGGGGGACAGGATTGCTCCACGTTGTTTGTTTCCAGTTCTAAGTGGATTATGAAGAGATATCCGCTGAATATGACAAAAGAGTTACGGATGAGAAATTGCTTAGAATCGCTGTTAGAAACTGATTCCTCTGTCCCTAAAAGACAACTGCACTTAGGTTGGACAGATTTACATGAGGACGTCTCATGACGTCTTGATGTCTTCGGCCTGGTCTGTGCAGGACGTGATGGGGACGGGATGGCAAACAGATGATCTCCTCTCCATCACTCTCATTGGGTCATCGGTGAAATGAGGCTTGCAGTGTTGACCAACCGGAACAAATGAATGGAGGGTCATCAAATGTTTAGCACAATGATCTAAATGAATTAACTGCTTTGCATCAAGTGCAGTTCCAAGGTCCTTTTATGCATCTTAAAAGCAATATAATTATATAATTGAATATATATATATATATATATATATATATATATATATATATATATATATATATATATATATATATAAACATCTCCACATCAGTAGTCATGAAAACACAAAAACACGCACATACATGCAAACACACATCACACAGTATAAGTATAAATATACTCTTTTGATCCCGTGAGGGAAATTTGGTAAAACACACACACACACACACACACCTCTAGATTGATGTAACCTGCATGAAATAATGACAAGGACGTGGTGTCCTTGTTGTGCGGCAGTACTAGCCTACTTCAAGGCCTCTTACTTGATTACAGTATAGATACATTTGTTTTAGATGGATCACAGTCACACTGCTCATCAGTACTGATCTGTGTTCTCAGAACAAAGCACGTATTGTAGAATAACAAAAGAGCCATTTCTGAGTACCGGTAAATATGGTGTATCAAATCCTGAAGAAAGGTTGCAACGTTTCTTGGTATGTTACGCCCCCAATGTTGTCTTCAAGGCAGCG
Organism: Alosa pseudoharengus; assembly: GCF_046254945.1. Taxonomy (NCBI): domain Eukaryota; kingdom Metazoa; phylum Chordata; class Actinopteri; order Clupeiformes; family Clupeidae; genus Alosa; species Alosa pseudoharengus. Next base: position 2,279,303 of record NW_027468630.1, on the reverse strand, counting down.
CTGCCTGTAAGGCACTAGGGTTAGGCATGGGTTAAGGTTAGGGTTAGGCATGGGTTAAGGTTGGGGTCAGGGTTGGGGTTAGGCATGGGTTAGGGTTAGGGTTAGGCATGGGTTACGGTTAGGGGGCTTAAAACACCATTGAGCGATTGCAACATTCAGCAATTGTAACATTCAGCGTTGTTTTCTTCATCTGATATGTATTAACTGTGCTGTCTGTGCTGGGCTGCTGCATTTGAGGCACAACAAATCTGTTAATGATTTGATTAGACTGGAGATGCTGTCAGAGGTGTTTCATAACCAAAATGAGGTTCCAGACATTTGAGAGAACCTGCAGAGCAATGGAATTTGATTCTGCATTCTTTTAAAATCCAATTTGGGATTAAACATGTTTGCCTATTTACATGTTATATGCATTCTCTATTAGTGCTGAAGTTGTGTGTGAACTTCAAATCCCAACCACAAGGTGGCAGTATCAGACACATTTACATCTAGCATCACTACACACTGTAGATCCAACAAATCAGTCCTCATACCATATCTGGGATTAACAAGACAATAGACTTTGGTATGGTATGACAAATGCCCTGATGTGTTTTGTACAAATACACAATATCATTTATAGCCATCAACTTTATTCTTCAGTCAACAACACATGATTTCAACAATCTTCTTTCATATTTTCATATTTTAATTTACAAAATAATTTATTACAGCTCATTAAATAGATACCAATTCATTCCAAGCACAGTAATTAATTTGACAATAATAATATGTTTCATAAATAATTTGTACAGTCATTATCGTTTACATTTACAACCAAAGCCTTATCTAGATGGAATTAAGAACCCCTCAAGGAAAAGGCTACATTCTTTCAAAGTTGTGCATTGTGGTCACCAGTAAAACAAGATACCTAAACCTTATCTGCATTGTTGCATATATGAGCCAGAGAAATGTCCCACAGATACCCCGTTATCAATCCTTTTTCAGTCAAATCTCATCGTCAAGTGTTCCACAGCGTATGTGTGTCGGTATTCAGAATCAGAATCAGAATCAGAAACAGCTTGATTGGCCATCCCCTCTCTCTTCTCACTCTTCTCTTCTCTACTGCAGTAGTGTTAAAGGCAGCATGCTAATCTACAGCACCATGTGCACTGCCTATGGCTGGTAGTCACAGAGGTCACCTCACATGGCTGTAAATCTGCCCGGTGCCACGGTCAGGGTTGACATGGTGGCTACGGTTCATTTCAGGTCATATTTCTTATCAGCATGAGTGGACAGTGATGGGCAAAAGTCATTCTTATTCAGGGTGTATATCACAGCGTAGTAAAGCAATGATTGCCCAAAGCTGCTAAAAGTATGGTCCATTTTCCATTAGGGGTTGACTTCAACTGGTAGTGATAATGTGTGTGATGCAGATACTTTAGCACTCTGTTCTCTAACCCATACCATGCTCCTAAGCACCAAAGCATACACAAACTCTCTTACACACACATACAGACAGACACACATGCAGACACACACACAGACACACACAGAGAGACAAACACACACAGAGACACACACACACAGAGACACACAACCACCAGTAGTGATTGCTCTGGGGATGTTGGGACCTAATTTTCCTTTCTTAAGTGTGTGTGGTACTATATTCATCACTCTGACCTTCAAAGGCCCACACATAAAAAAGGAACGTTCCATTACGGTAAAAGCATGGGAGTGATATATTACGGGAGAGGCCAAACATGCATACAAACCAGGCCGCATCACCATCTTAGCTTGGTGGTGTGCTATGGCTTGTCCCCTGCACAAAACTGTCAAAAAAAATCCTTCCTCTGTCAGCAGAGCATCATCGCAAGTAACAATGCTAGCTATGGCATCCATGATCAAAGCAGCGTCACATACATTCTGGAGTTTTATTTTTATTTATATATTTATTTATTATATTTTTATACGTTTTATTTTTCGGTGTCGGTGCCATCGCGTTGGCTGCCTGTAGCCCTAGCGTGTGAGTGCTAAGCTGTACTAGGATCAGTTTCAAAGCCCCATCTGCCCTAATGAGATGGACTTCAAGAGGCGGTGAAGATGCCCATCAGGATTTAATCTGAGACCCCTTTCATGGTCATGGGCAGTTGCTGCCTGGACTTAGGCCTTATTACGGGACTCCTCCACCTCGGTCATCTCCAACGAAGCAGCAGATCGAGGGGAAAGGCCCCTGCGCCAGTAATCCCGTCTGCGGCTGTCGGTCAAGCGTCACGTGAAAAGATCGCCGACATTCAGGATGCAGATCCGTTTGCACAAGCCTTAATCAATGAGGCTCAACACGGATCTCATGAAGGAGGCAACGGCTAACAGGAAGGGGAGGCGAGGTCACAACCCACATAGCAACAACCCACATAGCAACAACCAAGGATCGTCTCACGCACCGTCGGCCACTTCTTACAGTAATCCTAAAGAAACTTGCAACGCCTGTTTACAACTGATTGATGGCGACAGAGCAAAGAGTCACTCAAGACTTTACAAAGTAGAGATTACATATAGGGTAAGCACACACACTGAGTTTTCAGTTCTTTACTTTGAGCTCATGGTCAGCAGTCAATTAAACTGAAACATTAATCATCCATAGAGCCCAAAGCAGGAGCCTAAAGTGTTTCTATGCTAAAAAGACCTTCTGGATGTATAGCCAGATATGCATGATTGGGTAAGACGGCATGTTTGCATGAAGCCTTGAAGGCTTTTTTCTATAGAAAATTCAGTTGTTTTCTGTTACAATTAACCTATATAAATGTTGTGTAACCAAAATGATGGGGACCGCTTCTACTGTAGATTATTCTCTGGAGCAGAGCGAAAGAGTGCAGGAGATGTAGTGCTGGCCAGAGGGGTTGGCATGGGATGGGGTTATTTGAAGGAGGCCAGGACCTTTCTGCCTTTGAGGGGTTGCGGCGGTCGGAAGTTGTTTTCCATCCTCTTCCTCTGTTCCTCCTCCTCACCGCTGAACAACAGCAGTCGAAACTTCCCCATCTGAAGGGTAGAGAGAAGCAGAGAGAGAGAGGAAATGGATCAAAACAATCCATGTTGTAAGTGCAAGACAAAGAAACACACAAGGCATACCTGTCAATCAATGTTAATCAGATTGAGAAGATCAAAGCATCTCACTCAGTGGTCTCTGCCCCCTCTCTCTTATATATCTCTCACACACACACACACACACACACACACACACACACACACACACACACACACACACACACACACACACACACACACACACACACAGGAGAGCAGTCCATGCCTGAGGCATGCAGACAGCATGCCGTGCCACCAAAGCTGCCCTTAATTAAATTTCCCATAAGCCCTCAGTGCAGCACTGGCCACTGGATGGCTGAACACAGGGGGGTGGTGAACTGAGAGATTCCTATAGAGAACAATCCTAGAGAGAGTCCAACACATTCAGTCTGTATTCTGTAGTTAGGTACAGTCTGTGAGTTCAACTGTAAGAGAGAGACTAAGGGCCAGATGTACTAACGCTTTTGCGCCCACTTCAGGCGTATTTGTTTCGCAACGGGCGTGTAAAATCATTGCGAGGTATGTACAAACAGGTTGCAATGATGTAAAAGCGCAAACTGCCTGTCACGGGAGCTGAAAGTGGCAGATTGCGTTTTTAATGTTATGCATATGCATTCATGGGAGGATCCAGGGGAAAGTGGGAGTTTAGCGTAAAAAGATGGGAGGGGAAGAGTAAATAGCACCTAATTATGTATTCCGCGGTATGTACAAAGACTGCTCCTGAAAGCGCACGTCTATTCTGTGCCTAAATACTTCCGCCTTGTAAAAGCAGGTGTTAATCCAAATTGCAGTTCAATGCGTCAATAAGAGAACCTTTCAAAGACAACAGAATCGCTATTTAGAGCACCAGTTTTGTAAGTCTTTGTACTATCCAAAAGCAACATTAACTTTCGTTGGCCTTTCGAATGTCTTACTTTCACGTCATTCACTTAAACTTTCCTACTTGCTAGATTTGACCATGATCTTCCATAGCCTACGAGCACAAGTAGTTTGACTAGAACTACTGATATTCATTATCTCCCTGCTTGTTGACATCTTATCACATGGTATTATTTCATGATCGCTAAACGTTTGATTCTTAATGTTGTCATCAGTTAACTTCATTCAACTGCGCTTGTACTGTATGTAGGCGCTGCCATTCAGTTGTGGACATTCGTAAATTGCGTTTATGGGCGGAGAAAGGCAGAGAAAGGTGCAGTTTACACTAAGGATTGAACGATTGATAAATGCGACGGAAACTTGGGTCTGACAGCGTTCGCAATCTGCGGTTTGTCCATGACGCTAATAACGCTACGTTCGCAAATGTATGTACATCTGGCCCTGAGACTCTGGGTGTTATCTCGGGTAAGAGGGAGACCAGTGTTCTGTTCATGGGGTGAAACCACACCATCATCCACTTAGGAATCAACACCTTTTACAACAGGTCATATGAAAATGTGATCTCTCACTATGAAATGTGAAATGCATACAGTTTACATATAACAGAAAACAATATGATTACAAATGGAAATCATGCTGTTTGTATCATTGTCTAATCTCTAGTTTGTTGAGTGTTCAGTGTTTCAGTGAAGTCAGTGACTTGAACTGCTGCTGGCGTTGCCGTCACTAAGACCTGGGCCCTGGCGAGACCCAGAGCGTGAGAGAAGCATGCTGCCACTGCAGTAACTGGAGTCGGAGGAGATCCTCGGCATGTCTGAGGACTGCTCAAAAGCAGCACAAGCCACCAGGAGCAAATGTAGGCTTAGCAGGCCTTCAGGCTCTGCCCCATTTTCACTAATCATTAAGTCATATCAGGAGGCCAACGGAAGAAGAGAAACAAGGGGAATCAAGGCTCCACAGGAAACGTGGAAATCTCTGAGGCTTACAAATAGGTTACATCTAAGAATCGGGGGCAATAATCTACGTATGGCATTTTGCACATATCATGTATTAACTGTTACAGGCCAGAAATTTTAAATGGCTAATTTTGTTAAAAAGGATTAAATAGATGCAAATTAACAGAACTTGTAACCATTTGTTGAATCTGAAGTCTTAGGTATATTGTATATTGCTTGCTTATGGTTTAACTAGGGAATAAAAAAAACTTTTTATTTCCATATTTTTCCATTTGGTGTGAATTTTCAATGAACTCTAAACGTGACGTAAATAGTATTTACAGCATGTGCTGAGTTATATAAGAGTGTGAAGCCCTCTTAAGGTCAGAGTGATGTGGAAGTGGGAGTGTGTGTGTGTGTGTGTGTGTGTGTGTGTGTGTGTGTGTGTGTGTGTGTGTGTGTGTGTGTAGGGGCTGGACACGATGCAGTAAGGGCACAAGTCCTGAACGGAGCTCCTTACTGAACAAAGAGGCCTTTTGACCATTTTGGTAAGAAGGATTACCTACTGCTACTGTTGATCAGTGTGTTTCTGCTTTAGCCAGACCCCCCCCCCCCACACACACACAGTACCATGATCAGACAAAATAGATGTTTCATTTATTCAAAATTAATCTATAATTGGCTGTGCCTTGACATAGAATAAAGAATAAAGTAGAACCTTTACATAGGTAAGTGGTGTTGTAAAGTAGAACCTTTACATAGGTAAGTGGTGTTGAGAATAAAGTAGAACCTTTACATAGGTAAGTGGTGTTGAGAATAAAGTAGAACCTTTACATAGGTAAGTGGTGTTGAGAATAAAGTAGAACCTTTACACAGGTAAGTGGTGTTGAGAATAAAGTAGAACCTTTACATAGGTAAGTGGTGTTGTAAAGTAGAACCTTTACATAGGTAAGTGGTGTTGAGAATAAAGTAGAACCTTTACATAGGTAAGTGGTGTTGAGAATAAAGTAGAACCTTTACATAGGTAAGTGGTGTTGAGAATAAAGTAGAACCTTTACACAGGTAAGTGGTGTTGAGAATAAAGTAGAACCTTTACATAGGTAAGTGGTGTTGTAAAGTAGAACCTTTACATAGGTAAGTGGTGTTGAGAATAAAGTAGAACCTTTACATAGGTAAGTGGTGTTGAGAATAAAGTAGAACCTTTACATAGGTAAGTGGTGTTGTAAAGTAGAACCTTTACATAGGTAAGTGGTGTTGAGAATAAAGTAGAACCTTTACATAGGTAAGCGGTGTTGAGAATAAAGTAGAACCTTTACATAGGTAAGTGGTGTTGTAAAGTAGGACCTTTACATAGGTAAGTGGTGTAGAAAATAAAGTAGAACCTTTACATAGGTAAGTGGTGTTGTAAAGTAGAACCTTTACATAGGTAAGTGGTGTTGAGAATAAAGTAGAACCTTTACATAGGTAAGCGGTGTTGAGAATAAAGTAGAACCTTTACATAGGTAAGTGGTGTTGTAAAGTAGGACCTTTACATAGGTAAGTGGTGTAGAAAATAAAGTAGAACCTTTACATAGGTAAGTGGTGTTGAGAATTTGTTTTTTTGCCTCGACTCCGTCTCTCTTGGACTTGTCTTGGACTACAGCCCTGCATTCTTCTCTATAACTGGACACTCATGCTTAATGTAAATGTAAATCAGGTTTCTAGGCCAAGTACCGTATTTTCCGGACTATAAGTCGCACTTTTTTTTCACAGTTTGGCTGGCCCTGCGACTTATAGTCAGGTGCGACTTAAATATGAAAAGAAATATATAATTGAACATGTTTTTAAATGTTAATTCATATTAACTGACATGAACCCTACATGAAACATTACTGTCTAGCGCGAGAGAGCGCTCTCAAATGCACAAGTTCTGTGCACTTTCAGTCAGAGATTAGTGGTAGCGCTATGCCTGAAGCACATGTGCACCTAAATCATCAAATTATGGCCGGGATTCTATTTTTAGCCGGGCCTCAGATTCGGACAAATAAAGGCCAGTAATAATTTTGTTTCAATTTAACTCATAAAAGAGCTCTTCTTAATATTTTATATTGTTGGTTGGTTTAATATTGTTGCCAATGAAAAGTCATTGTCTTACACGAGTCTCCAACTTGCTCTCAAGCTACCAGTTGCATGCCGCCCCCATGAGCTTGCCAGAGGCTGAAGCAGTATTTTGCTATTGGCTTGCTGTCTGAATTGGGCATTTGTGGTCGAAGTCTAAGGCAGGTGGTTAGTAACATGTCCTTAGCAGCAGAACGGGCAAGCGAATGGTTGTGGGTAAGGAGAAGTTACCCTTCCTGGGGCGCAAGCTAAGGTAAGCTAACTGGCTCATTTGTTTTGGTCGTGGGTAAGGAGAAGTTACCCTTCCTGGGGCGCAAGCTAAGGTAAGCTAACTGGCTCATTTGTTTTGTGTTTGTGATGGACTGTGCCTAGGTTGATGGTACTTGGCTAAGGTTCTTTATGGTTTATGGTTCAGTCCACATCAACGGGACGGACCGACCTAGCCAACTTAGACCATGCCTAGGTTGGTTAAGGGTATTTGGATGCTTGTTGTGGTAATATGGGGCAGCATGGGGCGTAAGCTAACTGCTAACTGCTGGCTAATTTGTTTTGTGTTTGGGATGGGGCCTAAGATAATGGGCTAAGCTAACTGGCTAATTTGTTTTGTGTTTGTGATGGGCTGTGCCTAGGGTGATGGTACTTGGCTAAGGTTCTTTATGGTTTATGGTTCAGTCCACATCAACGGGACGGACCGACCTAGCCAACTTAGACCATGCCTGGGCTGGTTAAGAGTATTTTGAGTATTGGATATTTCAATGTGGTAATATGGTGGCAGCATGGAGGGGAGTGTCTCCAGGACGCTGGTTTCACTGTTAAGCCTTCATGAGGTGTCGTGGGCCTAACTTAACGAAACATCGGTGAATGAGGGTGCCCACTTGATAACCCCAATGACATGCCGCATACTATATAGGCTACTGCTGTTGGATAGGCCATTTGCATTGTACTTGTGACCATTTGTTGGCGGATTTGTGGGTAGTGTGCTTTTTAAAGTTAAACTTGAGCAGGGGCTTCTGAATGTGTTTTTACCTTGGATTTTGGCACAAGGGATTTTAACATCTAATCCTGTGTATTAATGTAATAAACACAAATTGTTGCTGCCAGGCATCAGGCTACGGATTTTATAAAAAAGTAAATCATGCAGATTTAAAACTATCTGTTACGTAACTTCCGTTCTTAGCTATCCCATCTAGCCACAACCTGTTTTGTTTCCTTTGGAATATCCATAGATATATATACTGACTAGATGTCACCTTCTGCTTCTCAGCATGCGTCCCCGCCATCTTGGAGCGGGGATCTGAAGTTCTAAACTAGTTCTCCCGTAATGTCAGTGTTACCTATTTAGACGCTTGGCCATCCCCAGCGATAGAAAACCTTTTTAGCGATTAGCGACAAATTTGGGAAGTTCTCACAATGATGGCAAACTCGGTTTCATTGTTGAAACGTCAGAAAATCACCTTTCTCATGGCTTTTTCATTTGTGAATTAAAGGAACACGCCACCCAAAATCAGTAGTGATATATGTTCTTACTGTAACTTTCACGAGTTGAGTCGTACCTCTCCCGCGTCGGTAGGTGCACTCAAACGCTCTGTCGCGCGGCGCGAATGTGTTAGCATGTTGCTATGCTAGCGGGCTCTGCCGTGGCCGTAGAGAGAGGCACATAGCAGTATTCAAACACCTCCACGTTTTACCTACTTAAATACAGTTGCACAAGTAGTTGATGAAAAATGTTAGGGCACACAACATGAAACGTGACGATTTTCCAAGCGAATAAACATGAGAACTACGATGTGTGGCGCAATAGCACTTGGGAGTACTTCGACCTAGCGTGGTAATATTATTAACACCTAATTGTAGATCCTATCCACCACAGAGTTTAGAATCCATGCTGGATCGACCCTCAGCCTCTCCCTCCCCTCTGAGCGAGAGAGGCACACACACTAGAGGTGGTGGCTGGTTGTTTTAATGTAGGCTATATGGGTGATGCAGCGCTGCTGACGTGAGGCTAGAAAGCCCTTGCCTGTTCTAGAAAGACTGATCTAATGCAGCAAATATATTAAAAGGCAAAAGTCGTACATTGGCTAGGCCTATCCCCAGAATATCAGCAGCAAACTCAGTCTCTGTCGCGCAAAACAGTCTCCAAATAAAACGCACATCGGCCTGTTGCCTATTCTGCCAGCTTGTGACAATGTATCGTCCAAAATGCTTGATTGCATTGCATTCTCCACATTTTTAGCTACATTTTCATGTACCACATCAGCATTTTTGTTCAGTGAATCTTTTGTAAATTGCTTTACAATTACCGTCGGGCCCTTGTCAGCAGACTTCGGCTTGCCTCTTGCCATATTCACTCCTTGTCTTCCGATGTCATTTCTGAGTCATCTACAGATGTTCACCTCCCTAAATAGAACCAACTTCAACCTGTGTTATATCCTAGATGAGACTGCCTGGGTTATTTTGTTTAGATATTAGCCTATATATAAAACACATAATTGTAGCCTACCATTCAGGGAATAGGCATTTAAAAGAGAGACAGAGAGTGATATGACTAAGAAATGACATCGGGCGATGGCAGTGCGAGATGTTCAGAACGTAAGAGCTAAAACTTCTACAAACTCACTAACATCCACAGCGGAAAAAGAAGGTAAGAAAAATAGTCGGAAAACTTAGATGTGTAAGGCAAGCAAGCAAGTTTGGCGGTTGTTACTAAAAATGTGAACATGCCCGTTGCATTTTTGTGCGGTGGACTTTCAGAATGAATGGAGTCGGAGTTTCTTTAATATCGAGGCGTCATATTTGTCCGATGGCCTGCTATAAAATTAATTGCGATGTCTGTCTGAAAAAGACGCGCTCGTGCAGTCAAAATGAATGGGAGTCTTCAGAACAGGCTTGTCAGTCAACCTGACATAACAGTGTGTAAAGTAGCCTATAATGTGAATGACTTGAAGGATTTCTTTCTTTTTGCAAAAAATAAAGTACAATAGGCATTAATTAGTTGGCCAGGAGCATGCTGAAATTATGTGGCAAATTGCGTTTTTTATTACAATGATAAAATTGTAAAAGGACGTGACCGAAGCTGAGGCAAGCCAGGCAATAGGCCTATAGGCCCGACGGTAATTGTAAAGCAATTTACAAAAGATTCACTGAACAAAAATGCTGATGTGGTACATGAAAATGTAGCTAAAAATGTGGAGAATGCAATGCAATCAAGCATTTTGGACGATATATTGTCACAAGCTGGCAGAATAGGCAACAGGCCGATGTGCGTTTTATTTGGAGACTGTTTTGCGCGACAGAGACTGAGTTTGCTGCTGATTTTCTGGGGATAGGCCTAGCCAATGTACGACTTTTGCCTTTTAATATATTTGCTGCATTAGATCAGTCTTTCTAGAACAGGCAAGGGCTTTCTAGCCTCACGTCAGCAGCGCTGCATCACCCATATAGCCTACATTAAAACAACCAGCCACCACCTCTAGTGTGTGCCTCTCTCGCTCAGAGGGGAGGGAGAGGCTGAGGGTCGATCCAGCATGGATTCTAAACTCTGTGGTGGATAGGATCTACAATTAGGTGTTAATAATATTACCACGCTAGGTCGAAGTACTCCCAAGTGCTATTGCGCCACACATTGTAGTTCTCATGTTTATTCGCTTGGAAAATAGTCACGTTTCATGTTGTGTGCCCTAAAATTTTTCATCAACTCCTGCAACTGTATTTAAGTAGGTAAAACGTGGAGGTGTTTGAATACTGCTATGTGTCTCTCTCTACGGCCACGGCAGAGCCCGCTAGCATAGCAACATGCTAACACATTCGCGCCGCGCGACAGAGCGTTTGAGTGCACCTACCGACGCGGGAGAGGTACGACTCAACTCGTGAAAGTTACGGTAAGAACATACATCACTACTGATTTTGGGTGGCGTGTTCCTTTAAGCTACATCTCGTTCGCCCAAAGCATTGACCCATGATTTTAAAAGTAACGACTGGCCTATGTAGTAGCAGACCATGTTAAAGCACGGAAGTAAATGTTCTACAGATCTACAGCAACTTCTGGTGAGATTACAACTAACATGATTCAACGAGACGAGAGGTATGTGGCCTCAACCAGAGCCTGTCTACGGAGATCCTGTATACTTTCATTGTATCGAACCTGGTTGCAGTTCACTCATTGTTCCTCTAGGGGCCGCCGATAGCTAGTGCAGAATGAATGGGAGTCTATGAGGCTACATGGGTAAAATGTATCTTTATTATCGTCAAAAGCTTAGTTTTCTCTAGACTCGACCATAAACACATGCCTGTCAGTTGGAACAACCCAAAAAACTAGATAGTTGCTTGAGATTTTGACGATTTATGGTGATTTTATTTTCGTTAGATCTTTGCCTAGATTGACGCTAATGCATTATAGAGGAGTGGATCACCGCGGCAAGATTGCGTCTCGATTGACGCATTCGTTCCAATGAACAGCAGTAGTCAAGGCGACATCTAGTCAGTATATATATCTATGTGGAATATCCATAGACAGTAAAAGAAATGGACGAACAGACTCCGTCGTTCTCAATGGGAGGGCACTGAGTCATTAGGCTTGTTCGTCTTGCCCGAGTCTGACTTTCGTCGGGCTTTCTACGTAAACGTGATCTTCAGAGGCTAGCCGGGAGGAGCTACAACAGAGGGCAGCTCATCCCGGACAGAAAGGCTACAGTCTGCCTGACGTGACTCGCGGGAGACATCGCGGGAGATATGTTGTTTGCAATAAACACAGCAGAACTTTCATTCTTACTCATTAAAATGAGCATGATGACTGACGAAATAAATTCTTATGATGTAGTTTAAATAAACCACTGTTGTCATACAGTTAACAGGCCTGCATTGTAGCACATAAATTCAATATCAAGTGTTTTCCCTATATGTGTGTCTATCTATTTAGCCAACAGCAGAAAATAACAGAATATCAAAACGTTTTCAGTAGGCTAGCCTACCATTGTTGCAGAAATCACGTATAAGAAGGTATCCCTTCGATTTCTGTTTATTTTCGCATATTCCAACATAAGGAAGCAGCATGAGCCTCTAGTCATAATCGTCATGAGGACATTCCTCCCAAATGGCCCTATCACGTCTTTGAACTGACGTCATGAGGGTGTGTTTCAGCTCGTGCAGCTCGTGGAACGCAACTGCAAGATCTGTCTGCAGGCTAAGACTCCCGCGATATTTTAAGGCCATGTGACATGGTGTCACGGTGGTAAGTCCCTCCCTGGCTGACAGAAGTCGGACAGAATTTCTAACCAGTATGCATTGCGTCCATCCCAGTATGCATTGTGTTCAACCCAGCATGCATCACATCAAGTCAGATCTGCACAGATCTGCCGCAAGTCGAACTCCCCTATTTTTCAGTTGGTCCCCCCAGTACTGCGCAGACTCGCACTTAACTTCGTGACGTTAGCCATCGAACTGAATCTTGTAACTCATATGATAGATACACAGAAATTCTTCTCACACTTCCTTCGCCTTCAAAGTCATCAAAGTTAAACATTTATTTATGTATTATTATTAATATCATCCTCACAAGTGATATCAAGTCGTGTTAATGTTGAAACTACCACACATGATCATCTTCAAAAACAGTCATGGTAAAACAAAACAAAAAAGTTATAGCTTCAAGCCTTGAAGCTAATCTTCTTTCCACTTTTCTGACCTACGGTCAATCCATCGAAAACCTCTGAAATGATTATCGTTAGACTACCTAACGGTAAAACTACTGTTTTTCATTATGTTTACTTGCCTCTATGCTTTACCTTAACATACAATGCTATTGTAGGCTACATAGCTTTGTTCACGAGTTTCCGTGCTGGCTGGACTACGCTTCTTATCCAAACAATACGGTTATCTCCCTTCAGTGCGTTAGCTTCCCTTCAACCGGACATGCTAAACATTCTTCTTACGGGAACCTAACGTTACGTACGAGGTAGTCAAGTCTTGTTTTGCCTTTTATTGTTTATGTAGATAACACAGAAGCTAAAATATCGGCACATGATATGTTATATGAAGTTATGGGAGTTCAAAAAAATCCTAAATTAATGGGCGTTCTATGGGGTTAGCAGAGAGTTGATAACCACCGCTACATCGATGCTTCTACTTCCGGGAATTCGCCTGCCCCCTTGGGAATATCCACGATCGCTTCCTACTTCCTGTCCTGAGCGGCGAGATTTCACTATCTGTTACGTAACTTCCGTTCTTAGCTGTATCCCATCTAGCCACAACCCTAAATTTAGGCTATCGTAGACCTCTTTGGCTATACGGAATAAGGTTTCCATTTCAACACAACACATGTCCCATGAATAAATGAAAGCGGATGCCTTATCTCGCAATAAGCAGATGGAAATCCCGACACTTCATACATGAACCGTCAAATAACCCACAGATTTCAGTGGTCATCAGTCCCGATATTTAGCAATATCAAACAGTACAAGCCATGCCCCAAATAAAGGTGCTATGCTTTGCACAGCCTAAATAAAAGACTCCCGCCATAAGGATTTGAGGATTTACGATAGTCTGTCTCCTAAACATTCCTCACCCGTTATCTAGACATGCATGAAAACATTTTAAAACAAAACTCACTGCCATGTAGGCTAATATTTGATCACTGTTTTGCTACTAATTATATTTCACATAATGAATACACACACTAGAAAGTGAAAGTAGGCCTACTATGCGCTCCGTGTCTGTAGGCTATCTGTCTGTTTACGTCCGCAATCGATTATAACGTTCCTCAAATTGAGAACACATCCGTTAGGCTGTCATGCTTCTGTATTCGCAAAATTCCTGACGGTTCCTGATCGCTAAACGTTTGTTTTCCTTTCCTGTCGATCGCGGTTGATGTAGAAGCACCTATAGCTATAATTTGACTTAAGTGGTGAGAGAGAGGGAGAGAGAGGCACCCGCAAAGTGGTCCTGCGCGCGTGCGTGTGTGCATGGGGTTCAATTGAAGTCAGAGTTGGTGCATCCAGTCAATAGTCACGCTTTCAGGGCTCCATTATTGGATTAATGTTATCAGACAGTGCTGTAACGTGTGGGAATTTCTCTCATTATGATGGAGTTGTGGGACTTTTATTATTATGCTCAATACTTAATAACTATGCGCAATACCCACGCTGAAATTTAGGCCCTGGTTTTAAATGCGCATATTGACCCTGGTTTTAGGGGCCGTTTATACGAGAACGATTGCGAAGGAAGACGACAAAATATTTTATCATAAGTGCCTTTCGTTTACACGGCGACCCCGCCATCAGTGCCCCGCCAGAAGTGGAAGTGGATGAGGCTCTGAGAGACTGCTTCGAGTGTACTGACTGGAGTGTGTTACAGAATGGACAGGACTTGGAGGAGGTCACACAGTGCACAACTGACTACCTGAACTTCTGCATGGACATTGTTGTTCCCACCAGAACTGTACGCTGCTTTCCCAACAACAAACCTTGGATAACCAGCAATGTCAAGACCCTTCTCAACAGGAAAAAGATGACGTTCAGAGAGGGGGACATGGCAGAGCTGAGGCGCGTGCAAGGGGAACTCAAATTCAAGCTGAAGGAAGCTAAGGAGGATTACAGAAAGAAGGTGGAACAGAAGCTGCAGGAAAACAACTTGAAGGAGACATGGGACTGCATGAAGGTTATCACTGGCCTGAAGAAGAACAGCAGCTCTGTGGAGGGGGACCTGGACAGGGCGAACCAGTTGAACCACTTCTACAACAGGTTTGACTGCCCTGCTCCAGCTCCAATGGCGGTGGTCTGTCCACCATCCCCCAGCCCCCATCCTCACACCCCCTCAATACCAGCGCAACACTCACCTCCATCATCACAGGCTATCGTACCCCCACCATCACTGGATTTTGCACCTCTCCCCCACATGGCGATCACGAACAATGAGGTGACAACGACCTCAGTCAACAGCCATCAGACACACAGATCCCAGATGCACCCCTCCCCCTCCCCTCCCCTTACCCCCTCACCATTACAAAAGATCAAGTGACAGTCCAACTTAAGAAATTGCGCAGCAATAAAGCAGCTGGGCCTGACAGACTGTGCCCAAGGCTACTCAAGGCCTGTGCTGCTGAACTGGGGGAGCCACTGAAGCACATCTTCAATTTGAGCCTACGCCTTGGACAAGTTCCAACACTGTGGAAGACATCATGTCTCACCCCTGTCCCTAAGAAGCCACAACCTAGTGAGCTTAATGACTACAGACCTGTCGCTCTTACATCACATGTGATGAAGACACTGGAGCGATTGGTCTTAGGCATGCTCAGACCCCAGGTACGCCATGCACTAGACCCGTTACAGTTTGCTTACCAGGAGAAAGTGGGCGTGGACGATGCCATCACTTATCTTCTACACAGGACACATTCTCACCTAGACAAGGGGAAAAGTGCTGTGAGAATCATGTTCTTTGATTTCTCAAGTGCTTTTAACACCATCCAGCCCCTCAGATTGGACAAGCTCTTGCAGATGGGTGTGGACGCTCACCTGGTAACCTGGATTACAGATTACCTGACCGAGCGACCACAGTTCGTCAGACTGAAGAACTGTCTCTCTGACACTGTGATCTGCAGCACCGGAGCGCCACAGGGAACTGTGCTCTCTCCAGTCCTGTTCACCCTGTACACATCTGACTTCTGCTACAACACCGAGTCATGCCACATGCAGAAGTTTTCTGATGATACTGCAATTGTGGGGTGTATCAGGAACGGGCAGGAGGAGGAGTACAGGAGCCTGGTGGAGGACTTTGTGCAATGGTGCAAACTCAATCATCTTCAACTTAACACTTCAAAGACCAAGGAGTTGGTGGTGGATTTCCGCAGGTCTAAGCCCACTCTGCTACCAGTCCACATTGATGGGGTCAATGTGGAGGTGGTTAGCACCTACAAGTATCTGGGTCTCCACCTGGACAATAAACTGGACTGGTCAGCCAACACTGATGCACTCTACAAGAAAGGGCAGAGCAGGCTGTACTTCCTGAGGAGGCTGCTGTCCTTCAATGTGTGCAGTAAGCTCCTCAGAAAGTTCTACCAGTCTGTTGTTGCCAGCGTCCTCTTCTATGCAGTAGTATGCTGGGGAGGAAGCACAAGGAAGAAGGATGTGGGGCGAATTGACAGAGCGGTAAGGAAAGCTGGCTCTGTAGTGGGAGCTGAACTGGATGGCATTACTTCACTATCTGACAAAAGGACCCTGAACAAACTGATCAACATCTTGGACAATGAGTGTCACCCACTCCACAGCACTATTGTTAAGCAGAAGAGCCTGATCAGCTGGAGACTTCGCTCACTGCCTTGCACAACTGACAGACTGAGAAAGTCATTTGTCCCCAGGGCCATTGAACTGTTCAATGCCTCACTTAAGGGAAGAGGAGAGATAGACTTCTCTGCATAGTCGGTCTGCCTCTTCAGCCCCTCCATGTTTGGTACTGTCTGTCCACTAGCCACTTGTACCACTGTCTTTATGCCTCACTGTTTGCGTGCTATATTAGCACATATGCATAACCCTCCCCCCTCCATGCCACAGCCGAACTGTGGCCACACATACATTTTCTTAAATAGTTAAATATATAGATATATAGACTTTACTTTACTTTATTTCTGCATTGTTGTACTGTTGACTTACTCATTTGCACTATCACCATGACCACTATCTCCATTGCACTACCACCATGACACTCATTCACACAGAGCACCTTACCATACCTTACTATTCACAGAGAATCACAGGCTCAGTCCCTGCCTCAGCCATTGCAAGCGCCTCTGATTTATTAATCACCACTATGTGGATACTGTTTTTAGAATTGATTTAGATTAAGTGTTAGTTAATATAATTTGTAATTTGTATTTTAGTATATTTTTATATATTGTATTAAGTGTTTGTATAATTTGTATTTTAGTATATTTAGCATATTCTTTATCTTCTACTGTCCTTACTGCTTAGTTGTGTATATACTTTAATTACTCTTTCTGCTGTTAAAGAATGTGTTTGTGTTGTATGTATGCTGCTGAGACCTTGAATTTCCCCTGGGGATCAATAAAGTATCTATCTATCTATCTATCTATCTATCTATCTATCTATCTATCTAGGGCTTAAAGACACAAAAATCTGAAGACTCCTTCCAGAGTGTAGAGTTTTGAAGACGATCCGGGTTGCGTCTCCGTCTAAACGGCTAAACCAAAGAGCCTTGATTACCTCTCTGGCTAAACTGTCAAATTAGAATGTCTGCGTGTGACGTACCGGGGTTCTATCACACCACCACCCAGCGGCATATCCAATCGAATATCACATACTCTTGCGTCTTCATATTGTAACGTCGGCGCACAAGACATTGTTAGCGTTCTCCCACGCAGGGCATGCTGGGATACGGGAGCGAACATTTGGGGTTTTATGTCTGTATTTCTCCTAAGTTATAAGTCTAAAGTTAGCGTCTTTATTGTAACATGTTTCCCTTTTAGTTCTCCCTCGTGTGTGATCCTTTTTGTGTGGGGGGCTGCATCCTTTCCTGTATGTGTAGTGTGTGTGTGTACTTGACCTGCTTCGTGTGTATCGTGTTCTGGGTCTGTGTCCCTGCTCTCGTTCTCAGTGTGTGTCGCTATCAAATCGTTACATTGGTATCAGAAGCGACTTTCGAACATGGTCTCCGCTCAGCGAGAGAAGCTGGGAGTGGGAGACCTCACCACTGGGTGGAGGCCCACGCAAGAGGATCCGGAGAGAGCCCTTGTAAGGGCTGCTAAAAAGCTCGGGGCCTTCTATCGCTACTGCCGACAGAGGAAAGGTGCTGTCGTCTGGACCTGCCTGCTGCCATGGGAGGAGATCTTGCCGGAAGAGGGGCCTGAAGAAGCGTTCGCGGAGAAGACGACGCTGGCCTGGGCAGTGACTCCGCGCCGGGCGGTTCGAGGGTGGAGATGGCGGTGGCCGCGACGCGTGAGCAGAGCCGAGGGAGAGCGGCAAGGAAGAGGTTCCTGGACGACGGACGGTTGGCAGAGGCGCTGGGGGCAGCGAACTCACGACGGTGGGGCAGCTTTGACGGAAAGGCCCTCTGAACTTTTAAACGTTTGGGTACGTGTGAGAGGCACCGTGCTGTGTGGGCACCCGTTGTAGTTGGCCTGTTGGCCGGCGCCTTTTTAAAAAAAAAAAAAAAAAAAAAAAAAAAAGTTTGTCGTGTGGAGTTCGATAGCATGGCCACCTCGGGGGTCGTGCCTTCGCTGAGGCCGCGAGGGAGTGGAACGGGCCGTGAGCAGAGCAGGACGGCTCTGCAAGGAGGCAACACGAGGAGGGATGCCGAAGACGGTAGCTGCAGCGGAGTCGGTGCCTGTCTGTCCTGGTCGGTGAATCGTCAGAGCGGAGCGGCGTTGGTACAGCTACATCTGACCCCCCTCGAACCCCGGTGCTTGGTACAGTGTCGACGGTTGGAAAGGCCACCTAGGGCCCCGCCAGGAGAGGAGGAGTGCCGCGGTGACGCCGCGGAAAGTGCAGCCTGAGGGCGGCTGCTGAGAGGGAGCTGGTGACGAGCGGGGACGGCTACGTGGCTGCTAGCACGCCCGCACTGGATTGCTAGCAGCGTGGCTCCCCGTTGAGTGAGCTCCTGCAGCGTGCACCCCACGCGAGTTGGCGGTACTGTCGCACTGGACTGAGTGGCGGGCGACGCGCGCCGACGTTAGCATGTGGCTACCTCGTGGTCATTGCCGAGGACGGCAATGGCTTGTTGGGGGAGCTATGTAACGTCGGCGCACAAGACATTGTTAGCGTTCTCCCACGCAGGGCATGCTGGGATACGGGAGCGAACATTTGGGGGTTTATGTCTATATTTCTCCTAAGTTATAAGTCTAAAGTTAGCGTCTTTGTTGTAACATGTTTCCCTTTTAGTTCTCCTTCGTGTGTGATCCTTTTTGTGTGGGGGGCTGCGTCCTCCCCTGTATGTGTAGTGTGTGTGTGTACTTGACCTACTCTGTGTGCATTGTGTTCTGGGTCTGTGTCCCTGCTCTCGTTCTCAGCTAATAAACCTTTTGATTGGACAACTGTGAGTGTTGCTATCAAATCATTACAATATAAACAAAGATTTTCCCCTGAGAATGCTTGTTTAAACGCGAATAAAAAAATGAAGACGAGACGCCACTTCTGAGTCTTCTCTTTTCATCGTCTCCGTATAAACGTAGCTTAAATGCCATAGCCTCTCTCGGAGGTGGCCAGCCGAGTGTTTCTTCGGCTGCCAGCTTGTGCCAATATATCGTTCAAAATGCTTGCGTTGCATTCTACACATTTTTAGCTAAATTTTCATGTACCACATCAGCATTTTTGTTCAGTGAATCTTTTGTAAATTGCTTTACAATTAGCGCGGGCACTCGTCAGCAGCCGTCGGCTTGCCTCTTGCCGCTATTCACTCCTTCGTCTTCATTAACATTGTCAATATTTTTGGCTTCTATGTGTCCAGTTACATCTGTCTGTTCTTGGTCTTGGATTTTGTGAAATACATTTCTTAATATCACCTGCTTCCTGCAGCTTTGGTTCTGCACGTCCTATTTAAACCGGTCTGTGCACGTCTTCTTAACACCGCATCTTTTTCTCTCTCGTGGGCATTTAATCTGCTGCCGGCTTGTTACTCCACATCACCCAAAATGCTTGATTGCGTTGCATTCTCTACATTTTTAGCTAAATATTAATGTACCACATCAACATTTTTGTTCAGTGAATCTTTTGTAAATTGCTTTACAATTACTGTCGGGCCTATAGGCCGATCGCCTGGTTTGCGCTTTGGTCACGTCCTTTTAAAACCGTCTATTTCTCTCTCGTGAGCATTTAATCTGCTGCCAGCTATTGACTCCACATTGCCCAAAATGCTTGATTGCATTGCATTCTCCACATTTTTAGCTAAATTTGCATGTACTATATTAGCATTTTTGTTCAGTGAATCTTTTGTAATTTGCTTTACAATTACCTTCGGGCCTATAGGTCTATGCCTGGCTTGCTTCGGTCACTTCCTTTTAAAACCATGTTTTTCTCTCTCATGAACATTTAATCTGCTGCCAGCTTGTGACTCCACATCGCCCAAAATGCTTGATTGCATTGTATTCTCCACATTTTAGCTAAATTTTGGTGTACCACATGGCATTTTCTTTCAGTGAATCTTTTGCTTTACAATTAGACCTTCTGGCCCTCTTCTTGGCTGCCTTCACTCCTTCGTCTTCATTAACATTAATCCTTTTGGCCTCAATAGTCCAGTTACATAGTCTCTGTTTTTGGTTTTGGATTTTGTAAAATACATTTCTAAATAAATGCGACTTGTAGTCCAGTGCGACTTATATATGTTTTTTTCCTGTTCATGACACTTTTTTTGACTAATGCGACTTATACTCCAGAGCGACTTATGGTCCGGAAAATACGGTATACTTGCGTATACAAGGAATTTGGTCTCTGCATTTATTCCATCCGTGAATTAGTGAACACACAGAGCACACAGTGAACACACAGTGAGGTGAAGCACACACTAACACTCAAGGGCACTTCAGCGGTATGTGGGCATGGGAGAGCAGTGCTCGACCACTTCCCCCACCCACATTTTTCCTACTGGTCGGTGATCGAACCAGCAACCCTTCAGTTCCAAGCCCTAACCAGCAGGCCACGACTGCGCGCACACACACACACACACACACACACACACACACACTGACCACCATGAACCCCAAGAGTAAGGAGAACAAAAGAAGAAAGTATAAGGAGATATTTGAGTATTATGATCAATGATCATCCGCAATCTGGAGGAATTCACAACCCTTCAGCTTCTTCTGGCTGACCAGATACATTAGGATCTGGACATTCAGAGACAACTAATCCAACAAGACAAAGAATGGATGAATAGCATTGGATGATTGTAGTGATGGCCCGATACTGGCATCGGGCCGATAAAAATTAAAAAAGTCCCCGATACCACCCACCGATACTTACAGTTTCCCCTAAATGATTGAATGACACACACACACACACACACACACACACACACACACACACACACACACACACACACACACACACACACACACACACACACACACACACACACACACACACACACACACACACACACACACAGACACACACACACACACACACACACACACACACGGTGTGCCCAGTACCATGATCAGACAAAATAGATGTTTAATTTATTCAAAAATCATCTTTTGATCATCAGAATTAGTTTTTTCTCCTCGACTCTGTCTTTCACACACACACACTAAAGACAACACGGCACAAGGGAGGAAAGCGTGAGATGAACAGAGGAAGAGGCATCTGCGGGCAGACAACTTTGCCAAACCGTCTGGTCCGGTTTCCTCCTGGTCAAATCATGTGGTCTGCTCATGTGACCACCAATTTTCCACACATCACATAAAACACTAGCCATTTCCATAGTTGTGCCCCACCCAAACACTCTCTCACACACACTCTCTCCCTCACACACACACACACACACGAGGTCTAGGCAAGGTGCTCTGACAACCACATTAACTGCCCCTCACCTGTTTTTCGGACACCATGATCGGCTCCTGGAGGACAAGCCAGGTGACGCTCTCGTGCAGGGGGGGAGTAGTCAGGGATCCGGGGTAGGTCCAGAAGTTGAGGTTGTCGGGCAGAAGGCATTTGGGGTTGAAGCCTTTGAAGTCCACCATCGTTCCCTAAGAAGGAAAGCAGCCACCAAACCGAACCATGTCAAGATAGTTCAGCAAGTCCACTACAGTCCAATACAATAAATGCACACCTGGTGGTCATGGTGTTGGGGTATTGACGTTTATATATAAATACTGATTGTGTGCTGTGTCATTCAATGTGATTATTCATTTTTTTTGTTACCACTCTAGCTCTCTAAATACTAAAAATAATATTTCAGGGCAGGTTATCAGCAGTGACAAATCAATCATATTCACTAATTAAAAGGAAATTATTAATGTTTGCAAACCCTCTCACCCAAAACATACAACCATCAAGGGAATCCCACGTACCTTGAACTTCACCATGTACATGGCGTCTGTTATCTTGTGCAATCCTCTGTGTTCATCTCCTGTCTAGGGACGTAGAGGAAAGAAACTAAAACACTGACAAGAATGGACCCAGCTGAAAGTGAAACTAATGTCATAGACTGTCATCCACGTTCCCCACTCTTCCTAATAGTGTCTCTATTAATGATACAGCACAGGCTTTTAGCTAGCATATTTATTCCACAGCTAAGTGGACAGTGACAGTATGGTGGCTGTGGTATAAGACAGATAATCAGGACCATAAGCAAACCGGCCATAAACTGCTGGCTACGAGGGGACAGATTCAGCTTCAACAGCAGGACTATCCCAAAGAGAAGAAATATGGCACAGGAAAAGAGCAACTGCCCATTTAATATCCACATACCACTGTGTGTGTGTGTGTGTGTGTGTGTGTGTGTGCAGTGTTTCCCATACATTGACTTACATGTATTTGTGGCGGCCCACCACAATATCAACATTGACCACCACACAATGATTTTTCAGGTTGTACTAAATTGTGCTTAAATCTGGTTAGCATCATAACCACGCTGCGCTAATTTGTTAAAAACTGTTGCAGTCAAGTTAATTCTGCAAACCAACCACCACAAATGGAATTAAATTCTCTGGGAATTACTGGTGTGTGTGTGTGTGTGTGTGTGTGTGTGTGGCCTAGATTTTTGCCCACACATGCACAAACGCTCACACTGACCTCCAGAAAGATACCAAGGACAGCCAGGCCATCAGGAGCTGATGCTGCTTCCCCAAATGTCTTGTACTTGGAGGCATTCCAATGGACCAGATGTAGCTATGGACCGGACGAGAGGAAGAAGAGGAAGAGGAGGAGGAGGAGGGGAAGAGGAAGGAAAAGGAAGAGGGCTTACTGGGGGCACAGTGGAAGTCTACAAACAGGGCAATGTCACAGTGAAGAGGAATCTCTTGATGTATGGACGATATTATACAACGTCAGTTTCAGATCTTGGTCCTCTGCCCTGGCACACAATGCGTACTTAGCCGCTGTTTCAACAGCAGCGGAGGTTTCAACAGCACCTCATAACCATATGATGTAACACATTGTGGCACAAGGCTGTAGTCACACACTGCAGTCACACAGATCCAATCAGATTCATGGCTCCCAAAACATGCTTTGTCCAGCGGACAAACAGGCTGTCCGAGAGGCCTGGAGTTATTGTGTCACTGTGACTGTGTGCTCACCTCCGATGCAAAGGTCTTGCCGGCGACAGTGTGCTCAGAGCCATGGCAACCCTTGCCCCCCCAGTGGAAGTGGAACTGCTTCAGCCTGTAGGCGTTGTCCAGCGGGCCTCCCTGGATCACTGTCATGGCAACACAAAGCAGCCTTATTAACCCCGTCACCCTGGCGATGCCCTGCTGAGCCCATGGCATGCCCAGCTGGCAGCTTGGCATAACCAGCTGCCACACAACAGACACGATCACCTCAGCAGGCATCTACAGCATCATCAAGCGTGGAGACAGAGAGAGTAGTGCACAAAACAACAACTCTCTTTCCTTCTCCATGATGGTAGAACTGTTATGGCCTTGGCTGGGTTTCCATTCCAATAAGCTGCATTGTGCAATGGCCACTGTTTAATGACAGAGAGACAATGATGTTGAAAACTCTCATTGGTAGCACAATAAAACTATTGTGAAGTGCAGGTCCAACCAGTTAATCAAACTACACATTGCTAACACCCAGCACATGACATAAATGAAAATCTGTAATGCATTGTGCCAAACATGTGTTAGAAACATAAATAGCAATAAGAAGAATGCTCTACCGCACACTATTGACTTTACTCAATTTTATTCAGAGCGAACAGATATACCTGAGCAAACCTGAGAACGCTGTATGCGAAACGCATTGTTCGCTCTGAATTAAATTGAGTAAAGTCAATAGTGTGCGGTAGAGCGTTCTAATTATTGCTATTTAAGTTTGTTCCTGCAATCTACCTGCACCTAACCAGGCTGTGCGTGGACCCTGGGTTGATTTGATCTGTTAGGAACATGTCTCATCAATTCTGTTTCCACAGAATTACGCATGTAAGCAATTTCCACATATTGTTTCCATTTCATCATTCAGTATCATGACTGACTGCTTACCTTCTGTCTGTTGATTTTGGGAGAGAGAGAGAGAGAAAAAGAGAGAGAGAGAGGCAGCCTATCTGACATGGTTCAGAAGGGTGAAGAGAAAGCTGGCAGTGTTGGGTGACTGAGATAATATCTCTGGTCCAGCTGCTCGGCTGGGCTTGTTGGCGACTAGAGGCCAGAGCCCTTCGTTAGAGCGCCCCTCATGCCAGTGGATGCCACTCATGCCAGGCCAGTAGGTGTGAAAATCTGTCAAACACCACTAGAGACAACACATGCAACATGACAGACAATCTCTCTCTCTCTCTCTCTCTCTCTCTCTCTCTCTCTCTCTCTCTCTCAATTCAATTCAATTCAATTCAATTCAAGAATGCTTTATTGGCATGACAAGCTCACTTATATTGCCAAAGCAGTTATACAATAAATCTGAACACATACTGTACATGTCAGTAGATTTTCATAAGAATAAAATAAATAGGTAAAAGTAAAATAAAATGCAGTGTGTGTGTGTGTGTGTGTCTGTGTGTGTGTGTCTCTCTCTCTCTCTCTCTCTCTCTCTCTCTCTCTCTCTCTCTCTCTCTCAAAACAGACAGCATAATTGACCAGACATTTGTCCCCCACTAATTGATTTAAACCTGAAGCATCTGTGGCTTTCAAGTCTTTAATAACAGCTGGGTATGTGTGTGTGTGTGTGTGTGTGTGTGTGTGTGTGTGTGTGTGTGTGTGTGTGTGTGTGTGTGTGTGTGTGTGTGTGTGTGTGTGTGTGTACATAGCATATAAGTCAGTCAGTCAACTATATTAAGCTATTGGTTCTGATAAAGTGTAGTTATGTGACTGTTACACGGCTACATGTATTGTTTGTGTGTGTGTGTGTGTGTGTGTGTGTGTGTGTGTGTGTGTGTGTGTGTGTGTGTGTGTGTGTGTGTGTGTCCATGTTTGTGTGTGCACATAGATAGGAGTGTACTCAGTCATGAAATGACTCGCTAAACCAGAGAGTTCCCTAAACAGGCACCGGCATACGGTTTGGGCCAGCCGTGGCCCACTGGTTAGCACTCTGGACTTGTAACCGGAGGGTTGCCGGTTCGAACCCCGACCAGTGGGCCACGGCTGAAGTGCCCTTGAGCAAGGCACCTAACCCCTCACTGCTCCCCGAGTGCCGCCGTTGTAGCAGGCAGCTCACTGCGCCAGGATTAGTGTGTGCTTCACCTCACTGTGTGTTCACTGTGTGCTGTGTGTGTTTCACTAATTCACGGATTGGGTTAAATGCAGAGACCAAATTTCCCTCCCGGGATCAAAAGAGTATATATACTTATACAGGGATCAAAAGAGTATATATACTTATACTTTGTGTTGTGTTTGCTGACACATCAGGTCAGTCCCCTCGCCTGTCTTTAGAGTACACACTGAGGCCCAGCTACTGCATACCATAGACATATAAGAAACTGCAATGACTATACCACTGAGACACAGCTACTGCATACCATAGACATATAAGAAACTGTAATGACTATACCACTGAGAGACAGCTACTGCATACCATAGATATATAAGAAACTGCAATGACTATACCACTGAGACCCAGCTCAGCAGTTGCACATCTGTGTTTAACCTTTCAAAGTACATCTTTTAGTACACGTCAGCCATTATAAAGTAGACATGGCTTCAACGCTAATCAGATCACTGTGGGAGTAATATTGCTGATGTGTACAGTGATTTATATGGTTATGTTCCAAGATCGGACTTGTGGAAGTGGAAAACAATGGCTTTGAGTCTGACACAGAGAGCCTGGTCCAATGTACAACATGATAAAAGCTGATAAAAACTAGCAGCCAAATCACAGCGGGGTTATGTAAATATTATGGCTCCTTAAGAATTAAATACACTTTTTGATAAAACAATAACATGTCCTCAATAATGAATGGTGAACATTTTCCAGCCTACATGGACATTTAAACTAGTATACTAAACAATGGTTGAATGTGCAAAGAGTATTAGGTTTTAAAATAAGTGGATTAGCACAACTGTTTTACAACTGTTTACACAGAAAGAGAACACACGTGTGTGTGTGTGTGTGTGTGTACTAAACAATGGTATGGCATGTGTAACCACACCAGTCTATGCAAAGAACATGGACAGGCCTTGTGGTGACTCTTAGGCAAAGGTGAATCACCAGCATCATATCAAGGCATTCCACTTGATTTGCTATTCAAATCATACATTTCCACACCTCAGGACTAATATTTCCCAAGGTCTCGTATTAGAACTCCCTCTCACCAAAATGGGGTCATCCTCAAGGACTGGCTATGGTCTGTGGGCCCTACCGGTCAGGCACTTCTGTTCTCTGTGCTGAAAGAGGTGAGGTGAGCTTAAAGGGATCAGGCTAAGAATAAGCCCCAACCTACAAACCCTAAACCCCACCAGAGCTGGGTGACATCACAGACCCAGGTCGCCTGCCAGTCAGTCACATGATGTCACCGGTCAAGGTGCTGCAGGTGAGCTGGTTGGTGGGTGAGTAGGTGATCACATCTCCTCTCTGGTCTCCTTACCCGATCGGTCGTCCGAGTCCTCGAACTCCACCACAACCGAGTGGCCGTTATTGGAGATGCTGGTGGATGTGCAGTTCTCATAGGACAGGAAGATGGGGGGCAGGTTGGCATCGTAGACCGTTTCCGTGGGGACAATGTCGATGGGAGACTGGCGGTTGCCCTGGGCGATGGGGTAGTCTTTATGCCATGCGGAAGGGCCTGAGAGACACAGGTGGGCAGAGGGTAGAATCACACAAGTGCAGAAACTGGTCCCATAAAAAAAGATACAGTTCAAAGTCATGATGTCACAAAAACCTGTCGTTAATGACCCAGAAGATGAGATCACAGGTGAACAACCTGTCAACCTTCAACCCCGTCTAAAGCATTTTTATAATCCATAGGTGTACCATCATTACAGCATATCAGTGTGATGTGCTGTTTTCCATTATACCCAATGACCATTATACCCAGTGACCATTATACCAAATGAGCTCAAAAAGACTGCCCTATGCCTTTCTGTGCCCTTCTGTTTCTGTCTGATGGATTGCCTCTGCCTTTCTTGACAATGCATTATGAATCCAATTGAAAGACAAAGGAGCTCACGTCCAAGCCACTTGCAAAGTAGGCTACTTCTTAATCCCTGTGCCCTGCTTTACGAACATGAAAGAGGACTTGGAGTTCTGTCTTGATACAATAGTTACTGACCAATGGTAGGCTACTACTCAGTGCGTTCCTGTGAAGTTACAATTCCTATCTTCAAAAGATCTCTGACTGACCGCAAGAGATGATGATTTAATATGCAGAAAACGTGCATACTGCTGGCACACTCGCTTAATTAACTTACCGTCCTCCTCTCCGTATCCCCAGTGGTGTCCGGTCATTTCGAGGAATTCCTCTTGGCACTTGGCTTCTCAGCTGCAACACACTCTGGCTGCGAGGGTATTTCCAAACAACGGGGGCGCTGGTGAACTGATGAATGAATGGAGTTTCGCAGAAATGCCCTGACTGAAGCTTGAGGGAGAGATGGGGCAACTGAAAGCTTCTTGTGAGCGCGTGTATTATGAGGCAAGTGTAGTTATCCTCTCTTACCACGCCCCCTCAGAATCCTCTTGCTCAAAGATATTCTCAAAACGTAGTAGGTTGCCACAAGCTGTTGCGTGCGTGATGTTAGTGCTGAGCATTACGGTTACACAATGCAACAGAATTATTCCCCTCATTTTTAGGTAATTGAAACGGGAATATTAAGGAGATTTTAGCATGGAATCAGGGGGGGGGGGGTAATTACAGGGTTGGCAACTCGGTGTTCTGACAAATTAGGCTGAATAAGGGATCAGATTTCCACAATTAGGCAGAGGCTGACATCCCGGGTTCAGAAAGTAAAAGGCCTACCATTTAGTAAAGCAGCTCATCCTAAACAGCCAGGTGGATCAGATAATTAGTGATATCAGCTGTGTTAAGTGCACAGGTAGAACGAATTAAGGACATGTCTGGACCCGGGATGTCCGCCTCTGCAACAGGCTATGGCCTAGGCCTACATTAAAGATAGTTAAAGATTGATGAAGGCTAATATTTTGAATCTGTTTCTCACCATATATCAAGGCATGCATACCACATTATGTATTTGAAACAATTGGGGCATAGCACCTCAGCCACGAGAAAAGTCTAATTGGCGGTAGGATATTTTGCCTTTTTAATCACAATGGCATAGCCTACAATATACCTATTATTATTTGCGTAATATAATAAACATATTCACAACTATTCTTAATACAATAATCTTTCGTAACGAAAATCAATAGATAATACAGTGTATTTACCTAAAGCTGTAGCCAGAGCCATCTGGCTGTAGCCTACTACAGTAAGTGCGCCCTCTCGTGGTATAAATTGAAATTACAAGTAAAATTTGGCGAATGTGCTGTTAGTAATCAAAGTAAGAGAGCGACGAATCTGTCAGTGGAAAGACAAGTTGTAAAATTGGCCACCACCGGTTTAAAACTGAGCAGAATGGCAGCAACTAAAACATCTAAGGAACAAAAGTATGACAGACAGCTGAGGTAACGATAAATACGTTTATTTTATTATTATTATTTTGCGTCATCATGGCAAACCTAAAGCGTATTAGTTTATTATTTGTGTTTATCAATGCCCTGGTGCGATGGGGGCCTGATCAGGTGTTGTGTTATAGCAGTTATCTTAGCCTGTTACCGAGCAGAATAACTTTACCATGTTTAAGATTATTTTCTTTCACTTTTTGTCCTGCAAAGCTATGCTACTAAACTTGCTGACTAGCCAAACAAATATTTGGAGTGAAGCGAATTAATAGTCTAATATTAGACTGTTCTTACTTGCTCG
Organism: Alosa pseudoharengus; assembly: GCF_046254945.1. Lineage (NCBI taxonomy): Eukaryota > Metazoa > Chordata > Actinopteri > Clupeiformes > Clupeidae > Alosa > Alosa pseudoharengus. The sequence continues at coordinate 2,250,327 of NW_027468630.1, read as the reverse complement.
CTAATTTGCTAGCTGTCTAGATGTAACGTTAACCCACGGTGAACCATTGGAGATGGATACAAATGACTAGCAAATGTTACCCAGGCCAGTGTAGGCTACATGGCACCTGTCAGTATTCAAAACAACATTAATGTTTTTGCCCACAACTTATTCCACCGTTCTTGCACCTCACCCCTTCCCCAAGTCAAACATTATTGTCAAGGACAATAGTCTGTCTCCCTCTCCATGTTTGGGTACTGTCTGTCCACTAGCCACTTTTTACCACTGTCTTACTGCCTCACTGTTTGCGTGCTTTATTAGCACATATGCATAACCCCTCCCTCCATGCCACAGCCGGATTGTGGCAACACTTATACCTTAATATAGGAACTAGAGATAGATAGATAGATAGATCAATCAATATACTTTTTTCTACAGTTTTTTTTATATTACCTTGCCTACTCTCTGATATGTCCATATTTATTTTATGCTGATCTCTAGACTTTATTCTTGCACTGTTGCACTGTTGCACTTACTCATTTTCACCATCACCATGACACTCACTCACACAGAGCACCTTACCTTACCTTACTATGCACAGAGAATCACAGGCTCAGTCCCTGCCTCAGTCATTGCAAGCGCCTCTTGATTAATCACCCACTATGTGGATACTGTTTTTAGAATTGATTTAGATTAAGTGTTAGTTAGTATAATTTGTATTTTAGTATATTCTTTATCTTCTACTGTCCTTATTGTTATTGCTTAGTTGTGTTTTTATATCATATACTTTTAATTAGAGTGCATGAAAATGCACTCTACTGTTCTTCCTGGGCTTCTTCTTCTTATTACAGTGCATGAAAATGCACTGTACTGTTATTCCAAGGCATTTTATTATTATTATTACAGTGCATGAAAATGCACTGTACTGTTATTCCAAGGCATTTTATTATTACAGTGCATGAAAATGCACTGTACTGTTCTTCCTAGGCATTTTATTCTTATTACAGTGCATGAAAATGCACTGTACTGTTATTCCAAGGCATTTTATTATTATTACAGTGCATGAAAATGCACTGTACTGTTCTTCCTAGGCTTCTTCTTATTACAGTGCATGAAAATGCACTGTACTGTTCTTCCTAGGCTTCTTATTACAGTGCATGAAAATGCACTGTACTGTTCTTCCTAGGCTTCTTATTCTTCTTCTTCTAACGCAATTAATGCAGCTTCAACCGCTTAACGTAGAAACTTCATTCAAACTATGTTACGTAGGTCTTACTTAGGACATGGGTGCTTTGTATTTTTCAGCTTTGTAACTTTTATACTTTTTAAACTATTAATTAAAAACTGTTCAAAATTTCCCCATAGACTTAACATGGGCTGATGACATCACAATAGAGCCGTTAAGCAATTAGAATCCTATGGCAGGTGTTCGGGCCAGCTGCATCAACTGCCAGTCTCAGGCTTTAAGCATACAAACTGGCCCTATTAAGACTACACATCCTGTTCAACTGCTTCCTCTGCCAAAAACTGTTTCAAAATAAAAGTCCTCACTACAATATTTCACTGTTAAACAATTTAACCCTTTAAACTACTGAACTTTTATCTGTTCAGCCATTGTAACTGTTACTTGTCATCAACTATGACTCCTACCCACTGTAGCTAGTTAGCTAAGATAGCTAAGTAACTTGGTTAGCATAGTTAGCATGCTAGCATGTTAGCATGCTAGTTAGCATGCTAGTTAGCATTTTTAGCAAAACTGTTAAAAATGATTAGCTAAGTTAGCTAAGTCACATGGTTAGCATAGTTAGCATGCTAACATGTTAGCATGCTAGTTAGCATTTTTTGCAAAACTGCTAAAAATGATTAGCTAAGTTAGCTAAGTCACATGGTTAGCATAGTTAGCATGCTAACATGTTAGCATGCTAGTTAGCATTTTTTGTAAAACTGCTAAAAATGATTAGCTAAGTTAGCTAAGTCATATGGTTAGCATAGTTAGCATGCTAGCATGTTAGCATGCTAGTTAGCATGCTAGTTAGCATTTTTAGCAAAACTGTTAAAAACGATTAGCTAAGTTAGCTAAGTCACATGGTTAACATAGTTAGCATGCTAACATGTTAGCATGCTAGTTAGCATTTTTTGCAAAACTGCTAAAAATGATTAGCTAAGTTAGCTAAGTCACATGGTTAGCATAGTTAGCATGCTAACATGTTAGCATGCTAGTTAGCATTTTTTGTAAAACTGCTAAAAATGATTAGCTAAGTTAGCTAAGTCATATGGTTAGCATAGTTAGCATGCTAGCATGTTAGCATGCTAGTTAGCATTTTTTAGCAAAACTGCTAAAAATGATTAGCTAAGTTAGCTAAGTCACATGGTTAGCATGTTAGCATGCTAGCATGTTAGCATGCTAACATGTTAGCATGCTAGTTAGCATTTTTTACAAAACTGCTAAAAATGATTAGCTAAGTTAGCTAAGTCACATGGTTAGCATAGTTAGCATGCTAACATGTTAGCATGCTAGTTAGCATTTTTTACAAAACTGCTAAAATGATTAGCTAAGTTAGCTAAGTAACATGGTTAACACAATTAGCATGTTAGCATGCTAATTAGCATAGTTATCATAACTAATAAAAATGATTAGCTAGGTTAGCTAAGTCATATGGTTAGCATAGTTAACATTTTTACATTGTTAGCATGCTAGTTAGCATAGTAACTTGGTTAACATTATTATCTTTGTTAACATAGTTAGCATAACTACTAGCAAACATTAGAGCCATTCCAACTGTTAGTTATCGTCAACTATCTGCCTAAATAATTTAACCATTTCAATGATCAACCTATTTAACTGTTTAGTCATTCCAACTATATTAAACCTTATCTACCAAGCAAATCATTTAACCATATGAACTCATCATATTTTTGCATTTTCATGCACTGTATTTCCTTCAGGAAATGCTTTTCTAGTTATTATTCTTCTTCTAACGCACTTAATGCAGCTTCAACCGTTTAACGTAGAAACTTCATTCAAACTATGTTACGTAGGTCTTACTTAGCTTTGTGAGCTTTGTATTTTTCAACTTTGTAACTTTTATACTTTTTAAACTATTAATTAAAAACTAATCAAAATTTCCCCATTGACTTAACATTATGATTATGACATCACAATACGGCCGTTAAGCAATTAGAATCCTATGGCAGGTGTTCGGGCCACCTGTTTCAACTGCCAGTCTCAGGCTTTAAGCATACAAACTGGCCCTATTAAGACTACACATCCTGTTCAACTGCTTCCTCTGCCAAAAACTGTTTCAAAATAAAAGTCCTCACTACAATATTTCACTGTTAAACAATTTAACCCTTTAAACTACTGAACTTTTTAACTATTCAGCCATTGTAACTGTTACTTGTCATCAACTATGACTCCTACCCACTGTAGCTAGTTAGCATGGTTAGCATAGTTAGCATGTTAGCATGCTAGTTAGCATTTTTTGCAAAACTGCTAAAAATGATTAGCTAAGTTAGCTAAGTCACATGGTTAGCATAGTTAGCATGCTAACATGTTAGCATGCTAGTTAGCATTTTTTGCAAAACTACTAAAAATGATTAGCTAAGTTAGCTAAGTCACATGGTTAGCATAGTTAGCATGCTAGCATGTTAGCATGCTAGTTAGTATTTTTTGCAAAACTGTTAAAAATGATTAGCTAAGTTAGATAAGTCACATGGTTAGCATAGTTAGCATGCTAGCATGTTAGCATGCTAGTCAGCATTTTTTGCAAAACTGTTAAAAATGATTAGCTAAGTTAGCTAAGTCACATGGTTAGCATAGTTAGCATGCTAGCATGTTAGCATGCTAGTTAGCATTTTTTGCAAAACTGCTAAAAATGATTAGCTAAGTTAGCTAAGTAAAATGATTAGCATAGTTAGCATGCTAGCATGTTAACATGCTAGTTAGCATAGTTAACAAAACTGCTAAAAATGATTAGCTAGGTTAGCTAAGTCACATGGTTAACATAGTTAGCATGTTAGCATTGCTAACAGGCTAGTTAGCATAACTACTAAAAATGAAAACATTAGCTAAGTTAACTAAGTTAAGTATTATCCACTTATTTAACCGTTCAATCATTCCAACTATATTAAACCTTATCTACCAAGCAAATCATTTAACCATATAAACTATCCACCTATTTAACTGTTCAGTCACTCCAACTATATTAAACCTCATCTACCTAGCAACCAATATAGTTTGTTTTTACTCTGTATGATATTTTACATCATATTTTTTGCATTTTCATGCACTGTATTTCCTTCAGGAAATGCTTTTCTAGTTACTTTTTTCTGCTGTTAGTAAATGTGTGTGTGATGTCTGTATGCTACTGAGACCTTGAATTTCCCCTTGGGGATCAATAAAGTATCTATCTATCTATTTATCTATTTATCTATTATGCAGCCTACATTAGACTTCATGATTGTGCTGATTTTGCTGCTGTTTATAGGTTATGGGGTGACCATGGCCAAGAGGCTTTAGAGAACGCCCACATATGTCTGATCAATGCCACTGCTACTGGCACAGAAATACTCAAGAACCTGGTCCTGCCAGGTACAGATTGTTTTTTTTATCCATTCAATGCATTTATTTTCTAGAAGTATGGGAGTATTTTGATGATTAACTCTCAATTTCTCTATTTATTTTCTAGAAGTATGGGAGTATTTTGATGATTAACTCTCAATTTCTCTATTTCTCTCACGGCCTTCTCTGTCTTTGCAGGAATTGGTGCCTTCACCATCGTTGATGGCCACAAAGTTTCAGGGGAAGACGTAGGAAATAAGTATGTTGACACACCCTTCTGCAGCAAATCTGCTTTTTAAGTTTATGTTCATTGGCAGTGCAGTATAGCATGCTTTGCCATACTTGGGTTTACCCACCTGGTGTAACCACTACTACTAACACTACTACTAATTCCTTGAATCCCCTGAACCCTGTTCACAGAGAAACTGACTTTTTCCTCCCATTGGTTGTATTGCAGCTTTTTTCTCAGCAACAACAGCATTGGAAAGGTATGCATCACTGGTGATTGATCTCAACACTAAATCAGTACAGTTACCCCTGGAGCATGAAAATCTGATTAAATGTGGTATGAAGTCAGACTGATATTCACACTTTTTCCGTAGAATCGGGCCCAGGCTGCTACTGAGCTTCTCCAGGAGCTGAACAGTGATGTGTCGGGGAATTTTGTGGAGGAGGTGAACACTTGTTTGTTTTTGTCACTGCATGTTATCTTTTATTTTATTTCATGCCGTCCACTGAAAGAAAGGAAGTGTTCGTCTCAGTAATAAATTGTTTCTGACCTCTTCAGTCTCCTGACAAACTCCTGGACGGTGAGCCAGAGTTCTTCCACAGGTTTAGCCTGGTGATTGGAGTTCAGTTGCCTGAAAGGTCAGTGTATTGTTTTTTTTAAAAATTATTATTATTTATTTTCTTTTCCTTTGGTGTGCTTCTGCAGACAATCTTTCACTGGTGACTACCTTTTTAGTTTAACGGTTCTTGCATCTTGCTTTATTATGTATTCAATGTCTCCGTTGAAGTTTGCTGATCGTGTGTGTGTGTGTGTGTGTGTGTGTGTGTGTGTGTGTGTGTGTGTGTGGCCAGTATGCACTCCCTGACTGTGGTAACCGTGACTAATGACTCTTACATTGTTGATGTTGGATCTGTGTGCCGGTGAGTTGTGTAAATGTGTGTGTGTCCTCTCTGTCCTACAGCACGTGTTTGAGGTTGGGCGTTGTCCTCTGGAACGCAAGCATTCCCTTCCTCGTGTGCAGGACCTATGGTCTCACTGGCTACATGAGACTGGTGGTTAGAGAACACACAGGTATGACATGCAAGAGAGATACAGTCGTGTGTGAGTGTGTGGGTGTCTGCGTGTGTAAAAAAATGCATGTGTGTTTGCATCTTGTCCGTCGGCATGTGTGTTTGTGTGTTTGTGCGCACACACACGTGTGCATGTGTGTGCTCTTATTCCTCTTGGTCAGCAGAGTGGGCCAAATGTCTCACCAGGCTGTAATGCCCTTTGTGAACTGAGCTCACTGTTAGGGGCCTTCATAGAGCTTCCTAGGTCATGGTGAGTGACTCAGCCCATTAATGATCAGTAAGGGTTTATTTGTTTTGTAAAGGGGTTATCAGTGTTGAATTCAGAATCAGAATTCAGCCACATCCTTTTGCAGATTGATAAAAACCCAACCTGGCTATAACCCACACTATAAACCTAAAAACCCAACCTAACCCAACTATAACCCACACTATAAACCTAAAAATACAACCTAGCCCAACCTATAACCCACACTATAAACCTAAAAACCCAACCTAGCCCAACCTATAACTCACACTATAAACCTAAAAACCCAACCTAGCCCAACCTATAACCCACCCTATAAACCTAAAAACCCAACCTAGCCCAACCTATAACCCACCCTATAAACCTAAAAACCCAACCTAGCCCAACCTATAACCCACACTATAAACCTAAAAACCCAACCTAGCCCAACCTATAACCCACCCTATAAACCTAAAAACCCAACTTAGCCCAACCTATAACCCACCCTATAAACCTAAAAACCCATCTCAGTAGTTACTCTGCACACCACCCCATCAGTGTGATCCATTCTATTCCCACAGTTGTGGAGTCCCACCCAGACAACGCACTGGAAGACCTGAGGCTGGACCAGCCTTTCCCTGAGCTCAAGAATCACATTGAGTCCTACGACCTGGATAGCATGGAGAAAAAGGTGAGGATGGCTCTTATGCTATGTTTCGCAAGAGGAAGTGAATGAGATTCAAACAGTCTTGCATGGTGGGATTTTTTTTCTTATGTTTTTAATATATCCTGCCTTTTAGGGGCAGCCGTGGCCCACTGGTTAGCACTCTGGACCTGTAACCGGAGGGTTGCCGGTTCGAACCCCGACCAGTAGGCATGGCTGAAGTGCCCTTGAGCAAGGCACCTAACCCCTCACTGCTCCCCGAGCGCTGCTGTTGTAGCAGGCAGCTCACTGCACCGGGATTAGTGTGTGCTTCACCTCACTGTGTGCTGAGTGTGTTTCACTAATTCACGGATTGGGATAAATGCAGAGACCAAATTTCCATCACGGGATCAAAGGAGTATATATACTTATACTTATACTTATGTGTCTTGCCAGGATCACAGTCACACACCATGGATCATTGTCATTGCAAAGTACTTGGAGAACTGGAGAAGTGAAGTATGTGTCTGTTTATTGTTTACCAGTTTATTGTTTACCAGTTTACCCCATATTAGAATCAGTTATACATTCTAGTGAACAGCATGGTTTTATTTACATTGCTTCATTTTTTACAGCATGATTCTCAGCTACCAAAGAACTACAAAGAGAAGGAGGCTTTCAGAGAGCTGATCCGGCAAGGTGAGTTGGATGAAAATGCATTTTCCTTTTTTTTTTATAATTATTTTTTATTATATGAAGTTATGAGTGTCAGCACTTTACAACTGAAGATACCATTCATACTGAATGCTTACAGAGGGAAAATAAGAGCAATGTTTAAATTACATTTCTCTCTAAACACGAACATCAGAAAGAAAAATAAATAAATAAAAGGAAAACTCCAAAAGTTGATTTCCCTCCTACATTTCATGCTTCCCTCATAACACCAACCCCAAAACACATTTTCTGAGAAGAACATGTCAGCTCTTTCACAGGAGCAATGCTGTGCTTATATGAACGTCATACTGATGTTTAATGGTATTGATTCATGTTGCTTTTTTGTTCTTACTTGGCTCCCCACCAGGGATCTTGAAGAACGAACATGGAGCACCTGAGGATGAGGAGAACTTTGAGGAGGCCATCAAGAACGTCAACACAGCCCTGAACCCCACTAAGGTTCCCCTGAATATGCTCCTTCTTGATGAAGCTTTAAAGGACATTTAAGGGACACTAAAGCTTTAAAGAACACTTTTTGTTCTGTTCACTGATCATTTGCGTTTGTCCGTCTCTGTCCGGCGGCGTGTAGATCACCAGTGCAGTAGAAGACCTCTTCAATGGAGAGCAGTGCAATAACATCTCTGCCCAGGTGAGTCCCAAAGTCTGCATGTGTAGAACACTTGCCAGATGGTACTCAATATGCAAACAATTGAAGTGCATGGAAGCCGTTTCCTACTACATACTAGTGAGTTCCAAGAGGACAGCGTGATTATCATTTTGTTCTCCGTGTGTGTGTGTGTGTGTGTGTGTGTGTGTGTGTGTGGGTGTGTGGGTGTGATGTGTGTGTGTGTGTGTGTGTGTGTGGTGTGGGTGTGTGGTGTGTGCGTGGTATGTGTGTGTGTGTGTGTCCCAGACTCCATCCTTCTGGGTGATGGTGCGGGGGGTGAGGGAGTTTGTGAGGAATGAGGGGAATGGCTGCCTGCCTGTGCGTGGCACTATCCCCGACATGATCGCCGATTCACACAAGTTCATCAACCTGCAGAATGTGTAAGTGACCAACTACGCACGCACAGGAACACACCCAAATGCATACACACACACACACACACACACACAAAATAGTACCAGAGTATAAAGACCTAGAGTAAGGACTACATGTCGGGCTTAATGTAGTAAAACGTGCGGTGACCTGTCTGAAGTAGACTTGATTGTACGACTCAATCTCACGTGCAAACTCCTGTTGGACCATCCTCACACAAGTATCACATTTCATACCGTGCATGTTATTCATGCTGAGTATGGGTACATCCAGACGTCTCTGCAGCTGAAGTGTGTGTGTGTGTGTGTGTGTGTGGTGTGTGTGTGTGTGTTGCAGTTACAGGGAGAAGGCGATGCTGGACGCTACGGTCGTGTCCAAGCACGTGGAGTCTCTCCTGCAGTCCGTTGGAAAGGTAGGCTGCTCTCCGTGTGTGTGTGTGTGTGTGTGTGTGTGTGTGTGTGTGTGTGGCATGCTTTCATCTGACACCTCCTCACAAGGCTGTATTGAAGTTTGGAATGATATTTAGAGGTTCAGAGCTATTTTGGGAGATAGCCTAACATCAAGGAGGGATGGGAGTGTTATTTATAAAGTTTCAGGATAAAACAAAAGGGGTCTCTCTCTCTCTCTCTCTCTCTCTCTCTCTCTCTCTCTCTCTCTCTCTCTCTCTCTCTCTCTCTCTCTCTCTCTCTCTCTCTCTCTCTCTCTCTCTCTCTCTCTCTCTCTCTCTCTCTCTCTCTCTCTCTCTCTCTCTCTCTCTCTCTTCACTTCAAAGCCTACAGAGAGCATTGCTGAACAGGAAATCAAGTTATTCTGTAAGTACAGCTTTCAGTACACACACACACACTTGTGCTAATATATACACTTACACAACATGCACACATGCGCACTCACACAACCACACTTACACACACTCGTTCCATATGCATATTGAACAGGAAGTTTATGGGAATGGGAGGAATGGCTCTGCTGTGCTGAATCCTCTAAGTGCTTTAGCGTTGATGTTGATCAGGTGTCCCTTATGCCTATGAACTTGTGCAACTTCCCTTAATGTAATATGGCCAATATCACAGGCTGAGCATAGGGGTGCCAGGTGGACACTGACACGCACACACGCGCACACACACACGCACACGCGCACACACACACACACACACACACACACACACACGACACTCACACGACACTCACACGACACTCACAAACACACGCTTCATGTAGAAAGGGAGGTGTGTGGGGAGAGGAATGGCCATGTCCTAACTGGTTTAGTGATAACCTAAAGCCTGCTGTTGGTCAGGTGACCTGTATGGAGTGTGTAACGTCCTCTAATGTAATATGACTTAAATCACAGACTGGACTGGCAGGGGTGGCAGCTGGACACTGATACACACACACACACACACACACACACACACTCCCAGAGAAATTCAGTGTGCTATTTTTACAGTAGGTACGTTTGTCACTCAGGTATCTTAATATCTGTAAATCATATCTGGCAGATTTCCTCAGGTCTGTGCTCCAGATTGTGTCACTGCGTCCAGGTGTGTTTTCTCTGTGAGATTGTTCATGTGTGTGACAAGGTCATGTGTCCCTCCCCAGGCAAGAATGCAGCCTTCCTCAGGGTGGTGCGCTGTAGGTCACTGGCAGACGAGTACAGTGTGGAGACCTTCAACAGAGACGAAATTAGTAAGTGCTTTACCACACACACACCACACACACACAATACTTGCACAGATATACACAGCTGTCATATAGTGTGTGCTATATCAGAGAGCTGTTCTGGTGGATGTGATGACCAGCCCCAGTGTTATTTCTAGTCCGAGTATTTGTATTTACCCCTGGAGGTCCACCTCCATGCTACATTGTTCCGTCCACTTTGAGGAGTGAGTCGGCTCAGTGTGGTCAGACGACGCACACTGCATGTCCGAGTGAAGCTATGTGCGCCAATCCCTCAAACCCTGCAACCACTAGTCCTCTGTGAATCTCACCTGAACATGAGACGGTGCTTGTTTACAGTGATGAATAATAGGCCATGAGAAGGCACTCTTACTCTGATCCTCCTCATTGGGTAACAGGGATTGTAGATTTACTGTGAAATTCTGGATGGTTACGCCTGCTGTGGTGTGCCATGGCAGCGTGGACATAATCTGCCTGTGTGTGTGTGTGTGTGTGTGTGTGTGTGTGTGTGTGTGTGTGTGTAGCATCCTGCATGGATAACCCAGACAGTGAGATGGTTCTCTACCTCATGCTCCGCTCCATCGACCGCTTCTATCAGCAGCACTCCCGTTACCCAGGTAACCTCCTGCTTGACTACCGCTAGTCTAGTGCTTGAATCTGTCGTGTGTGTGTGTGTGTGGTCCTAAAATGCTGTTCCCTTCTCCTCAGGTGTGTATAACTACCAGGTGGAGGAGGACATCAGTAAGCTGAAGGTGTGTGTGAACAGCCTGCTGCAGGAGTACGGTCTGAGCGTCAGCGTCAAAGACGACTACATCCACGAGTTGTGAGTTCCTCTCTGGTTGACTCGTAGCAGACCAGGGGGGTATTCCAAGTACATGTTTTAGTGACCTGGGTAAGTTAACTCCAAGTAAGTGGTAAACCTCCTACAACAAGAGCCCTATGGCATTGTTTTGTTAGGAGAATGAAGCCATACAGCTCTTTTATTAGGAGGTTTACCACTTACCCGGAGTTAACTTACCCAGGTTTGTCACTAAACCACGTTCTTGGAATACCCCCCAGAGGTGCATTCAAAGATGCAAACAAACGCAGGCGTTCACAAACACTTGCAAATGCTCTTTTGTCTGCTTTGAGTTTGCACTAAGCGCTTTCAGATAGAACCTCCAGAGTATATGCGGAGGTTTGTCAAACGGAGGTCCTACCCTTCGGATGATTCAGATATGATGCTAACCTGCAGACCTTATACTGACCTTATACGGACCTATGTGTGAACGACATACACGCACATTACAGAATCTCCGTGTGGTTGTCGAGTGAGGGGTGGGGGCTTGTAGAGTTCACAAGATTTGAGATATGAAGCAGAATATATGCGGCCGCTGCCTGTCACAGCTGCTGTTTGTTTACAAAGTGATTATGTAGGCTAAAGAAGAAAAATCTATTGTGTGTAGGCTAATACTTGAAGTAGTCACGTGCACACTTGAAATTGACCTACAGTATTTGTATGTGTGCTTCGAATAAACACATTTATCTGTTTTCAACGTTATGTAGCAGAATTACTTGGCTATGGAACCCCAAATCTGGTTTGTGTTGGAGAGAGAGCATGCACGAACTTTATGGTACCAGCCAATTCAGTAGGCTAACTCAAGACTTCAAGGCCATCATATACAACGTTTTTAAGCAACAAACAAAATACTAACATAACAGTGAAGTGGTTCGTTTTTTCATGGTTTATTTTTTCCAAAAGCATCCTCTCCCCATGTGTCTATTGCATTTACGTAAGGAGCTTGGAACAAAATTTTCATTTTCTCTAGGCATATTTATGCTCAACAGATATCAACAATACTGCGAGCTCAGCAGTGAGGTCATGAGAAGGCTATCAATGAACAGAAAACCGACCGTGTTGGCTAACAATTTATTAAATAGGCTACTCCTGTTATTGTCGTCAACGACGTCGCTGTAGGCTACTGCCTTTTTTTTAGTGCCTTCTGCTTATATGATGATTCAGTCTTTTGAATTCGTTTGGCCTTGCCATGCAGTTGTAGGCTACAACGTGTCTCTTGCCGTTCCCTAATGTGTTCTATCAAAATGTTGTATGCCCACATGGACAGTAGCTTCGTGATGTCTGCATCTTTCCAGGTCGGAGATTTTCTGGACAGCACTATGCCACTCCATCATAACACTGGCATTTAAGTCAGATTTAACCACATGGACGCACGAAAGAAACGTCACCGACACGCCCTCTCACTAGGTGTGAATTTAACCACATGTTCTACGCTTAGTTCAGACACAGCACATTTACATAATGTCCGGAGGAAATACTAGGGTGGGGAGTAGTAAAAACACCGGCTAAATTCGGACTTCCATATGACCGGTTATGGCGTTCAGATATACGGCCCCACCGTTTAACATCCGCAGAACCTCCGGTCTTACACGTATGTCTGAAAGCGCTTACTCAAGCGATCTGATGAGAAAGTTCTCTGCAAACATTTATGGACACTGGGAGCTATGCAAATGGGTTATTTAAGAATTTGGACTTAAATTTAACAGGAAAATGGTAAGGAAATGAAGGAAAATGTGTTTGTCTCTAATATTCACAGGTTTTGAACGTACCTCTGATCTGACCATTATTAAAAAGGGACATTTGGGTGATCATTTTATGTCTGATCCTCCTTCTCACAGCTGCCGGTGTGGAGCTGCTGAACCCCATACTGTGGCGGCGTTCTTGGGAGGTATGAACACACACACACACACACACGCACACTGTTGAATTTCCCCTTAAGGATCAATAAAGTATCTATTTATCTATCTATCTATCTACCTATCTACCTACACACACACACTTGTGTGGCTTGAAATTTGACCATACAGGGAAGAACATCGCTTAACGTTTTTCATAAGCAAATCTGTTGCTATCCTACTCTGATGTGACCATGTACTCTGATCGCATCAAGGAACATCAATAAAAAATCGAGGGCGAAGTTTATGACTATTATTACGACAATTATTTAGAGCTTTACATGTACAGTACATTGTGACATGTTATTGCCCAAAATGTCTGCCTGCATATCTATGTCCAGTGTCCCCTCAAATTGTATAAATGTGTGTGTGTGTGTGTGTGTGTGTGTGATTCAGGTTCTGCAGCTCAGGAGGTCATCAAAGTCATCACCCACCAGTTTGTCCCATTTAACAACACGTTCATCTACAATGCCATGGCCCAGACCAGTGCTACGCTCCAGCTGTAGGCTCTGCTGTCGGACCACGCTAGCCCTCCCAACCTTTTCTACTTTCCTGTACAAAGTGTGTGTGTGTGTGTGTGTGTGTGTGTGTGTGTGTGTGTGTGTGTGTGTGTGTGTGTGTGTGTGTGTGTGTGTGTGTGTGTGTGTGTGTGTGTGTGTGTGTGTGTGTGTGTGTGTGTGTGTGTGTGTGTGTGTGTGTGTGTGTGTGTGTGTGTGTGTGTGTGTGTGTGTGTGTGTGTGTGTGTGTGTGTGTAGAGTTTCAGTCTCCTAGGTCTAGAGCTCTGCTTTGTTTGTGTTTATGTTTAAGTATGTTGTTGGCTCCCAAGAATGTTGTTGGTCACCATAAAATGTTTAAAACTTCCTAAAGAGTCATAGGTGGCATTTCATACATCGCAACAGTTAAAGGCTACCTTTGTGTGTTTGACAACAAGATAACAAGGTAGATTGCGCATAAACAGGCTAAGGGAACATGCTATCTATATTATTAAGATATGTTGCCTGCCTCGGCAGATGTCATTCAACAAGTTTCCACTGGTCAGCATGTCCTGGACAATCCCGTGCTGTGTTGGACAAACCGGCAGTCAGGACATCATGATATCCCAGCCATATGGACGGTTGCTATTGAAAGTGTTGTGATTCACACATACACACATATTGACAGACTCAGAAACGCAAGACAAACTCACACACAGAAACATTTTGACAGACTCAAAGAAACACACACAGACTGATACACACACTTTGCCTTTGAGGCTGCCGTTTTGGAGGATAGCAGCAAAACAGCTCTCGCCTAAATGACATAATCTGCCCGCGCACCCCCTGCCACCCACCTCCTGCCCACCTCCTCATCTCCTGGTCCTGTGCGCGCCAACCTCCTCATCTCCTGGTCCTGCTCATAACTTGCTTTGACAAGCTGCCCCTCTAGTAAGCTGGCGTGGGCAGATGCCGCAGGGGCCAGGAGATCAGCCTGGTCGTGCTGTTGTGTTTTATAATCACTCGGGGCTGAAGGCAAGCAGACATTTTGGCTGGACGACGGGCAGTCCAGACACGGACATGCTGATGTCTGCCTTCGCACAGGCACGAGCACGTAGAAGAGGCACTTTTGTTAGTCTTTTGCTTGGAACGATGTACGATGCTGAATAAAAAAATGTTGATAGGATTTGTGTCTTTCTGAGGATATGCGAGTGCACATTTGACTGTGTGTGTGTGTGTCTTACTGTGTGGCTGTGAGGAGCACATTTGTTTGCGCAGTAGCTGTTTGATGTTTACACCAGTGTGATTACTGTGTTTGTGTGCCGTTTAGAAAACTCTTATGATGTGTGTGTGCGCACCCATGTGTGGTCATGCTGCGTTACTCTTTTTAAGCTTTTGTGGTGGTGTGAGTTTGTCCATGTTTGCTGGTGTGTGTGTGTGTTTGCAGTGTTTGTGGTGCTTGTGTCTCCCGTCGGGCCAGATTATAGTCTGTTTCCTAAGGCAGGGCGGGGTGCTGTTTGTCTGGGGCCCTTCTATATTCAGTGTGAACTCTGTGGCCAGAGAAGTGACTTACTGCACACTGTCTAGACTTCAGCAGTGTGTGTGTGTGTAGGGATGGACATCGTTAAGAATGGACGGAACGGAACGTGTGGAATCGTTAACGTGTGGACGTGTACAATTCCGATGGCTCTGAATGTTTGGAACCGATTCCCAAGCCTGTGTGTGTTATGAAGGATCTATATGTGTGTTCATATATAAGTAATACTATGAGTATAACGGTATACTTACACCTACAGTATGTATCGAATATGAATGTCTATCTGTGAACACAGAAGAATCTGTGTGTGTGTGTGTGTGTGTGTGTGTGTATGTGTGTGTATGAGAGGAAGAAAGAGGGTAGCAGATTGAATCATGCCCATGTGAAAATAATCTCTGTCTTTCGAGGCGAGTGCAGGAAAGTGCAGAGACCATCACAAGCCTCCAATGAAGTCAACAGTCAGCATTCATTTTTGCCTATCAACAGTAGGGGGCGATCTTCTCTATGTTTGAAAGGGCCCCGACCATGTCAATAGAACTGAAAACCGAAAAAATAAAAGCACCACATATTTTCATCCATGAAACACGCACAGCCTGCTATTGTTGAGTGAATAATTCTCCACTCTTCTCCAGCGTACGAGTGAAGAAAGAAGTCTGTGACTGGGGCTGGCGTTAATCAGCAGCCTCACTAACACAGCGGTGCGTTGATCAGTGACTGTCACGTTGTCTTTAAGGCTTGGGAAGGCTCGGGACATTCTGCATTAACTTGTTAATGTATAGGACAGAACACGAGCTATTGATTGAGACATGGGTTGAATATGGGCTTGTCTTGCTAGGCATTTGTATGGAAACTTTTTGTTTGTGTGTGCGTGTGACTGTTCGTTGAGAAGCCTGCATGTGAGGTTTCATGCGAGTCTGCAGACTGCAAGGCCTTGCCTGCTGTCCTCTTTCTGGGTTTTGCCTCCGGCTCAAAAGAGAGGAAACAAATGGAAATTTTCCCTGGGCAGATTTTGTCTTGTCAGAGCTAACCACCCCCCCCCTTTCTAAACACACGCTTCGCACCCCCCGCCCTAGAACACAGACCAGCAGCACGGACGTCTGTCAAAGAACATGAAGTCTCATAGTTTGGTTTGTGCTGGACAATACAGGGACACAGCTAGATAAAGGGCTGATGGACAGATAAAGATATAGATTGATGGATAAATTATTTATTGATCTTTTGGACAAACACCCATTATCCTATAGCTTAGTGAGCATGCCATGCCCCTCTGATGTCCTCCTCTGTCCACAGTGTCTGTTATAAAGACTCTA
>NW_027468630.1:2221642-2226642 GCF_046254945.1 Alosa pseudoharengus | reverse complement strand
TAGCATGGGGGGCAGGGGGGCAGGGGGGCAGCAGGGGGGTTGGCAGCGGGCAGTAAGTGAGATGTCTCTAAACCTGGCAGCCTGTCAGCGATGTGGAGGGGGAGGGGGAGGGGTTGTTTATGAGCTGTTTATGTAACGACTGTCTCTGTGCCTCTGACACCCTGGATACCCTATCCTTACCCCACAAACACACACACACAAACACACACACACATGTACACACACACACACACACACACACAGTGGCTGAGGGGTTTGTCCATTCTATCTTTAATCAAGACAACGGGTATCACGCTGTCAAGACGTCCACACCATTGGCAAATGCCATTCCAGAATCATCTGCCATCTTCGCAGTAACAAAATAAAATATACATGTAAATACAGAATTCAGACAGTTTATGGTGACATTTTCATGCACAGATTTCTCTCTCTCTCTCTCTCTCTCAAATTAATATTAAATAGTCAGACTGTGAAGAAAAGAGACATAGGGCTATATTTTAACGGTCTGAAACGGAAGTGTCTTTGCGCAAAACGCAAGTCACTTTGTGGGCGGATCTTGGGCGTTGATGCTATTTTACCGGCGGGATATTTGACTGTTGCGCCCGACGCAAATCTAAAATGGGGTGGTCTGAAGTACTGTAAAACTTCAAATAATCGCCGAGTCCCTAAGAGACGCCTGTCTCTTTTAAACGCCTGGCGTGGCTACAGGTTTGGGTTAAAGGCCGGTCTCCAGTAGAGGCCTGGTCTGTTTTTTAGTTTCGGGTTGTATTTAATCTTCTAAATATTCTTCCCGTCAGATCGTCTGTTTAAAGATTCGCAATGACACGAAACCGTTACAGAAAGGAGGTTACAGCAGTGTGAATTAGATGTTGCACGTCATTACAAGCCGTCGCAAAGCATTCACATGTCTGGTCACAGTTGCAAGGTTTTAGAATGTTGGATGAAGTTGCTGCTCATCTCGTTGCGAATCTTGGGTGTGATTTGGGCTTAAGTATGGCGCAGACTGCGCACGTTATGATTAGATGGCATTAAAAGACTGCGGTGGGGAAAAGCTAGAGTTCCAAATTGTATAACTTTTTCCCCCAATATGAACTATGCCTATATGTCCGACTTCGTCATCGTTCAATTTTTAATCCCTTGTGTTTAAAATTTGCGGATAGGCCGATGGTAAGCTTGTTTTTATGCTGGCAACAAAACCAGAACGGTTCGCGAACTTTATTCTTTATTCTAAATGCCATGGCGATAAAGAGAAAGAATTCAGAAAAGGAATTTACCTTAGACTAGACTATATCAGAGCCCGTCTACGGACATTCTCTGGCTATATAACCTACTGAAATAGGTTAATGATGTAAAGTCAAGTGCGCTTCTATGGGACTGCTGTGTGCGCGCAGTTTTTATTGATGAGTCGGAGTGGCAAGTGCTGCGCATAGTTGCAGTGGAATGTGGCTGCCCAGGACATTAAAAACGTATCACTCTTAGACCTACTCATACACGGCGGTGAAATGGCGTATTTAGCTGTCTAAATTCGAATCATATGCTGGGGGAGAAATCGTCGGACATCCATGATTATTTTGTTATTCAGCACCCCTGGTCAAAAATATGTTCCTGCGAGCCTGTAAGTAGGCTATGATTTGAATGTAGACTGTTGTCAAATTTGGCAAATACAAAACGGGAGAAACAATATGGTTCATGCTCTCTCATGCTGTTTCATTCGTGCCGAAAAGGAGGGAGAATGAAACATTAAGCACATTCCACTTTTGCATAAATAATTCCTGAACAGTATCAGGGCTGATAATGCAACTGTATTTGACAAAGGACCGATATAGGCTATTTGCTAGTGACAAAATATGAGCTTTCAGTGTGATACGATCTCTTTGTAGATTACGTTTAATTAAAATGTGTTTCATCTGTTCTGGCTATCCAGCTATTTGGATCTTACTGTATCTCACAATGAACAAAATCTCAACACTAAATGAAATGATGATCCGTAACTGTCATCAGATAGCCTAGTCATATAGGTAGACTTAAGATGAAATAATTAATTTGATAATATTTTCCATCTTTGCAGAGGAAAAGTTTTGTGTAAAGGGAATTAAAGGCCTGTCTCATATAGACACCTGTCTCTAATACTAGCCTGTGCAGTTTGGCGATTTGGGAAAATAAAAGCCCGGGCTATTATTTGGAGTTTTACGGTAGCTACATTAATCATGGGTGTGGTTTGGGCGTAACGTGCAATAAACCAATCAGGGCGTCATCTCACATTCCCTTTAACAACAGGCACGCTTGTTCCATAGCTGATTGCTATTATGGTGCCGTATTTGCCAGGCGCAGCCAGGAGCGTTCACAGCGCTATAATTTTACTGTTCATCTATAGGAACTGTCAGCTATTGATTTTTCCTCTCACTGAATCACGAGATTATGAATGCATGGTGATATTTTGCTATGTACAATGTAATCTAACATTACCTCTCTATAGACAATGCATATCTTCTGTCAGTTAATCTCTTCTCTCCCGTGCTGCCGCTGGGGCATTTGGGTTAAATGGCATCGGCATGCAATTCAACATCACGTCTCCTTAAGTCATCTAATATTTCCTAATTTATGTCATCCGTGATTCGTAAAAATGTGTACGCTAGATGTATGCCTATTTTTTCACATCTTAATGGACACCACACTGATTTCCCTCGAGTGGTAATATTTTTCTTTGAAATTATGTATGGTTTACCGAAATGGGAACTACGTTGTATAGATGAGTGGAGCGAAGTGTGCGAAGTTGCGCAGCACAGGCGGCCTGTGAGAAACAGTTTCCAAGTTGACCTAACTTTCAACTCTGCACAGTATCCCATTAACTGCATGACAGTTGGCTATTTACAATATTTTCTGTTAAGTAGAGTTTGTAAACACTTTATCATCAACTTAATGCACGCACAACATTCGTTTGAGCAGGAGAGAGAATAACAATTAATGGGTGCAGCAACTACAGAAATTGTAGCCATACTTGCTGCTTTCTTGTACTATTTGCTGGTTAACAGCACATAAAAGCTGATTTAAGCTAATTCACTAACTCAGGACTTTAAGGCCATCATGGATATAAAACATTTTTTGAAAATAACGAATGTATGGAGGGAACATAACAAAGCTTGGAGTTATTTCAGATGGGCTACAACAAGGTAGGCAAAATTGTGGTGCTTAAAACCTTAGTGCAGCTGGAATAATGCTTAGGCTGATGTTAAAGCGCACACGATGTTTAAATCCATAGCCTACACGACGGTAACTTGGAACAAAACTAAAGGTAATTGTAGCCTTTATAGGGCTGTAAAAAATTGTCCAAATGAATAGGTCATAATTAGGCGTTGTTGTTGTAAAGATATTGCATGTAGATGTTGTACTATATAGGCTACTAATTTTTTAGGTCACCAATGCACGAACAAAACCGGGAAATGGACAAATATTATCAAGGCTTTGAATGTTTCCGCCTGTGCACGGGGGTGTCTGTAGATTGGTGTGCAACGCATTCATTCATGCAGGCCTGTGGTCATGCATGCGCCCTTAAAATAGCATCTGCATTTGCGCCACAGACTTTAGACCAGGGAGTTCCTGGTCTGTGGCGGAATTGTTTTCTGAAACTGCAAAATATCAAAAGTGAACGTTTGCGCCGGAACACGCCCCGTCTTTTCGCTGAACCGCCCTGGTGGGCGCAATCGGATTCCCTAATTTACAGGTACGTACCTATGGAGGGAAAATTCCAATATGCGCTGACTGCAAAATAGGAAAGACAAAAGCGCGAGTATACAAAGTCAATTGCGCTGGGACGCACGATAGAGCCCATACAGTCACAACAATATGACATGCTAACATACACAAAATGCTGGGGGAAAGAAAATCATTTTAATAATTAACCACCGCCTCGTCCAACTCCATGTGACCTCTCCCCTGTGTGCTCTGATTCGTGGGGACGCTCTGGCTGGTGTCTTTGCAGTGTCCAGTGCAGTAAACTAAACAGATTTATTGTCCAGGCTCGGACTGGCTAGAGAGGGGCAGCTGTGCTGATGAGATAGATAGATAGATAGATAGATAGATATACCATAATTTATTCATCCCGAGGAAAATGTTAGGCATCCAGTAGTTTATTACAACCATAACACAACAAACAAACATACACACATACATAAAAAATCACTCCCAAAAATGTAAAAGGTCTTGTACTGACCATGTGATGCATTGACCATGATAAGGTCCTATGGTAGAGTGTGTGCATTGGTGGTAGTGCAAAAGTGAACAGTGCAGGGATTGCACAGTGCACTAACTTTGAAGAACTCCATTTCTCCCCTCCCCATGTTGTGGGGCATTAAAAAGTTGGATGGCCCTGGGGACAAAGGACCTCCTCAACCTGTCTGTTGAGCATGACAGTGACAGAAGTCTGCCCCTCTCTCTCTCTCTCTGTCTCTGTCAGTATGTGATAAGTGGCATGTGAGAGTTTGCTTATTCACTAGTGTTTTAACTGCTCTCTTTCTCTCTCTGTCAGTATGTGATAAGTGGCATGTGAGAGTTTGCTTATTCACTAGTGTTTTAACTGCTCTCTTTCTCTGTCGGACACTTTTGCAGCTCTTTCTCTCTGCCTTTTAACTCTCTCACTTCCTCCCTCCCTCCCTTGCTTATTCTCTCCTTCTCTATCCCTCCCTCTCTCCCTCCCTCCCCCCAAGGCCAGCTGGAGGCTTTAGGGGTCCCAGGTGCTGGTTGTCCTCCAGGCTGCTCTTCCATCAGGCCCAGAGCACTCCCCATGCAGGGTCACACCGGAGGGGCTCCAGGCCTGGTGTCTGGTTACAGCGTACACACACACACACACACACACACACACACACACACACACAGCATTAGACGCATGCCTTTCTCTCGTACAGACACACAATGCACACACACATCACCAATGCACACATCACACAAGTCAGTCAGTCACTCACTCACTCACTCACTCACACACAGACATACACACACACAGC
>NW_027468630.1:2191642-2209142 GCF_046254945.1 Alosa pseudoharengus | reverse complement strand
TGGACAGGCCCTAAAGCTCCATACAAATACAGATTCTCTCAGCTTAACAAGGTTTATGCAAAATGCATAAATTATGAATTAATGTGTGTGTGTGTGTGTGATGTGTTATGATCATCATGATTACATGCATTTAAGGTTAATTACTCATGAGTTCATCATGTTTGTGGCCCCTCAACTAAAGTGTGAACAATGGCACGTGTTTACCGAACTGGGTAACACTTTACGGTAAGGGTACATGAATTATCATGAATTCATGCATTAATTAATTCATGATTTTTGCATTACTTCATTCTTTTATATCTTATGAATCATCAGGAATTTACATGAGTTCATAGTCTCTCATTAATGACCTCATGCATGAACACCACATCAACTAAAGTATTAGGTATGGTGGGTCCATCATTATGATTTCTTAAGCATGATCAACATGATTACATGTATGTCAGGTTAATTACTCATGAGGTTATCATGTTTGTGGCCCCTCAACTAAACTGTGAACAATGGCATGTGTTTAGATAACTGCACAAGTTGTGTTCAAATCAGAATTTGTGTAGTGATGACAACATTTTTGTCAGAAAAAGAAATCATCATGATCATTCTAAATAAATCATAAATAATGATGTGCTCACCATACTTAATGCTTTAGTTGATGTGTTGTTCATGTATGAGGTCATGAATGACAGACTATGAACTCATGTGAATTCCTGATGATTCATGAGATATTAAGGAATGAAGTAATATGTAAATCATTAATTTATTCATGCATAAATTCATGTCCTTCTGTGTGTGTGTGTGTGTGTGTGTGTGTGTGTGTGACGGGGCGCATAGCTACCATCACGGGTATCCCAGTTCTCAAAGACTGCAAAATGTCGCCTTTATATGTTTGTCTAGTGTGTCAATGCGTTCCGTTAATCATCATGCTGTTTTCACATCATCTGTTAACCTAGCCATTCATCAAAACCGTAGCTTTCTAGTGCACACTTAACATCCAATACTACGGTGATTAATATGCTATAACTACAACCATCAGTACATCAACCATACCATTTACTTTACAACCATGACCGGGTATAATAATCACGCAACACATCTTTGTTAATTACGTGTCTGCTTATTTAGCTTAAAGGTAACATAGTTTCACATACCATCACTGTGTCTTACCGGCGTCTCCTGTTTGTTTGTTCGTTTGTTTAAAGGAGTGTGTCACTCCCCGATGTGAGTCGCTACCCAATGTGAGTCACGCATGCTCAGATTGATAGGTTTTACGGCATAACGCCAAGGGATCCGACTGAAATCCATAAAATAATTCACTTTTCTGTTCTTGCTAGCAGGCTACTTCAGCCTCTAATCTAGAACTGACATTAGAGATCATGCCGTGAAAATGTGATGCCTAATAATGAGGAGATTGACAGTGAGTCGGGCCAGATTCCTCAGGTACAAAAAAAGGAGGGTGAAAAGGCAGCCGTAGCCTACTGGTTAGCGCTACTGGTTAGCGCTTCGGACTTATAACCAGAGGGTTGCCGGGTCGAACCCTGACCAGTAGGCACGGCTGAAGTGCCCTTGACCAAGGCACCTTACCCTCACTGCTCCCCGAGTTGTTGCAGGCAGCTCACTGCGCCGGGATTAGTGTGTGCTTCACCTCACTGTGTGTTCACTGTGTGCTGAGTGTGTTTCACTAATTCACGGATTGGGATAAATGCAGAGACCAAATTTCCCTCACGGGATCAAAAGAGTATATATACTTATACTTATAAAAGAAAACTTATTCTCTTTCTCTGTCTCTCTCTCCCCCTTCTCTATCTCTCTCTCGCTCTCAGACAGACAGATGTTCTTATTACTGTAACGGTATACATTTAATAATATATTGTTAAGAAAATACGTTGTTGAAATGAACTTGATTATGCCATCAGGCACTTGAGTAAATAAATAAATTAAATACGTGGCAGCCGTTGTGTGCAGTAAACTTTCTTTTAACAAGCCTGTTGTATCCGCCCTTTTACGAGTAGCCTATGCGTCAATTAATATAAATTTCTATACAAACCTAGACGGCGGATTCCTAAAGAAACGCAAACACCCACCCTATAAGTGTATTTAAATGAGCTATGTACAGTGACTCGAAGAGTCAAAACCGCTTGGAGCTCCAGTGGAATGTTTTATTTCACGACGAGAATTCAAACTCCGAGCACGGTTCCAATTTCTTGGGCAGTAAAAGCTCACGCTAAGAACCAACCCAGATTTTGTTTAAATCAACACACTTCATATTTTTGCTACTGAAAAATGTAAGGTTAATTTATCAAATGATATTTTGAAGTATTAAAAACATTTTTGTTTTAGACATATTGGTGCTTTTACGATAGCCTACTGATGTGATGCCCAGTTATAGGCCTAGTTTTTAGTACTAGTAGGCCTATTAAGAGGTGCAGATTAATTCAGGTAGGACTGTATATAGACATTTGGTAACACTTTATAATAACTACACACAATTCATCATTTATTAAGCCTTTGTTACTTATTAGTTAATGGTTTGTTCATCATTAGTAATTTCTTGTTCATACATAATTTATCATCAGTAAAGCATTTGTTCACACAATTATAAATGGTTTGTTCATAGTAAATAAGCCTATCCAAAACATGTTTGTAAGTACATGATTTATACTTAATAAGTAATGAAACAACCAAGTAATGAAATCATTTTCTTATTATAATCCAGTTGCAAACTATTACAAAATGCTTTGTTCATCATTTGTAAAGCATTTTTCCTATGTTAATTCTCATAAATAAAGTATTTGTGCACACAGTTATAAATGGTTTGTTCATAGTAAATAAGCCTATATCTAAAATATGTTTATGAATTATTGTTAATACTTAATAAATTATGCAATATACACATGCACTAATGATTAGTTAGGGTGAGAATACATATTTTATAAACCACTTCCTAATACTATAATTCATGATTAACTTAGGGATTACAAGTGGTTAGTTAATGATATTTTGTAAGCTTATCTAAAGTGAGGACTTTCTATGCCTTGCAACACATTTTCAAATGAGTTGTAAAGATTACATTCACATTCATTCATTTAGCAGACAAGCGATGTACACATGTCAATTAAATTGAAGGCCATTGACATAACAGTGAAAGCCAGGAATCGAACCCCCAACTTTTCAGGCTACTGCATGCTAGTCCAGCTCCTTATCCACTACACTACCTTGGCCCAGATAGAAACCCCTACAACTATGCAAGAGTTTCTGTTTTCTTCTACTACACACTGTTATTAAACATTTGTAAACTATTATTAAATGCTGTATTCTTCATTTGTAAAGCATTATTCCTACATTAATTCTCATCTGTAAATCATGTTTACACACAGTTAAAAATGGTTTGTTCATAGTAAACAGGCATATCTATATTATATTTTTGAATTGACTGTTGTAATACCACTGGGCAGAGGTAGTGTGGTGGATAGGGAGCCGGGTTAACATGCAGAAACCCACAAAGTTGGGGGTTCAAATCCTAGCGTCCACCAATGTGGCCTTGCCCTTTAATTTCATTGACATGTGTAAGTTGCTTTGGGTGAAAGTGTCGGCTAAATTAATAAATGCAAATGTAAACTTTATAACTCATTTGTAAATGTGTTGCAAGGCATAAAACGTCCTCACTTTAGATGAGCTCACAAAATATCATTAACTAACCACTTGTAACTCCGGAGTTAATATAACTTAATCAAAAACATTGCATCATTTATTAAGTATTAACAATAATGTATAAACATATTTAAGATATAGGCTTATTTACTATGAACAAACTATTTATAACTGTGTGTACAAATGCTTTACTAATGATAAATTAGAAATGTCTAATTATGAACAAACCATTAACTAATACGTAACAAAGGCTTAATAAATTATGAATTGTGTGTAGTTCTTATAAAGTGTTACCAGACATTTTATTAAGGGTATTATGAGGTGGTCCACGAAAATTCTTCATTACAAATAGTGGTCCACACACACAAAAAGTTTGAAAACCCCTGATCTAAATAATATTATATAATTTCTAGCATTATAGATGTGTGCAGTTTTGCTGGTTTTAAGCTTTTATTGTCTACTCACCTGAGCCACTCCTGTATTGTACTGTGGTGTTGGTATGTGCCAATTTGAGGGGTGCTTTAGGCCTATATAGACTTGCCGTTTCAGTCTGTCTGGAGAGCTAGAAGTGAGGACATAAGTCTGTGCTATGTTCTAGGTGAGGAAAAAGTGACTTGTTTCAAAGTCTGTTTGAAGCAGCTGCCTTATTGTATTTTGATACATTTTTTTGACTCTCATGTCAATTTTCTTTATTTTTCTAACAGTATTTTGTTTTCTCTAATTTTGTTAATTTTTATTGCTTTTTTGGCCAATGCCGTGCGTATCATATTTAAGACATGCATTTCTGAGACCCATTGCATCACCATGAGATATAAACTTTGCATAAAACCCTGTTGTATACAATCTATTACTTGTCCTCTGCCCCCTGTTGGATACCTTTTGCACTACAACAATTCTGACGTAGTTTGTTAGAATTCAAAATTGCGGAATCTCATTAGTACCCTGCTGATTATGTAAAGGTCAAGGATATTGGTAATTTGATAATTATATGGTGAGATTTACCTTTACATATTTATCAATATTTTAAGATAAAAAATGACTTAGTTCAAAAAACTTAAAATTTCCGAAAATTTTAAAATGTAGTTTGGTGTAAAATCGAGCAGAAAATGTTTGTATCACAATTGATACAGCAGGTATTTAGTGGTACATCTTTCAATGGGCATAGTTATTTTTTTCTGGATGTTATATGTATATTATGTCTTCTATAGTCCATAATACAGTGTTTTAATGAATCAGTTACACAATTTACAGATTGAAATGTGATATTCACAACAAATAATTATTAACTGTTATTCATCATTCATAAATATCTATGCTATGGCTAATTTATAGATGGCTAAAAGGAAAAAAGGCTAAAAGGAAGTTCTCTACTGAATATGTCCTGAACTTCCTTGATGGCAATTTGAGTGACATACAGGGCCTTGTAGAGACAGATGATGAAGTGGAAGATAGAAATTGGACTTTTGGACATCACTCCCCAAGGTCAGGTGAAGCACTGGGATCGGAAGACATATACGTTATGGTTCCCAAACCAGCCATTGTGGAGACCTACAACAAATGTATGGGTGGTGTTGAGTTTTTGGATATGCTCTCTGCCCTGTACAAATACAGCTTGAAAACCAGAAGATGGTACTTGTATATTTGGTGGCATAGTGTCACAATGGCTCTGATCAATGCCTGGATCCTGTACCGAAGAGACTTGCGGGCACAAGACCAGGAGAAAGATGCCATGCCCCTGAGAAGGTTTCAGGCCTCAGTTGGCTCTTGCCTGATAAGAGCAGGTAAAGGCAAATTTAGGCTCAGTAGGCCACTGTCCTCTCCATCACATTCCCCTTCGCCACACTCCTCACCATCACAAACACATACCCCACCACGGAAGAGGCCACTATGCAGTGTTCCTCCAGATGTTAGGAGAGATGGGGTTGATCACTTCCCATCCTGGGCACGACAAAGATGCAAGCACTGCAAAGAAACTCCTCACTTCTCCTATGTGTTCGGTGTAAAATGCAATGTCCACCTCTGCCTAAAAAAGAACAGGAACTGTTTCCTTGCTTACCATTTGGCAAAGTAAAGGAAAGAAATGTTCAACGTTCAAAGATGCAGATGTTATACAAAGAAAGAGTTTTTGAAGTTCAAAATGAAAGAAAAGGATGGAAAAAGAAAAGCTGTTTAAAGAACGAAAGATTTGAATGTTATGGATATCCAAATATCTTACAGATTGCAAAGTTCTTGTTATTGCCCAAATTGTGTGTAATGCCCAAAGTATCAAATATGATACAAACAAAAATTGTGTGTAATGCCCAAAGTATCAAATATGATACAAACAAAAAAACACACTTGCAAATTATTTTTGTTATTAATTTTTTTATATTTTGTTAAAGGGCCTAATAGAGACTTCAGATTTAAAAAAATAGAATTTTCTGTCCATTATTTCTTGGTTTAGGCATTGGGAGAAAAAATAAAATTCCCATCTTTTTCAACATCATCTCCGACTTCTCCCGAGTGTTTACACCTGCTCACGACTTCTCTCTCACATCTACCCTAAACAGTGTGTGTGTGTGTGTGTGTGTGTGTGTGTGCGCGTGTGTATGTGTGTGTGCTTTGGCCACACTTGAAGAGTGTGTTTACTCACAGAGAGCCAATTCTCAGAACAGAATGACTCACATGTATGCAAATGTCTCACCTGTTGCAAATTGCAAATGTCTCACCTGTTGTTCCACCAGTGGCCTCAACGTGATCTCAGCTGGGTCTCTCAGCGATGTGCTACCCCATCTCACCTCAAGCTCATAAATCCATCAGGTTATACGAGCATGTCTACACTTAACAAAAAAGGGGAACGGTTTCATATTCCTCTGATTGCTTTTTTTCTGACTCATGCTCTCTCCCTGCTCATGTGTGTGATAAAGAGCTCAGCAAAGGGCCAGTGTCTCACAGAAAGTTGAGTAATCTATTAGTTAAACCATAGTTAAAACTGTGAGATTGATGGTTGTATTTTAGATGACATTTTAGATGATGAAAATGTGTCTAAATTGAACCAAAGGAGGTTTACAGCAAGGCCGTAATCGTAATGTACTCAATATTCAATTATGGTCAAAATGAGCTACGGTGATGTCCATGTCCCATGTCAGTAAATGTTTCCATGCAGGCAGTCTGTGGTAGCCTAGAGGACCAGACCCAATCTGAAAGATTAAGGGTCTGGCCACGAATAACGTAATGGCCCATCTCGAGGGGCGGTACCAAGCACACATTTGAAAATCTCACTGCACACAATTGGATAACACTATACGATCAATGTTAACTGACTGATTCCGGACTTCGACGCAATTGGATAACACTACGTCTGTCATCTGTTTAGCTCGCCTCTACTGTTTAGCTCGAGTTGCTGAAAAAGGTACTACCTAGCTGGAGTTGCTGCAGCCAACAGCTGCTACACAGAGCTACACTCTGGGGGGGCATCTTTAAAATCATGCCCCCAGATATTTCTTGATTTGCCATTCAGATCAGAAATGGCTAGTTGTCAAGTCCTGAACATCAACTTGTTTACTGATTATCTTTCTAGTGTTTTCACCCTGGTGCATTCAGAGTAGACTGAAGCGAGAGAGAGAGAGAGAGAGAGATAGATAGAGAGAGAGAGAGAGCACATGAAAATGGCAATTGGGCAGGGATAGAAAGCGGAAAAGAGCAAGGAGGAAATAAGGACATATCCACTTAAAAAAGTGTCATAGCTTAGTCTAGGGTGCAGTTGTTTTGGTTTCAGTACTGTTGACCTGATCACACTGAACCATGGTAATTTGGCCACAAATAGACCAAAAGGGAAAACAAATATGCAAATGTTGCACAACCAAGTAAAAAAAAAAAAAAAAAGATTTGCTAAACGTTGGCCACAATATCTGGACTTATTTTCCTATAACAATGCATTGAGTTTTGTCAGCATCATGCTACATACATCATTTATGTATCCCTAATCAATACCATTAGATAAAATAACATGAAAAGGGGAACGGGACTATATGTAATACTATTAGACACTATTTTTGAAAAAGAAACACATATAAGCATCACTCCATCTGTTCACAAATTTGTGTATGAGACTTTTGCTCTGAGGCTCTATGGCTACGGCCTTGGTTTACAGTCATTTTCGTATTTTGTGCTGTTGGTGAGACACTCTCACACTTTTGTGCGTACATTTCCGTGCTGTTGGTGAGACACTGTCACTCTCTCTCCCCTCCACACACAGAGGCAGGCGGTTTTTACTGCAATATGTCCTCATGCTGCTCAGTCGCTGTGTTTTCCTCTCTGCCCATCACGCCCTCCTCCCCGCCTTCTGTTCTACATTCACAGGAAGTTCTGTGGATGAGTATGTTAGCATGAGCACTATGGTCATAAATGTGGATGAGTATGTTAGCATGAGCACTATGGTCATAAATGTGGATGAGTATGTTAGCATGAGCACTATGGTCATAAATGTGGATGAGTATGTTAGCATGAGCACTATGGTCATAAATGTGGATGAGTATGTTAGCATGAGCACTATGGTCATAAATGTGGATGAGTATGTTAGCATGAGCACTATGGTCATAAATGTGGATGAGTATGTTAGCATGAGCACTATGGTCATAAATGTGAAGACCTCATGTGATGCCAAACACTCCCAACTATATCCGTGATCCATGTGTGTTTGTGTTTTTTTGTGTGTGCCTATGTGTGTGTGTGTGTGTGTGTTTGTGTTTTTTTGTGTGTGCCTGTGTGTGTGTGTGTGTGTGTGTGTACGTGAGTGTGTGTGTGTGTGCGTGTGCGTGTGCGTGTGCGTGCGTGCGTGAGTGCGTGCGTGTGTACGTGTGTGTGTGTGTGTGCGCCTGCACTATGCCTGTGTGATCATGCGCCTGTGTGTTTATGTGTATATGTTTTGCTGAAAGCATTCCCCGTTCGCATAGCTGTAACTCATGGCTTAATGCCAGGGCAAATAAGCTGCTTTATTGATTTCCATATGCCCTCATACATTATGCTGGAGAAAGAGGCATCCTGGTCTGGGACACACACACACACACACACACACACACACACCAGCCCCATCCACCCTCCTCTCTCTTTTGTCCCGCTGCAGTGAACAGGTGTTCAGCTACTGGACAAACAGACTGGTTGCTGGAGGGAGTGGACACTAGCAGGAGGCAGGTGGCTGTTCTTAACTGTGCTCTGCGCTGGGATCAGTGCAGGACTAGGGCTTCCCTGGTCTACCCTGCGGTGGTTTGTGCTGCACTAGGGCTTCCCTGGTCTACCCTGCAGTGGTTTGTGCTGCACTAGGGCTTCCCTGGTCTACCCTGCGGTGGTTTGTGCTGCACTAGGGCTTCCCTGGTCTACCCTGCGGTGGTTTGTGCTGCACTAGGGCTTCCCTGGTCTACCCTGCGGTGGTTTGTGCTGCCGGAAATATGGAATGAGATCTGGGAGGCTTGAGGTCTGGGTAAATGTGTACTAGCACCTATGTTTGTGTGAGCGTGTACCTGTGTGCACACGTGTGTGTGTGTGTGTGTGTGTGTGTGTGTGTGTGTTGGTTGGCATGAGAGGTCTGTGATTTTGTCACTCCTGGCTCAAGCTGTCCCAGCAGAAGGCCTGAGAGGACCTAATCCCCTGTTCTGCTGGACAGCTTTCCCAGCCACACACACAAGGCCAGCCACACACACAAGGCCAACGGTAAAAAACGGACACATCAACATTGCTTGTCTCTCTGTGTAATCACATATGAGCTTTTATCATGGGACGAGATTAATTCCATAATCGTGCCCCCAATGTTGTCTTCCAGGCAGCGCTGCCACCGCTGACTTAAAGGCACCTAATCCTAAACCTAACCCCAACCCTAACCCTAACCTTAACCCATACCCTAGAGCCTTCCAGGAAGCGCTGCCTTGAAGGCAACGTTGGGGGCATAAAACACCAAGAAACTCTACAACATCCCTGCATGTCTGTCTTTAGAGGAGAACTCCGGCCATTTCTCCCATAGATCTCTCTTTCTAGAGGTCACGAGTGCTGTCAGTACGGAAAAAAAGGTACTACCTAGCTCGAGATGCTGAAAAAGGTACTACCTAGCTCGAGTTGCTGAAAAAGGTACTACCTAGCTCGAGTTGCTGAAAAAGGTACTACCTAGCTTGAGTTGCTGAAAAAGCTACTACCTAGCTCGAGTTGCTGAAAAAGGTACTACCTAGCTCGAGTTGCTGAAAAAGGTACTACCTAGCTCGAGTTGCTGAAAAAGCTACTACCTAGCTTGAGTTGCTGAAAAAGGTACTACCTAGCTCGAGATGCTGAAAAAGGTTCTACCTAGCTTAGCTGGAGTTGTGACTTGATGCATTCAATTTAAACCTGCAAAAAAAGTGAAGAAAGAGAGAAAGAAGAACTTGCGTTGGCTTCTACACCATCCCTGACCTCTTGGCCTCATCACGACGGTGTGTGTGAGAGGCAGCATGAGGCCTCCAGCTATCCACAGACGGAGGGAGGGAGAGTGGGCGGGACACAGTTAAGTTAGTGTTCTGAGAATGTGTGAGCGTGAATGTACAGTAGCATGTCTCTTTTTGGGGGGCTTGAACTGTGAGCCACTTCGGACTTTGCGCGACACAGGCCTTTGAGTGAGACTTTGATCTTTTTTTTTTCCACACAGAGCTCTCGAAAGTCAAGCACCAAAGAGCGGCTTTCCTAAACAGAACAGGGTGAAATTTGAAATGATAGCAAGTATCCTTTATGGCTTTTCAAGGCCAGTGCACTGTGGCCTGTAACAGCTCATCCACGTTAACTAATACTTTAGAGTTCTGTTTGTCGGAACAGGGGAGACCCTCTTCAGTTGATGGGCCGAAATGTCATATCAATAAAAGGGAATGGCAGTATAGGGCAGTATTGGGCAGAGTGCAAAAACAGTTAGAAATGTCAGTCAGAGGTAAACCTTACAACAGGCATACCTAACAATTACATCTGTTGATGTTCAAGCAATCTTACAGCACGACAGAGTACATGCTTCAAAAATAAATATTTGGACTGGCTGATCAGTCAGATAAACAGACTCACATATCTGACACAAACACACAGTGACACACAATGTATCATAAATCAGTCGTGCAGCAGCTGAGGGTCTAACATTATTAATAAATAATTATGTATTGAAGCATTTCCAACCAATATTAGAAACATATTTCTTTAAGGTGTTTTGTCATTGCCCATGTGCTAGTGTTTGATACCCAGAGAGCCAGCTGGGCAAAATAGGTGGTAACAGAACCCTCCACCCACGACCCCCCACCCCACCCAACCCCTACCCCCTAAGCAGCACAGCGGCCCCACCCCAGCAGGTGTCCCCCATGCCCTCAGCCTGTGCCAACAGCTGAGCAGAGGGCATATGGTGATGCTGCAGGACATGGGGAGATGTGTGGGGAGGGGGCGGATTTAATGAGCAGAGAGGGAGAGAGGAAAGGAGGCCGATGGAGGGAGAGAGAGAGAGAGAGAGTGAGTGAGTGAGAGAAAGAGAACGAAAGAGTGGGAGGTGGAGATGATGAGAGGAAGAAGGAGGGAGTGAGAAAGAGAGGGAGTGGGAGGAAAAGGGAGAGGAGGGGGGTGAGAATTGGAAGGTAGAGAGAAAGAAAGAGAGGGAGGAAAGGAGAGAGAGTGACAGAAAAAAGGAGAGGAGGGCAAGTGAGGATTGGGAGGTAGGAGGGACAGAGAGAGAGGGATATAGAGAGGGAGAGAGGAGGGACAGAGAGAGAGGGATATAGAGAGGGAGAGAGGAGAGAAACAGAGAGAGAGGGATATAGAGAGGGAGAGAGGAGAGAAACAGAGAGAGAGGGATATAGAGAGGGAGAGAGGAGAGAAACAGAGAGAGAGAGAGGGATAGAAAGAGAGAGGTAGACATAGGATTGTGCAGGTAGATCATAGGTCTCATTAGTTCATCCAGTGTTTCCCATACATTGACTAATCTGTGACAGGCTGCCACGGAATCAAAACCGGCCACCACACAATAATGTTCTATGTTGTACTATGTAAATAATTGTAAAAAATATATATATTTTTTCAATTCAATCACTTTTATTGAGCTGTGCTTTTTACGCACCCAGCCTTTCCTTGCCCCTCCCCACTTTATCTCGTAAAGAGCTCGCTGCCTATCCTCTGCATGGGCATTTAACGAAACATTAAGGATTGTTGTTGCCACATAGAAGACGGCGTGCTAAACTGCTATTAATTCCGCTTAGCATCGTGACCATGCTGCGCAAATTTGTTATAAACTGCAGCATTCAAATTAACACCGCCACAAATTGAATCCAATTCTGTGGGAAACGCTGGTTCATCTCATGACGTCCGCGTGGCTAACCCTCTTGCTCATGCACCCTAGACTCTAGAATCCATCCTTATTCTCTGCTCATGCACCCTAGACTCTAGAATCCATCCTTATCTCTCTGATCATGATCTTGTTGACTACTTTAACATTGTGTAATACAATGTATTGTCATATCTCAGGCCTTTCTCAGTCTCATTCTATCTCTCTGCCCTTGTTCCTCCTTTCCATCTGATCTCCTGTGATTGGCTCACTGGTGGCAGCTTCTGAGAATGTGGGCACATGAGCTTTGGCCAAACACAAGCCACCACTACCACACACTCAAAGACACACACACACACACACACACACACACACACACACACATACACACACACACACACACACACACACACACACACACACAAATACACACACACACACACACACACACACACACACACACACACACACAAATATACACAGACACACACACACACACACACACACACACACACACACACACACACACACACACACACAGAAAGATAAACACCCTGTAAAATACAAAGAAAATCTTGTTCAATTACATACTCACACTCACACTCACACTCACACTCACACATACACATTCCCCTCAGCATTTCTCAAGCACATGGACATGAAGCCCACTAATCTGTCCTAATACGATACAGCAGGGACCACATCAAACAAGACCCGGCCATGGAGCAGTGGGGGGCTGCCTGACCAGAGCTTTGCTGCCTGCCTGCCGGCTGTCCGTAGTGGCCAGACCCGTCTGTTGCCCTGACCTGGAGGTGAGGTCAGCAGGTCCCTGCTGGCGTATAGGAGTGGGGGATGAAAAGAGAAGAGAAGAAGAGAGGAGGAGGAAAGAGAGGATGTTCCTGACCGATAATAGCAAAGATCTACTGAGGAGTGTCTACCATATGAATATGGAGGAGGAACTACAGGAAGGCATGGGATTACAAGGAAAGTAGGTGCTAAAAGAGAGAAAAAGGGGAAGACAGGAGAGCACTGGAGGGGTGAGAAAAAGGAGGAGAGAAGAGAGGAGGATGAAGAGGAGAAGGAGGAGGAAGTAAACTATGCTATGCCCAGCAACTCACAACAGGAAATTGGGCCCACATGGACAACATGGCATGGGAGAAGAGGAGAGGAGGAGAGGAAAATATGGCAGGATAGTAGAGGAGAGGAGGAGAGGAGGAGAGGAAAATATGGCAGGATAGTAGAGGAGAGGAGGAGAGGAGGAGAGGAAAATATGGCAGGATAGTAGAGGAGAGGAGGAGAGGAGGAGAGGAGGAGAGGAGAA
Source organism: Alosa pseudoharengus (assembly GCF_046254945.1). Lineage (NCBI taxonomy): Eukaryota > Metazoa > Chordata > Actinopteri > Clupeiformes > Clupeidae > Alosa > Alosa pseudoharengus. Next base: position 2,195,892 of record NW_027468630.1, on the reverse strand, counting down.
GGGAGAGGAAGAAGTCTATAGGGGGCACTCACTGCACTTGGCCAGAGCGTGGAGAAGATTCCGGAAGACTATAGTCTGGCGGTTCGGGTGGTTGCCTGGAGATGACATATGATTGCATGTTCCCCGTCGCGGTTGCAAAATGGCAGTAATGTGAACACTGCGGATGCCGTAATGATGCATCCTGGGTAATTGGCTATTAGACTGTCGCCAGAGTGACCAGTGCAGGAAAGCAACAGTGTTTATCATAATGGCCTATAGCATAAGAGTGAGTCATTTGAGCCTGTTTACTTGGGAGTACTCTTTGTGCTCATGGTGTGAGGGAGGGAGAAGATGTGAGTGTATGTGTGTGTGTGAGTGGGGGGTATGTTTGTTTGGAGAGAGAGAGAGAGAGAGACAGAGAAAGGGAGGGAGAAAATGTAAGTGTGTATGTGTGTGTGTGTGTGTGTGTGTGTGTGTGTGTGTGTGTGTGTGAGTGTGTATGTGTGTGTGTGTGTGTGTGTGTGTGTGTGAGTGTGTGTGTGTGTGTGTGTGTGTGAGTGTGAGTGTGTGTGTGAGTGTGAGTGTGTGTGTGTGTATGAGGGGCCGTCTAGGCCTTAATTCATACTTGGTCTTACACACACTATCATAATCTTGTACATACACCACTATACTCATGCACACTCACTATTATAGTCATTTTACATGTATGTATGAGAGGGTATAGTCGTGTATGTGAGAGAGTATAGTAGTGTATGTGAAGCAGTATAGTAGTGAATGTGAGAGAGTATAGTAGTGTATGTGAGAGAGTAAAGAGTATAGTGTATGTGAGAGAGTATAGTAGTGTATGTGAAAGAGTTTAGTAGTATATGTGAGAGAATATAGTAGTGTATGTGAGAGACTATAGTAGTGTATGTGAGAGACTATAGTGTATATGAGAGAGTATAGTCGTATATGTGAGAGACTATAGTAGTGTATGTGAGAGAGTATAGTAGTGTATGTGAGAGACAGTGTTGCGCGGGTTTGGTCACAAGCGGCCCGCGGTCGCCCGATATTTTAATCAACCCGACCGCAACTCGGACCGCGAATATTAATTAGGACAAAATTATACCCGACCCGCGATCCGACCCGCTTATTTACAAAATGTTTGTTATAGCCTGCATGCAGTGTGACAGGAGGCCATTTCTGTAAAACATGTAATTTATTTGCGAAACTTTATGCAGTAGCTAGAACTACACGCAGGCATGCAGGACATAATGTTTGCGCAGGAGAGAGAATGAGAATAAGAGCGCAAGCACGCACGCAGCCACCAAGGATTAGAACACTAGGATAAGATTTGAAAGCCATGGACATACATCTTTCTTTCGAAAACAGAAATGGTGAGGAAAGGTAGGCAAGAGAGATACATTGCTGGTCAAAACGTTAGCGTAAGCAGAGGCGATTCTAGAGTCTGTGGGGGCCCCAAGCAAAAAATCCAAGGGGGCCCTACCAACAAGTGTTATCACCATTATGTTATACCACCATTAGGTTATTATGTTAAATAATAAAAATACTAAAAGCGTATTATACAAATTATATTATAAAACTCACCACTGCAAGCTGGCAGCTCGACTTGCCTTACATGTGTGTGTAGAGCAGACTGTCCTGAATCTGGCAATATTATTGCCATGGTGGAGGGATTCTCTGGGGCTTAGCAATTTACAGACATGTGGTGTGCACCTTACAGAAATAAATGGCATTATTTTTATTTAGTGATGAAAAATGACCTTTCTGCGCTCCATATCTGTGACATGAACTGATCTGACCTGACTTGACCCGAGTTTGCGTGTTAGCCTGTGTGTGCCTATATGGTCTATGCACTCATAATGATTCACAACTTTTCATAATGATTCAACAACTTTTTACTGCATTGCCATGAACAAAGTAGAGGCAAAAAGGGGTTTCTTTGTTGAACAAATTGGGATGCAATGTGAGCCTTGAATTGGATGCCATGCAGGAATTTGCTAGGATCTCAAAACCGGATTATGAACATGCTTTGCCATAGAGAAACAAACACACGATAGCGTTGGATTATAAACATGCTTTGCCACAAAAACAGACAAAAACGTGGGGTAAATCCAGCTATATGAAGTTATTATTTTGCGGTCACTCCGTCTGTTTTATAACCCAGAAGGATGTACTTGGTATCAAATGATAGCTCTGTGTCTCCTCTTTCATCTGACATGCGTGGCATATCTATGCGATCACGGGTCCGCGAGTAATTCAAAGGAGAGTAATGAGTGTGCAGCGTTGGTTTGTGTACATGACGTTATTATTTTACAGTCACTTCATCTGGTTTTATAAGCCAGGAGGATCGATAAACATGGTACCAATGGATAGCCCTGTGCCCCCTCTTTCATCTGATATGCTTACCATATCGATGCGATCACGGGTTCGCGAGTATTTTTAAAACGAGAGCAATCGGTGCGCAGGTGAACGCAGAGAAGTAGACTGTAAATATGATGCAATTTGATTTAATTTCATGATTTTTTTTTCATACTTCATCGTACAGACAAGTACGTAGTCTCGTTGGAAAGCCCCACTTATGCTCTGTCGCGCAATAAATGTTTCATCTCGCTGCGATGAACAGTTCTGGAGCAATGTAACAAAGAAGAAGGGGTGTGTTTTTTGACGCACTTTGCGTCAATCGGGTTCTAAAAAAATTAACGTGTATGCTTGGTCCTTACTGCATCGCAATTAACATGTTATGGCTGACAGCCCTAATACAAACATAGAAACGTTAACCATCTCCTTGCTTAACTAGTTGTAACAGTCGCTAGCTAGCTGAAGTTTACTTTCGTAGATGTAGCAAACCATGTTCAATCTTTCTGCCAATTAACATTAGCCTACTATAACTTCATTGAGTAGCCTAGGCTAAATGCCAAACTCCGATGTTGATCCGTCATCATTGCACCCTCGATTGACGTTTACCACAGTAGCCAAAATATGTGCGGATTCTTTGAACTCTTTTGAACACAGATCCGCTGTTTATAAGGCCATACCATAGGGCCTACAGATGTACTGTTTGTACAACAACAGGACAGGAGCACGCAAAATACATCATTCAATCTTTATGGACGAAAATCTCACTTGTCCCACCGGCAAACGCGCTAAGACCAGGTCGGGGGCCCCCTAGCGGCTCGGGGCTCCAAGCAGTTGCTTGGTTTGCCTGTTGACAAGGTGCGCCTCTGAGCGTAAGAACTGGTTTATAATGCTGAATGAAGCACAAAGCTTTACTAAAGCACATCCACTGTTTTAAGTCACAAACACAACGAACTAAGGTAACTTTTATGCATGCGCGAACCTACCGGTAGATATGGCTGTGTAGTCTGTGCCATAACATTTATTCCTGCAGGCTGCCCGTTTTGGCTGTCATACTTTTAAATGGCTTCGCAAGAAGTAGGCCTACATAGACCATAACTTGTACTGTCATCTTCTTTAAGAACTTTACCCAATATTTCCCATAGCCTAGGCCTATATCGCTTTTCCTGAAGGGGTGTCTTTATTATTTAACTCGGTCTTCAGCTTCTTTACTGTTGTCTTTACTGTATTGATGCTTTACTGTATTGATGCTAGCCTTCTCGTGATATTTTAAGTAGGCCTATTTGTAGAAAATATATATTTAATTAATTTTAACTGACCCGCCCGCAAATGACCCGAATATCATTTAAATATTTTGTTTATGACTCATAACCGCGGGTGACCGCGGTCATCCGCGGGCGACCGCTTAATTTCGGGCAGACCGCGCAACACTGGTGAGAGAGTATAGTCGTATATGTGAGAGACTATAGTAGTGTATGTGAGAGAGTATAGTAGTGTATGTGAGAGAGTTTGGTAGTGTATGTGAGAGAGTATAGTAGTGTATGTGAGAGAGAGTTTAGTAGTGTATGCGAGAGAGTATACTAGTGTATGCAAGAGAGTATAGTAGTGTATGCGAGAGAGTTTAGTAGTGTATGCGAGAGAGTATAATAGTGTATGCGAGAGAGTTTAGTAGTGTATGCGAGAGAGTTTAGTAGTGTATGCGAGAAGGTATAGTAGTGAATGCAAGAGAGTATAGTAGTGAATGTGAGAGAGTATAGTGGTGTATGCGAGAGAGTTTAGTAGTATATGTGAGAGAGTATAGTCAAAGATAATGAATGCATAGCAAGATGGGTCAGTCCTAGTTCATGTCTATGAGGGCAAAGTGGAGTTCAGTCAGAGACGGGCTCTGGTTCAGTTCCCGCCTGCACAGGGGC
>NW_027468630.1:2184142-2186642 GCF_046254945.1 Alosa pseudoharengus | reverse complement strand
TCTCTCTGCTAGCCTGTTCTCTTTCATTCTCCTCCCTCTCTCTCTCTCTCTCTCTCTTCCTCCACATCTCTTTTATATCTCATATTTCTCCTAGTATCGTCTTTTTGTTTTTCTGCATTTTGATCATTCATTCATTCTCTCCCTCTCTCTCGCTCTCTCTCTCATACACACACTCTGTCTCTCTCTCCCCCTTATCCTCCTCCCCTGACCCCAACACTTCTCTTCTCTTCTGTCATCTTGTTGCGTTTCCACTTGTCCTGCCACCAGCTAGTCTGATCCTCATGACAGGCAGGAGGCCAGGGCCGCTGTGCATGTCGGGCCAAAACTCCCAGGTTACGCCAGCAATGCTACTCCACCGCATCCTGTTATCATTTGTGTCTCTTTCTCTCTCTCTCTCTCTCTCTCTCTCTCTCTCTCTCTATCTCTCTCTCTTTCTGTCCTTCCTGCCTAAACTCACATGGGTCTGCGGTTTCCCTCTTATCTACAGTAAGAAGGCGTCTGTAGTTGCAGCCAACAAACTCAGGGACTCAGAGGGCTTGGCAAAGTGCAATTTACACTGCTGTCACTTTTTGGACATGCTCAGTGACATACGGTGACGTTGGGGCTGTCTGGGGCTGTCTTTGTGTGACTCCAGTCAAGGCTGTCGGTTAGATGGGGAAATGTTAGATGCCAGGTTGAGTTAAACCACAGATAGTGGATGGAAGCTATGGATTCTGTACATTCCATTACAAACCTGACATGAATGTTATCAGATATAGGTTATTTTTTAACACAGACATTTTGGTTAGCTGGTGTGGTGGTTTAGAATATGTGTCTCTGCATATATACGTGTGTGTGTGTGTATGGTGGTGGTGGTGGTTGTGTGTGTGTGGGGGGGGGGGGGGGGGGCAAGTGGGTGTAGGGAAGTGTGTGAGCAGATTGTGCAAGAAAGTGTCACTCTTGAGCAAAGTGAATGGCTGTTTTGTTCTTGGCATGTTCAGCACATGAAGTCCTATAGGACCCCCACCCCTCTGCGCGCACACACACACACACACACACACATTCACAAGAGAAGATGTTACCTGTGTTTATCTTTGCATGTGTGAGCATGTAGTTATGCCTATGTGCCTTCTAGTACAACTGCTGAAAATAACTAATATATGTGCATGCCTGTTACTGTGTGTGTGTGTGTGTGTGTGTGTGTGTGTGTGTGTGTGTGTGTGTGGAACTGGGAGGAGGGGGGCTATGTGTGTGTGTGTGTGTGTTTTGAGCAACCACTGTGACAGGCTGACACACTATAGATTAGAATGTCAACAGTAGTCGGCAGACACACATCTCCCCTTATTCTTGTGCACATACATAAGATATTAATTTCCCCTTTTTTCTCACAACTTCTGGTCTTCCCCCTCTCTAGTTCTCAGTGTATGCGCTGGCGAAAGCCAATAACCAAAACAATGCTCTCTCTCTCTCTCTCTCTCTCTCTGTCTCTCTGTTGCTCCTCCTCTCTCCCGCCTCTACCTTGTCACTGCCAGCCCCCCATCTCGGCCCCCTCTCTCCACAGTCAACTGCTTTATAAATAATTCACCAGAGTGGCCTCTGAGGCACAGCCATCTTTGAGCGGTGATTTAGCCCCCGCTGCCCCCTGTGGCCTGTGCAGGCCAAGGCTGATCCCTATGGGTTAGCAGTCAGTGCCCAACCTCAGGCCTGTGCAGGCCAAGGCTAATCCCTATGGGTTAGCAGTCAGTGCCCAACCTCAGGCAACATGGCCGCCTGCCTGCTGGCCTCTGGCTGCTTGTCTGTCAATGAGAAGCTGCAATAGATGGAAGCTGACTGATTAGTCCACACAAGGCACTTCGCTTCTTTTTCATTTTTCCTTTGGCTATCTATTTTACTTTTATTTGTGTAAAGTGGTTAATATTTTCAGTATAACATGTGCTATATTACGGAAGCTTATTGCTGCCACACTAAAATAAATAAAAAGGCTCAGTATTATGTAATTACGTGAAAAGTTTCTTGTTATAACAATATCTTTTTCACGTTTTTACAAGATATTTATCACGTTTTTACATGAAATTATCACGTTATTTCAAAATAACGAAACTAAACGAAACAAGGCCACGAGAGCTCATGGCTGGCATAAATGATAACTAGTGTCTATGAACTTGCACCCTGACTGCTATTACAGTGCTGCTTGATGAGTGTTTGTTTTTGTGCATGTATGTATGAGTGTATGAGTGTGTAGGCTGTGTGTGTGGTCAATTCCCAGCTGACTGAGGAGCAGCGAAGATGTGTGTGTATCGGCAGAGAGCTGCTGAAAAGGAGGCCGATTGAGAGGTTCTATGCAGGATAGCCTGCTCACACCATAGACTGTATATATATGGCTCACACAGCCTGATAGTTCTGCTTTATCTTCTTATCAACACAATAAATAAAACTTTCGCTAACTTGACGCAAGAGGGAGAAAGGGCTTTGATAAATATGCAAATCTTCACGCAACGTGGGTGAATGTATAGACCGCTCT
>NW_027468630.1:2121642-2174142 GCF_046254945.1 Alosa pseudoharengus | reverse complement strand
CTCTTCTCAGCAGTTTTTCATCACTAAAATGTGTCTGCCTGCTACTACAGGACCAACAGCCCCTCGGCCCTCACAAAAGACACAAAGCCCCAAAACGTTGGGCTTTCTCTCGGACTCTTTGTGGCATTCTCTCATTTCTTCCCTCACTCATTCAAATCTCACTCACTTTTCTCTCTTCTTCATGCCCACCCTCACTCTCAGCTCTTGAGTGGTTGGATTTCTTCTTTTTTTTTTTTTGGCTAACCAGAAATTCCTTTGCCTGAGTTACTGCAACACGTTCGCTTGAAGCTTTATCTTCAGAGGCGTGTGTTGCAAAAGGAGGTGTTTATTAATGTTCTTGTACTGTTTGTTGGTGTTTTTGTTTGTTTACATCGTTAAAACAGGATTCACAGTTGTTCTTTGTTATTATTTGCTAAGTTAGTTTCTCAGATGATGTCGACCACCTGACTCACTGCAGCCTCGACGATGTCCGGGATCAGGACGTCCACCACCTGGCTCAAGTCCTTTTTAAGTTCACAGTCACTGGGGGCCTCGTGGGGGGCCTGCTCATCCTCTGGCTGCACCACGCCATTCACGCACCCCTCCGCCGGCTGCTGCTCGGCCAGCGCAGCGGGCTCCTCCGCTGATACGGGTTCAGGTGCGGCCTCCTCGCTCACGCCGTTGACCTCCGTTGCGGAAACGGGCTCCTCCGGGGCGCTTTCACACTCGCCGTTATCCAGGGGCGCGTCCACAGCCGGCGCCTCTTCGCTGGGTGACGACGGCGCCGCATCGGAGGCGGCGGGCTCCTCAGTGGAGAGTTCGTTGGTAGACGCGGACTCAGAGATGACGATCTCGGGGATGGCCTCGGCTGAATCCTCGACGGCTGGGGCGGCAGCAGCCTCGGCAGGCTCTTGCTCTGTGCTTTCTGGTTCTGGTTCAGCAGCAGCGGCAGGCTCTGGCTCCGACACGGGCTCTGGTTCAGCAGCAGCGGCAGCGGCAGGCTCTGGTTCCGACACGGTCTCTGGTTCAGCGGCAGCGGCAGGCTCTGGTTCCGACACGGGCTCTGGTTCAGCGGCAGCGGCAGGCTCTGGCTCCAGCACGGGCTCTGATTCTGGCTCAGGGGCAGCGGCAGGCTCTGGTTCCGACACGGGCTCTGATTCTGGCTCAGGGGCAGCGGCAGGCTCTGGCTCTGGCTCGGCTTCCACAGGGGCGGCAGCAGCAGACGCCACCTCTGGCTCTGAGGGTGCTGTGGATGACTCCTCTGGCTCAGTGACAGTCTGTGGTTCTGGTTCGGTTTCAGGCTCCGGTTCTGGCTCTGGAGCAGCAGCAACTAAGGTGACTTGCGTGACCTCAATCACTTCTGCGACTTCCACATCGCCCACGACCTCTTGGACAATTTCTATCTCCTCCACTACTACCACCTCTTGTATAGGCTCTGGCTCTGGCGTTGTTTCTGGCTCTGGTATTGGTTCTGGCTCTGGTGTTGGTTCTGCTGCAGGTTCCTCAGCTGCCGCTTCCTCTGGTGCTGCTGCAGGTTTCTCTGGAACGGGTGCGGGAGGTTCCTCTGGAACGGGTGCTGGAGGTTCCTCTGGAGCGGGTGCTGGAGGTTCCTCTGGAACGGGTGCTGGAGGTTCCTCGGGTGCGGCTGCTACAGGTTCCTCGGGTGCGGCTGCTGGAGGTTCCTCGGGTGCGGCTGCTGGAGGTTCCTGTGGAGCGGGTGCTGGAGGTTCCTCTGGAACGGGTGCTGGAGGTTCCTCGGGTACGGCTGCAGTCTGTTCCTCGGGTGCTGCGGCTGGTTCAGCAGCAGGCTCTACCGGTGCAGCGGCTGCAGGTTCCTCCTTTGCCTCGGCTACCTGTTCCTCTGCCGCAGGAGCTGCAGCTTCAGTAGTGGGGGCTGCCTCAGCCTGTTCGGGTGGAGCTTCAGTAGTGGGGGCTGCCTCAGCCTGTTCGGGTGGAGCTTCAGTAGTGGGGGCTGCCTCAGCCTGTTCGGGTGGAGCTTCAGTAGTTGGGGCTGCCTCAGCCTGTTCGGGTGGAGCTTCAGTAGTGGGGGCTGCCTCAGCCTGTTCGGGTGCAGCCTCCGTAGCCTCCACCTTCTGTTCTACCTGGGCCACAGCTGCTGCCTCCTCCTTCTTCTCCTTCGGGTCACTGACATCATACCCCTTCTTCTTCTTGCTTAGCTTGGCTCCCATGGTGAGTTCTGTGAGTAGCAGGAGCATAGCAGGAGAGTCTGTTAGCGTCAGTACTAATACTTGTGTTTACACTTTTAACTGAACCACACCCACCCCACTCCATATTAAAAATGGAATAATCAACTCAGACACCAAACACGAGTTCCATACTCAACTTGTCCACTCATTGGACTGAAAAGAAGAAAGTGAGAAAGAGTTGTATAGCCGCATGCAAGAGTGAGATAGAGATAGAGAGAGAGAAATCATTTGGTCTTTCCTTCTTAAAGCACACTAACCCGTTCTCCTCTTAAGAAGGACACTAACTCATTTCGACTGGGAGCCATGGACACAGACTGCGAGTGGTGCCAAAACACGTCTATGGAGGACATCTAAAAGACAAACTGCCACAGGACGGGAGCTTTGGCCAGTCCTTTACATTCCTTACCACACACTCATGTGAACTCAAAGGGCAACGTATCCACGAATCTCAGGAAGGCAACGGTGCCAAATGAGCGCCTACAGTTCATCTACCCCTTTAATGGACGGCTTGGTCCACACTGGCATCCTTTCAGAACAGCCCTCTGGGTCAATCACATGAGGTATAGTAGGATACATACGAGGACTAAATTCAGCTCTTTGTAAAAAAAATTGGCTTTCCTCCCTGGGAAATTATATTGCTACTCCCTAGCCTGCAAAGCATGAAGACTGAATGCAAAACCACAGAGCTGGAACAATTGCCTGGTCCAATGGCTTGTTTAATCAAGATTTTCAGGCTATCAAACAAGAAAGTGTACTGCAAATAGGTACTTTGAAACAAGGAGCCAGGTCTGTGTCGACATGTGATCATTTTCTTCCCTCAGCAAATGTTTGGAGGCATTGTACTTTTAGTGGACTGAAGGTGAGATGAGCTAGAAAACTTCAAAAGTAGTCCCTCCACCTAACTTCCTGCTGCTGCTAGTTAATTAGAAGTGAATCAACAAAGAACATGTGAGGGTGAACATGTGGTCTTGCCTTGTCACATAGGAATGGTGTTACATTGGCTTTACTTCTAGCTGCATGAACAATGACAGGGGAGGATTTCAACAGCATGCAACTTCCTTATTCCTGTATAGAGAAGTAAGTGAAAACAACTAAAAGCACCCATGACTGCTGCTATCACTTACACTGGATGCAGACCAGAGCTCTCCCATGACATTGAAAGGTTTTTTAGAGAAGCAGTTAGATTAATCTAATAAACCCTTACAGGAGAAGAAACTGCCAGCCAGTTTCGCACTAATTGCAGAAGGGGTGGGAAACAACCTTTGCCATAACGGCAGGAATTCCACGAGCCCCCAGCCATCATTAGTGCCTCTGTGATGATTGGCCATTAATAATTTAAAGCAAATTTCATGGATTAGTGAGGTGGGGGTAGCAAGAGGTTCTACTAGCCAACGACTGGACCTTGCTGTAAAATGTCGGCTGCCATCAATTAGCAATCAATTGGACACCTTTGCCCGACGTCACACGTGTGATTGTGCAACTATTGTTATAATTATATGAGGTGCAGCACACGCCTCTGCTTAATGGAAACTGTCCGTTGTGCTGCATTGGAGCAATCAGGAATGGTTGCACCAGTCATCCACAAATCAATTCACATGCTGGAGCCCGCGGCCAGTCTGCCGCACCAGTTCCGGCTGCAGCTACCAGCCTCGATGCGCACACGTTCCTCCTCAACCGAGTCAACTCAGCCGCTTTCTTCCCACACAATATGCTCGCCGTGTGCCAATTAAGGTAATTGCCCGGATTATTGCGGAGGATTTGACTCTATTCTATCTTCTTAATCGGAATCAGGCGAATTTTACACCCATAAGTAGCGGCAAAATTGTACTGGGAGGCGAAGTCTATATTGCACATGCAAATAAGATCCTACAAGGAATCAGAAATGCGCTACCCATCGCTGACAGGAAGCAGCAAGGAAATATAGCTCACTCTTGAGAACACAACGATCCGGCTAACATTGCCATAACTAAAATGAGAGATTACACATTTTAGGTCAATGATATCGCAAGTCAAGATCAATGTAAACACCAAAACCACAGACTAATATTTAATCTCAGGGCACACTCAGGTGGTTATAAAAAACGTGGCATGTTTCAGTAAGCCCTGCCTCTCAATAAAATATTTGCCCAACGCGCAGCGCAGATGAAATTCCTACAGGAGTAACAAGCCAAAGCCAGTGGCTGCGAATGTTGTTGGCAAAGTAAAGTTAACATTCAAATCCGGCTGCAAGTGAGTAGGCTATGCTATAGTTAAACTATCCCATCAGCATCTGTGTGTAAATCGCAACCGCGTAGCTGCCACCCAAAACAATAGGACAGACATAAATCACTGATTGCAGAGAACCATCATCTCAACAAACGCAGTGATTCTGCGCCCAACCCCGATCCCCCCGCCTCTCCCCTCTCCCCTTTTTGTTCATGATCACGTAGGCTATCCACTAAAAGAGTTAGCCTACACTGGCGTAACACTCCCTGACAGTGTGAATTAAAAAACAGACACCCCAACAGGCCCTTATAAAGTAAACTGCTGTCGAAAGTAGGATGATTTTGATGGGCTATTTATACAGCCTGACCACACCGATGGCAATTAACACATTGTTTTAGTATTTGTAGGCTACAACATGGGGTTTGGAAAAAAAAAAATATTCCAACCTCTAGAGAATCTGGAATTAATTACCTTAAGAGTAACCACACCTTCACAAAATTGCGCTGTGCCAGTGGGCCGACAACTCTGAGCACCAAACCAGGGGGTATTCTCGTAACAAATCACATATTGTTTCGCAAGACCAAGGCAAATCTTACCCCCTTCAAGAAAGACACACGCTTCAGATTATCCCGCAAAATGTTTGACTGTAGGCTAGATGTTCGATGAACAACGCATGTAGAACGAGCACAGCTGAACACGATGCAAAAATACCAAATAGCACTAACAGAGAACAATGGATATATGAATCAACCTCTCGACAGCGAGTCCAGTAACCATCCCCAGCTCTCTCCAGATTTCCAGCAGGACTTCGCAGGGGAGTTTCAGAATTAAGGCTACTACAATCCAGAAAGTATAAGTATATATACTCTTTTGATCCCGTGAGGGAAATGTGGTCCCTGCATTTAACCCAATCCGTGAATTAGTGAAACACACTTCGCACACAGTGAACACACAGTGAGGTGAAGCACACACTAATCCCGGCGCAGTGAGCTGCCTGCAACAACAGCGGCGCTCGGGGAGCAGTGAGGGGTTTGCTCAAGGGCACTTCAGCCGTGCCTACTGATCGGGGTTCGAACCGGCAACCCTCGGGTTACAAGTCCGAAGCGCTAACCAGTAGGCCACGGCTGCCCCAAGAGAGAGCGGGTGGGTGCCCGTGGCAAATATCCGGACCAAAAAGTTTACCGACCTGGTTTGCTGCTAAGATGATCGCTTGAAAGCGGTGTGGTGGGAAGAGTCGGATGGTTGTTCTTCCCCCTCTGCAAGAATAGCTTTGAATTGAGGAGGCAAGCTCGCGACTGACAGCTGCGCCCGTTCCTGCTCGCTCCCCGAGGTCCAATATGAGACCGTGCGTTTCTGCTCTGCGCGCACCCCTCCTGCTTCCCTCACAGCCAGCGAGACATCTGTCGCTATCACAACCTACCCTGCCCACTACCCTCATGTATACCCGCCTTCTCCCTCCTCCCCTGCCGTACCCCCTCCTTGTATGCATATTTCTGTAGATTAGATGGGCTTTATTTGTTTTGGGGGAAAATAATGGCCCTTTCTTGCTTGACTTTGTTAACTCTTTGAGTGGTTGTTATGGTGATCAACTTTACTTGTGTCTGAAAGTTATGTGTCTTTTTTGCGTGTTTGTGATATTTTTTTTTCTAGAGAGATGTTTTGGTGGAGCTTAACCATCACCTTTCTGCTGAGCAGTTTCTCTCTCTATCTAGGTTTTCACAAACACTTGATTGTGAAGATTTCACAGCATTATGACACTCCCATCCCCATTCTGGCCGAACTTTTGGTTGCTATTAGTAATGGTGAATATGCAAGCAACAAAAAAAAAAATGTTTTTATATACATCTATGTCATTGACAAAGAGTGGTGTGGTCACATGATTGCGTAACGTGGCACCTTTACACAGCGGCTGCAGTTAAGTCAACACAACTGTGTACCATTAACCTTCAAGAACACAGTGTTTAGGCCTACTCCATGCTCAGACACACAAACACACACACACACACAAACACACACACACGCATAACCCCTTCCCCCAGTAGTCACCATTCTCAATATCACTTGCCCACCTTTAAGTGTCCTGACATGTCACACTGAGGCGCAACCTGCCTGGAAGGTGTTAATGGGATAATGTACATGGCAGGGTCGCGCAGAAATTCTGCATCTTGCTCCAACTCGGCACATTCTCTTCTGTGGTGTGCCAAATGCAGAATCCACTCAAGAAATCAATTATGATTGTGTCATGGCCTGTCTCCTTGGGCAACCGGTTAACTTGCCCACAGAGTCTCAACAAAAGGCTTTAAGTACACTGACCACCCTGCAGTGCAGTCAGTTACATAAATGCATTCGGAAGGCCTTGTCCCGCACACGTCATCGATCCTTTTAAAATGAGCGAGTGTGCTTGGTTTCATTGTCAAAGCAATTTTGTCCACCTATCCAATGAAAATAGTAACATTAAGAAATGGACTCCATTTCCACTTATATCCTGGTTAGAAAATGAGGGATTTATGGGCTTGCACGCCTAGATACCTTGCTCTTGATCACTAAATACAAAGCTTTTGTTTCCCCCTCCCATTCATGTCCTGTCTCCTATCTTAATTTGTGACTCAATCAACCCTGTGCCCAGCAGTAGCAGCACTTCAGATTAGATACATTGTCATTTGGAATGTGATCATACAAACTTGTTTCTTTTCTTTTTGTTATATTCTCTCTCTCTCCAGGCTAGAACTCTTGCTGCATTCCTGTATGACAAAAGAGAAGTTCCACTAAACTCAAGTACTTGAAGGCATTGGCTGAAAAACAGAACATGATATTGTGCTGTTTATTTGAATGCAGTGATAACCAGTTTCTTGCTCCTTCCTTCAGTCTGGAGTAGACTGTTGGTTTTTCAGTTGGGTTCCTAATTTGTTGAGAAATGTCCTTCTCTATTTATGGGTAGTGGGCAAGGTTATGGAATTCCCAGACCCTAAATTGCTGACAGTGTTATTTATGGCCTGTGGGCTTTGTGTCCTCTGCTGAGACTTACAAACAAAACGTAAATAAACCATAAAATGAGTGTCAAAGTAAATTTATGAGAATAGCTCTTCATAAAGTTAGCTGTGAAGCCAGTGCCCCCTAGTGTTTCCACTATAGCAGTGCAATGCATTAAATAAAGTGAGTTACAAAAGAAAATGTTATACAGTAAATATATGTAGACATCTAAGATATTGGTGTACACTCTTCTATGTCTTGTATTCATGTACTGTGTTGACTACGGGTGGAGGGTTTCACTTTATCTTGGGTTGTTGCCAGGAGAATGGCAATGATAAGAGTTTGCTGGTTCATTCTCAACTGAAACACTGTACCCAGCAGACCTAAGATTAAGATATGACGTTGTGTGGATAGAGTTGGTGTCCTTTCAAAAACACCTGGTAGTTTGAGTGCATTAGCTGAGAGGCACAGCCACTGCCACCTGAAACAGAGGAACACTGAAGACTTGTATTGTATGTCCCTCCTGGCACAACACCTGAGAGAGAGAGAGAGAGAGAGAGAGAGAGAGAGAGTGAGTAAGTAAGGGGGAGTGAGACAAAGAATGCAGGAGACAGAGGAAGAGAGAGAGGGAGAGGACTGCATGTTTTTGTTTTTGCTGCCAGCGGGACCTCACTGCTAGAGTATGGGAGTGGGCAGGTCAGGTTACTTGTGAAGTGGTGTGAGTCAGAGGCCTGGCATGCTATACCTCTCTGCAGAGACCGCCACCACCTCCCCACACTCACAACACCTTTCCCTCGCCTGGCCACTCTCCACCCCATACTCCTATCTATGCCATCCTGAATGCAGGCCTATTTCATGCACAGGCTACTTCTCACTATGTTCATAAACTAAAGCTAGCTCTGCTTTAAAGGTATGGCAGTGACCTCTAGTAATAATAGTACTAGAGTGAAAGTAATGGGGGCAGGAAACACACTGTGTGTGAGCATTGCATCATTGTTTATGTAGTTTGTGCATTGTAAGGCGTAATCAGCGGTTGTGTGCGATTTCAAGCCTATCACATTTAAAGGCGTAATCAGCAGTTGTGTGCAATTTCAAGCCCATCACATTTAAAGGCGTTATCAGCGATTGTGTGCGATTTCAAGCCCATCACATTTTACGGTGTAATCAGCGGTCGTGTGCGATTTCAAGCCCATCACATTTTACGGTGTAATCAGCGGTCGTGTGCGATTTCAAGCCCATCACATTTAAAGGCGTAATCAGCGGTTGTGTGCGATTTCAAGCCCATCATCACATTTAAAGGCGTAATCAGCGATCGTGTGCGATTTCAAGCCAATCACATTTTACGGTGTAATAAGCGGTTGTGTGCGATTTCAAGCCCATCACATTTAAAGGCGTAATCAGCGATCATGTGCGATTTCAAGCCCATCACATTTTCTGGTGTAATTAGCGGTTGTGTGCGATTTCAAGCCCATCACCTCATTTAAAGGCATAATTAGCGATCATGTGCGATTTCAAGCCCATCACATTTTACGGTGTAATTAGCGATCGCGTGCGATTTCAAGCCCATCACATTGTAAGGTGTAATCAGCGGTTGTGTGCGATTTCAAGCCCATCACATTTTACGGTGTAATTAGCGATCGTGTGCGATTTCAAGCCCATCACATTTAAAGGCTTAATTAGCGATTGTGTGCGATTTCAAGCCCATCGCATTTTAAAGGAGAATTCCGGTGTGATATTGACCTAAAGTGTGTTGAAACATGATACCGAGTGTGAACGTATGTCATCTCGGCTTGTCCCCTGCACTCAGAAATCTGGCGCTAGTTAGCCGATGCTACAAACAGTTTTTCGATGGGGGTGCCTCGGGCATCGGCCTAGCCATGCAAATAAATCACTGTTTTACACCATTTACGAGGCTCAAAGTAGCTCCATACTTAATTGGTAAACTTCTGAGGGCCTTGACATTTAAAACGAGACATTGAGAACTTTGAAAAAGCACTGGTAGTTTACTTACAAGACTATTTATACAGACAGTATCTTCACGGAGTTTAGCGTTAGCAGCCATCTTGAATTTAGTCACGATAAGTCGAGCGACGAGTATGAATGAACAGGTATGATAAGGGATCAGATTCCAAAAATAATTCTGTGTAAATGCATGGATTCCAGTTGCTAAGAAACCTGAAATCTGAAAAATGCAAAACCTGCTATTACATTCCTAAAAAACAGCTTTACATACCTTTTTCTTCACTTTCTGTAAAGGTATAACAGAAACTTGATCAATTTTGGTCATGTTTTGATTTGAAATTGAATGTGCAGTGTTCCCAATGCATTGATATTATGGAATTAACAGCTATTCTAAGGATTTTGAGCTTTATTAAAGGACAATTCCGGTGTTCCAGTTTAGATGGTGATATTTGCATAAAATCAGTGAATATTCAAGACCCTGCCTACTTCTTCAGAGCATGTTCTGCCTCCCCTAGTGCAGGTTTACATTTTCACGAAGTGTTTGCAAGCAAGGGCGTAGGTTTGGTCTGAGCTTTGGTGGGGACACTATCCAGCCCCCCCCCCCCCAAAAAAAAAAAAGAAATAATTTATGATGCGTGCCTGACTTTAACTTTGTATGATGCATTACCTACTGATGCATATGCAGTTAAACATTTAGTCAAAACACCATGTCAAATTTACCTGTAGCCCTGAATCTCCCCTATCTGAGCAACAACCTGGCTGTCACTTAATATTGATATTGTCAAGAGCAGTGATATAGCACGACTCAAATCTGCTAGCGCGATAGCTGAACTAGCTGGTATTTGGTGATTCCAACATCTGTTTAAAAGGCTATACAAGCACTGTTAACTAAATGTGTACCAGAAACGAAGTTTCTGGCATTCATAGTGCATAATATTATGACTTAGGCCTACACTTTGTTTCTTGAAATAACTTATGATGTCCTCCAGCTAAGATCTTTGCAGCCAAGTGTGCCAAAAACTTCTAATCGACAGCATTAGCCTATATAGGCTACAGGCCTGAAAAAACAGGCCTGTCTCAAAGACGTAGGCTATTTTGGGTGGCGGTACTGAAGTGGGAAATTGTTTAATATTGTTAAATGCTAATTAGCGGTTTGCAAAAAAACTGGTCACATTCGACTAGCATGAAAACAAATCCCAGCGAACGGTCCAACTCGGTACATGTGTTATTAACCCCTAGGTTCATTTTGCGCCGGAATTGTCCTTTAAATTTTTTAAATTATAACTGTATATTTGGACGTTTTTTTTGGTTAATTGACCTGATGAATGATCCAATCATGACCAACTTTTAGTGTCTTGGCAGAGATTGACCGATTTCCTTTGAAAATGTTTGGTGTTCATGATGCATGCACCTCAAGGCCTTTGGGAATAAAAACAGCCCCACAATAGCACAGCCCCTCCACCATAATTCTCATTAGGCATGGGGTTCTTTTCAGTAGCCAATTCTTTTATGTATGACACACACCTAAAGTGTTTCTATCCAAATTTTAATTTCATCAGACAATAGACCACACTTCCAGACAAAGTCACTGTACCATTCTGTAACTCTGACGTTTAAATGACTGGGCAGGCTTACCTGGCATGCCCTCTAAATAATCTATTAGCAGTGTGGTCACTTGAAGATTTCTTTGTAGGGACTTGGTGACCCCAAGATACCTTTGTCTGTAACTCTCCAACATACTGGGGGCAAGATAACGTCTTTGTCCAAAGCATGTTTGTCACAATTCCAAATGATTAGAACCTTAGCCTAGAAATCTAGACGCACCCTAGCGGCGGCAAATTAATTTGCTCAGCTTGTACGTCTAGTATCGAACCATAGGAATTTCTATTGGCTTAACACCGTGGATGACGGCCAATCACAGCGCTCTATTTCGTTAGAGAGTCTTAAGGCGGGCTTAACAGGATAACGACATCCTGCGACGGTGAACAACAAGGAAGGTGGCTATGGCAAACGAAGAGCGGTTGTTTGAATCGGCGTTGGCGTCAACTTTGGAGGAGTTGGACTTTGCTCTGGAAGTGCTTTTCTTTGAAAGTAGATCAACACAATGCACTTAAGTCATTCCTTTCGAAGAAGGATGTATTTGCCGTTTTGCCGACCGGATACGGATATGGTCGTAGCGCTGGCCTATTGCATGCCTAGGCAGTTTGAAAGACAATTCTCTGCCCGCCCCTTGGATTAAGCGAGGTGAATGATTCGATGCCAGACTATACATGTCAATGATATAGGATGGCCCGCCAGGCTACCTTTTAACCATTGTTTTAACTGTAAATATAGGCATTTTCAACAAAGTAGGCTACCTAGTTTTCATAGACATTCTCTGACTTACAAATGTCAACACACTTTCTTTTAATTTAAATTTAGTGTATTCTCTTGTCTTTCCGATTTTGAAAAATGACTAGAGGATTTATCCTCTGTGTGACTTTATTTTCACACCATAGTGAAAAAGAAAGTCATGAACTATTTCTGAAAGTTCAGACACTCTGATTAACTTAAATAAATTGAAGATAGATATACAAGGATACAAGGAAGTTTATTGTCACATATAGTTACTGGATGTTAGCCTAGAAATCTAGACGCGCCCCTAGCAGCAGCAAATTACAATTGCTGCCAGGGCTAGTCTAGCAACTCTCCGTTGGCTTGTGAGCTCCAGAAATCGAAACTTATTCCAACAAGGAGCACCCAAGAGCAACAGGGGCAAGGAAAAACTCCCTTACTAAGGTAGAAACCTTGGGCAGATCCACGGCTCAAGGGGCTAACCCAACTGCCAGGGGTCTTGGTGTGTGTGTTGGGGGGATGACAAGGGAGATGGGATAGTGTGCTGTGTATGTGGGGAGAGGGCAGTGTGCAATATGTGTGTTGGAGAAGCTTCCTCATGAGACAATGTGCTGTGTATTGGGGGTGGGCAGTGTGCTGTAAGTATGTTGGGGATGTGTGTTGGAGAAGCTTCCTGATGAAATAATGTGAATATATGAATGTAGAAATGAAAATACTTCTGTTTTGTATATACGATTTTTCAGGGGTGCCAATAATTGTGAGCAACGTGTTTTCATTAAAAATATTTATTTCTACTTCAAACTATTTACTTTTTCACAAAATAAAAATGCATCCCTTCAAGGTTGGATTTTTCCTATTTTTTTTCATTGTGAGATTACAATAAATCACCAACAGATTATTTTTTATACCGGTTTTTAGTCATCTTTAGCAAAGGTGCCAATAATTGGGGCAGCCGTGGCCTACTGGTTCCTACGCAGTATGGAAAACCTGGAAAAGTGTGGAATTTGATTTTAGTAATTTCCAGGTCTGGATAAGTATGGAAAAAAGAAACAAGGGTATGGAGAAATATTTGTGTTTCCAGACTATTGCATCTACAGTACTAATCATTTCACTCAAGTCATAATGAACCATTCCTACTGTTGTGTAGTTGTGTCGTGTCAGTCCACATCATCAAGATACAATTGAATGGGGGTCCTCAGAAAAAGATTCTCCCACAAGGGGACCCTGGTACCAAAACCAAATTGAGAACCCCTGTTCTAGTGCCCTACACCATTGTGCACTGGTATGTTTGCGTAGCTCTGATATTTTTGGCTAAAACACTGGTAGTGGGGTTGTTTAAGGCTCAGTCATTTCAAATTTGTGTTAAAGTTTGGTTTTCACTTCCAAGTTGAAGTTTAGGGTCTATAGAACAATTTGAGTCTGAGTGTGAAACACAGATAAAAAATGGCCTCTGGGGGGCGCCGTAAAATATATAAACTGCTACAACTTTTCATTAGATTATCCAATTTTAACATATGAGGTATGGATTCAGAATTAAAAGGAGAAACTGGTGTGCTAAGCATTTGGTTACCAGATTAAAAACACACTTTATAATAAACACACTTTTAGCCCATGGACAGCAAAATTGTGCTTTTTTTTAGATAAAGGGTGGAAATGCCCTCAAAGTTGCAATGAAACATCATTTTTAACTAAATTCTTTGATGCAACAGTTGCTTTTCTGGACCAGTGAGTGACATTTGGGTAATTTTCTGCGGCACACCTGATGATCTCTCACGGCACACTAGTGTGCCCCGGCACAGTGGTTGAAAAACACTGTCGTAGGCCTAATCCCTTGCATTGCCACAAACAAACAGGCCTATGATATCCCATGCATGATAGATAGATAGATAGATAGATAGATAGATATACTTTATTGATCCCTAGGGGAAATTCAAGAAATTAATTTTTTCATGTAGTCCAGGCAAAGTAAGGTAAGATTTCTCATGCTTATTTCAGACTGGTTTGTTGCAAAATTGGTGTCTATTTTTACATGTTGGCCCTTTGAATCAATGGAAATGGTTGTTGATGGGGATTGACTGATAGACTGTCTGTCCAATCAGAGGGGGCTGTATGATGCCTCGTTACTTTGCACAATTTTGGCTAAAACAGTAGACAGTATGTTTATGTAAGTGAATGAAGATAAATTGTAACGGTTGAAGATGGGGTTGAATGGGGGTTTCTGGGTTATAGGGCCAGATAATAGCGGTATTAAACCGATGATGTATCATCTTGGGGTCACCAAGTCCCCAAAAGAATCTTCAAAAGTGACCTCACTGCTAATAGCTTATTTAGAGGGCATGCAGGTAAAAGCCTGTCCAGCCATTTAACTAACTAATGTAAACGGCAGCAGTTACTGAATGGTACAGTGACTTTATCTGGAAGTGTGGTCTATTGTCAGATGAAATGAAAATTGAGCTCTTTGGCTAGAAACTTTAGATGTGTTTGGTGTACATAGAAGAATGGCTATACTGAAAAGAACCCCATGCCTAATGAGAATTATGGTGGAGGGGCTGTGCTATTGTGGGGCTGTTTTTATTCCCAAAGGCCTTGAGAACCTAATTAAGGTGCATGGTGTCATGAACACCAAGAAAAACCTGAACATTTTCAAAGGAAATCTGCCAATCTCTGCCAAGACACTAAGGGCCCTATCATGACATTCTAAAGTGCATCGTCACTCGTCAAAAGTCTATTCAAATTTAGTAGGATGTCCAGTTCACATTGGGAGGGGTTTCGTTCTCAAAAGTGGAGCGCATGGCGTAACAAGGTGTTCCTAGGTCTTTTAATCAGTCATATGGGTGTGTTTGGGGCGTAACATCATTTTAAACCAATGAGAATGACATCTGTCATTCCCTTTAACGGCGCAACGCGCGATATGTCAAATAAATGCATCGGTATTTTGGCATTCAACGGCGCATTTGAAGGAGGCTGCTTGCGAGACCGTATGGAATAGTCATTCTTAAATCATGCTTTACTA
Organism: Alosa pseudoharengus; assembly: GCF_046254945.1. Lineage (NCBI taxonomy): Eukaryota > Metazoa > Chordata > Actinopteri > Clupeiformes > Clupeidae > Alosa > Alosa pseudoharengus. Next base: position 2,159,472 of record NW_027468630.1, on the reverse strand, counting down.
AAACCTAGCATAGCCTTCACGCATTTGCACTCGTCTATTATTTGAACTCATTGGCAAAGTGAAACTAACTTCACCAAGGAGTCAGTCAACGACAAGACAGTTATATGCAGTTACTTTCACTATTGACTGACAATGGGTTACCATCGAAAACATAGGCTGGAAAAAGCAACACTTACCCTAATGTTGCTCAAATGACTGAATAAAACAACATTTATCCTGCAGAGGAGTTGCTTATATCTCGTGACAGTGCATCTTCAGCTGTGCTCCATACGTGTCTCTCGCCTCTCCCCTAATCACTTTTAACCGTCATTACCAATTTGCAAATGATGGTGAATAACTACTCATCATGAGATGTACAGTATTTCGTAATATCTTTATTCTAATTATGTTTACCATTGTAATCATGCAATTTGTAATGCTTTGCATGGACGTGCGCTGGTGTGCGTTCATGAATGATAGAAGGATGGTGCGTGCACCTGCCAATATGACTGTTGACATGCGCTCTTAAAATAGCATATGAACAACTCGCCATTGACTTCTGACCAGGTTTAGGTGGTGTATGATAGCGATTTTTAGACAATGCGCCAGGTCCCTCCCTAGGTTGTTAATTGCCACACCCCTGGGCGCAATGCTTAAAAAATAAAGGTGCAAAATAACGAATTCAACTTCGCGCCGGTGAATAACGAACTTTACGCCATGCGCTGGTGACCCAAAATACAGCCCTAAAAGTTGGTCATGATTGGATCATTCATCAGGTCAATGAACCAAAGCAAATGTCCAGATCAAAACAGATATTGTTTGCTGAACACAAAATCATGCTTTAGACATTGCCATCTCAGTCCCCTTATCATAAATTTGCTTCCCTTCAAGGTTGGATTTTTCCTAATTTCTTTCATTGTGAGATTACAATAAATCACCAACAGATTGTTTTTTTATACCAGTTTTTAGTCAACTTTAACCGAGGTGCCAATAATTCTGGAGGTTACTGTATATAATTGCTATAATTATTGCTATAATTTTAAACTATATTTTCTGATTCAAAGCTGAACAACTGAACAACAGCTGAACTACAGCTATAAAACTGACTAAAAGCTAGATTCATGTCAATTCAGGTTGGTTTTTACAAAGTTAAATTGTGTTTTGTTTTATAAATCATGATATTGAATTATGCAGTGCAAGATGCCTCAAAGACAGTAGACAAATGCAGAAAGAAAGCCACAAAAGGCAATGGATCTCTCTCTCTCTCTCTCTCTCTCTCTCTCTCACACACACACACACACACACACACACACATACACACACCACACATACAAACAAATAGATAAAGATTTCACCTGGTGGGGTAAATGATCTATATACTATAGTATGATGTAGTTTGTTGTTAGCCTAGAAATCTAGTTGTAAGATTCCATGTAGAATTTTTTTTCAATATGGGTCGCTATAATTTAACGGATTGAACTGTAAATTATGCTGACATATGTTTAAAAATCTTGTTTCACGTGCCCCTTTTTTCAATTTGAGCCCCTGGCCCTCCAAAGATCTCTGCACGGCCCTGATATAGAGAGCTAGGCAATGCCCATGATGATGACTGAGCTGTGTAATGGGTCTGTTGCCTATTAGACTACTTTAGGCTATATCACGACTACTTCATGACTAAAAGCGTCTTTATTCAGAAACTATGTATACTCAAAAATAGCCCTCTAGCCTTTTTCACAAGCCTGTATTAGGCAATGGGTTCCTCAAAATTTCACGCACATTATTATTGATTTACTTTCTTCCAGATATAAAGTTCTTTTGTGAATTTTTTTGTGAATAAAATTATGGCTTGATTGAAAAAAGTTGGTACTCATGATCCTAAATTCATAAACTCAAAGTTGCAAGTTGGGTGCTTAATATCACATCGGCTTTATGCAGCCATATTTGTGTATGGGTTTCCTAGGTATCTTTGTGCTTCAGGGATATTCTGAACAACGATCTTAAATCGAGTTAAGTGATTACCCAGGCTTTATTTACAATAACTTTAAAAATTATGTTTCATTGCAACTTTGAGGGCATTTCCACCCTTTATAAAAAAAAGCACCATTTTGCTGTCCATGGGCTAAAAGTGTGTTTATTATAAAGTGTGTTTTTTTAATCTGGTAACCAAATGCTTAGCTCACCAGTTTCTCCTTTTAATTCTGAATCCATACATACCTCATATGTTATAATTGGTTAAACTAGTCAAAAGTTGTAGCAGTTTAAATATTTTGCAGCGCCCCCTAGAGGCTATTTTGTTATCTGTGTGTTTGACACTCGGACTCAAATTGTTCTATAGACCCTTCACTTCAACTTAGAAGTGAAAACCCAACTTTAACACCAATTTGAAATGACTGAGAAAAATTACACATACATACGACCCCACTATGGTTGAGTTTTTTGATTTTGTAAAAGATACCAAGACATGGATACTGCATTATCCGATAAACTGTTATTGCAAACAAATAATATTGTTTATGGTGATTTCTGAGGCCTCTGCCAGCAGTGCACTAGTCTCCAACATATGTAGGCTATGCTGTATCTACAGAGAACTAAAAATGTGAGTGCACCTTCCAACACAGCACTTCCCCCAACGAAAAGTATCCAAGGGCTACCAAGTTAATAATAAACATTATTATACAGCTCTTCACAATGCTAGTAGAACGCTCCATTGACAATATCTAGAATATGGTCAGAAATATGTACCGTGGCGCAACTGGCTGGGGCACCTGCACTGGCGACCCGGGTTCGACTCCCGCCCTGTGGTCCTTTCCGCGGATCCCACCCCGACTCTCTCTCCCACTTACTTCCTGTCACTCTCCACTATCCTGAGCAGCTCCTGAGTGCCGCTGTTGTAGCAGGCAGCTCACTGCGCCGGGATTAGTGTGTGCTTCACCTCACTGTGTGTACACTGTGTGCTGTGTGTGTTTCACTAATTCACGGATTGGGATATATGCAGAGACCAAATTTCCCTCAAAAGAGTATATATTTCCCTCAGTATATATACTTATACTTAATTCTGGAGGGTACTGTAAATGTTACATTCTTATCAAACTTTTATTTTTTCAAACTTTTATCAACTGTTATTTTCAGATGTAAATATACTTCCTGATGACATTAGACATATTTATTCAGAATTAAATCATGTTTTTTGGTAAATTATTTTCTTGCGTCGCCTTGTTTGATTACCCCGTCACATTAACTTGATTTGTCTGTAAATAGCATACTGTTTGAAATGGAATCACAAATACAATATTTAATAACCATAAAAGGCACCCGTTTCATAGAATGACCCATTGCTGTTTATGGTGTTCTTTATTTTGTTGTTGTTTGTTTTTCCATGACTGTGCACTTAACAGCATAAACTGATTATTTTATTAGTAGCACAAAGGCATTTCAGATCACAATTAGGCACTACAACTACCGTATTTTCCGGACTATAAGTCGCACCGGACTATAAGTCGCACCAGTCAAAAAATGTGTCATGGAGAGGAAAAAAACATATATAAATATATAAATATATATGTTGCACCTGAGTCGCAGGACCAGCCAAACTATGAAAAAAAGTGTGACTTATAGTCCGGATAATATTGAATTTCCCCTAGGGATCAATAAAGTATCTATCTATCTATCAAATACGGTACACTAAAATGTCCAAGTAGCATGTGTGTGCTATGACATTGGACAGCAGGTGGCAGCTCTCTACACTACATGTTGGCAGTAAAATGTGATCCACAGCAGGCCTAGGCCTACTGAAGGTGAAGTAGTCTACCTCTGTACTTTTGTGCTATCAACAGATTAAAACCTGCTGTCTTCTCATTCTTTTGATTATGATAATAAAAGGGATCATCTAAAGCCTGGTTTGAGAGCAAGCTGAGGCTATCTATTTCAATGTGTAGCTTAACCTCTGACTAAAGACTTGTTACATGACTGTATAACTAGCTGCTGTGTGTAACATTCTTTTATATTTTCAAGATTTCTGTTACGATACACCCTTATACATATATCCTCTTTGAACAATTAGAGCATGAAAATCCAGGGATGATTTCAAACTGATGATTGCAAACGGTGACAGTCCATATAGATCTGGCTTGTTACGCATGAATGACAGGGATATTTGTTCTGTTTTCTTTGGCGCTTTGGCCTTTAACTAGACATCTGAGAAAATCACAAGATGTCATTTAAAATAAAAACAATATGCCAAATAAGCAGAGGTAGGGCTGGCATGCATGTTTCTCGTAGCCTACTGTAGAATTGTAGCCTATGCTCTATGCTTGCAACACAAAACAGACCATTTCATTCAGTATTAGGGCTAAGCCTTGTTTTGTGATGGTCACAAAGATTTAAACATTCACAATTGCCATCGTCACATAAGATTAGCCTACTATCTGTTTGGTTCTTGCCTATGGTGTGAAATGCATGGATTTAGGTTAAATATGGCATAAGAGCCCCCCCCCACACACATATTTGTATTGTGCCTTATCAACAAGGTAGGCTAGTCCAATGTTTAGGGTAACGTTGGAGTTGGTGGCGTATATTACGCATTAGTCTCTGGGCTACTTGGCTACTGACCTGTAGCCTACTTGTTTTAAGCTGTTTAATTTTCGTTTCTCTTATTTCTCTTGCCGGTAGGTTATGCTCTTCACACCAGGGCGTAACCGGTTGCGACGCGCGCTCTGTTGGTCGTTTTCGAGAATGACATCATTTTAGCCAACGCGTATAGAGCTGTCTGCTGACCTGCCGTATCAGAATTACAACTGTGAGAAACTGAACGTAGGGTTGCGGTGCTCTGCTGTATTCCAACGCGTCAAACGGGGTTATTTAGCCGTTTATATATTTTTCAAATAATCTTATACAGAAATTAACGGAAGAACTCAGCTTTGTAAAAGTTTAAGTTACATCTAGGTCCTGAGGCGCCCAGGCTGTGCCTCTTGGTGCCTCCCTTTGTCGCTGTAGAAACAAGATGGCTCCCGTTTTGGAGAAGAAGCTCCTGGGCGCAACCGGGGCTGGCGACACCATGGAAAATAACACCGAGGATGAAGAGGGACAGAACCTTTGGTTAGTTTTTGTACTTGTCTGGTTGAGATTTACGGTCTCTTTGTGAAGAAAGACGAACAGCTAGCGGTTGATATATGCTTTGTCACTGCCGGTTGCTACTCAGGGAAACACCGGCCCAGGCTAACGTTATGGCTTCAAAACAGTACACTAGCAAGCTAACGGTAGCAGATCACCAACCTTGCATAGCAAAGACATCCTAACCAGTTCGCCACCCAGCAGGCTAGTTTAGATTCATGGTTGGTTTGAACACTCATACTTGAAGTAAAGCCTGCAGCGAATTTTGTAGTAATTTTTCTGAATTGTTGACATGTAAGCCAGCGGCAGGAATTTATGGCTAACGTTACATAGCTAGCAAGCTGTTGTTCCTGTCAAAAGTGGCGAGCAAAACTGACCAGTGTTAGCATACACTATTTTGTTCAGGCAGCTAGTGCGCTAGCTTACTCAGTCAACAGTGTAACGTCAACGTTAGCTTTGATTAAGCTAATGCAATTGTCATGAATGTAACTTAGAGAGAGCCTATGTCAACCTTTCTGTACAATATTACGATACTGCGAAAAAAATTGTTAGTTTTTAGGTATAGCTGCTGCTAGTTTGCAAAACCCGACATCTACTTTGCTCATTAGTGCTATCTTTCTAGCTAGCGTTCAAGTGGTGACTGACAAGCCCTTAACTTGCACGGGCGTTCTCTGGCAGTCTTTGGAAATACTGGATGACCTCATTTGTTGTGACGGATAACGTTCGTTGAAAATACATTTGGCATAATTATAGCATACAACTGGTATGTATTGCTAATGCAGCGTGTGAAGTTTCATGCTCTTGTATTAGTACCGCTACTTCGTATCACGTTTAATGCTAAACATGATGCAGTGCTTAACAGTTGCCTGTAAGTGATGTACTTTTGTTTTTCGTAAAGGTCTTCGATTCTTAGTGAAGTTTCTACACGGTCAAGTTCTAAACTGCCATCGGGAAAGAACATATTGGTGTTCGGTAAGTAAATTGATTTCATATACGTGCATACGCCTTTTTGGACTTATGAAACATGATGATTAGTAGACCTACATCTGCACATTATGTACTCACGTTATGAGAAGGGGAGCATTGTTAAAATTCTACATTGCACTTTACTTTGCTTTATGTTAGTTATTGCAATGCATATTTGCATAAATGTTTGTGGATGTGCTTGGGTTGGATGTAGCCTTTGGGGTGGGTGCACTGGAGCTAATTTCTTTTTTTTTTTATCAATTGTTCTAGGGTAATTTGCATCTCCTGTCAGCACTCATATTTCTCATATAATTTTTATCTCAGGCAAGGTTATTGTGTCAGTTGAGTTGTGCCTTTGGTGTTTGATGAGTTGGACCTCTTTTGTGCTGATGCTCCTCAGGAGAGGATGGGTCAGGAAAGACGACACTCATGGCGAAGCTGCAGGGAGCAGAGCACAACAAAAAAGGCCGTGGCCTGGAGTATCTCTACCTGAGCGTCCACGATGAGGACAGAGACGGTGAGTCACTGGAAGGGAATACCAGTTGTCATAGCTGCTCAGATTCCTGTTCTAGCACAGAATATGGGAGATTTGGGTGAGGTGGCAAAAAATAATGGTCCTTAGCGGTGTATTTGTAGACCTGTCTAGATTAATGTGTAGATGTAAGTCAAGGGAAGGTAGTTTTTGGTTATTGATTGAGGCAGCTTTCAAGCTTTTTAAAGTGTCAGGCACTGACTTTGTTTGTCTTGTGTGTTTCGTGGTAGTATGTTGCTAGTTGGTGTTGCCATAACCCCCTCCCCTCCCTCCCAATCTGCCTTGTACCCCTCTCCCCTCTGAAATTCCCCCCTCTAGATCTCACACGCTGCAATGTTTGGATCCTGGATGGGGACCTGTACCACAAAGGTCTGCTGAAGTTCGCAGTCTCGCAGGAGACGCTGAAGGACAGCCTGGCGGTTCTGGTGGCAGACATGAGCCAGCCTTGGACCATCATGGAGTCCCTGCAGAAGTGGGCCAGTGTGCTGAGGGACCACCTGGACAAACTCAAGATCCCACCAGAGGAGATGAGGGAGATGGAACAGAGTAGTAAGTGTCTTGGTGATGTTCAGGTGTTTTTGTTTCTGTTGATTGAATCGTCTTTTAGCTGAGTTCAGAGTTTACAAATAGCCTGCATCGTGCAAGGTATTCCTAGTGAGGAGCTGAAAATAGTGTGTTTGTGTGTGTGTGTGTACACTTGCATGATGTGGTGCGGTTGTAAATGAGGGTTGTAAATGAGGGTTTCTTCAAGTTTTTGTTTGTGATGCAGCAGCATCATCTGATGACCTATCTTTCCCCCCTTTGGGCCACGGAACATACTGTGGACTATTTGTGTGCATTGTGTGCTACTTTGAATATGAAAGATGCTAGATAAAGCAGCAACATGAAAATTGTGGGTAGGCCTTGTTTTGCCGTGGTGCAGACTGGGCCTAATGTCTCAGCAGATCTGATTACCAGTAATGTCTTTGATGTGGAATACAGGCCAGGGCCCAGCTTGGTGAGGCTGCTGAGGAAGCTGGGTTGTTTGTTTGTTTTCCTCGGTACAGTCCTGGATGCGACTGATGCTCTCGTCTAATCTTACGCACACAGGGCTTTGTGCATGAAGCGCTCCTTTGTGTGGGCCATTTGCATGCTTTTTGATTTCTGCCTGAGGTACAGTGTGGATATGGCTCTCAGGCACGGCTGCTTCTGAAAGAAGCTCTTTGTCTGGTCGTCGGTGAATCTTCTCCCTGATGAGATGCTGGAAAACACCGTTAGCTCGAGTTTGACTCTGGTAGCCACTGGCTGACGTAAGATGCCAGATTTGGCAGTTATCCTGCTGAAAGGTGATTGAAATGTGAAGCTGCTTTGTGTTTGTGCAAATTGAATACACATGTGCCCCCCCCCCCCCCATGACATTTAATAGCAGTTTCTATCTCTGTACAGGTGTTGGTGTAACAACTTGGGGTAATGAATTGCATGTAATTAATTAAGGCAGTAATGATCTAGATTAGATATCAACACATGGGTGTTCCATTTTGTCTTTGTTTGTTATGGAAGTGTGTATTTGTTGCCTCAATGCCTCAAGGTTCAAGGCACAGAGAGAGAACGTTTGTGTGTGTTTACTCCACCTGACAAACTTCAATGTTTTTCACTAGCCATCAGACCTGAGCTTGCTGGTCTCTCCGCATCTCTCTCTGTTGTTTAGTGCATAGGAAGGACAGACAACTCCAGTCTGTCATTGGACACTGACCACTGAGATGGAGGAAGAGGAAGTTAAGTGGTCATGGTGTTTATTGACTCACTCACACTTGGGCAAAAATTTTAAGCTCAGCCTTCTACACTACCCCCATGTAGAGCTTGGGAACACACGCACACACACTGATCACTTGACACCCAGCTCGTATGTCAGTGGTTGGATTTTGCACCGGGGCCCCAGATCTCTCGGGGTACGTCTGAATTCTTTTGGCCGACTGACGTAGGTGGTGAGTGGGCAGCTCCACCCTTTGGAAAAGTTGGCTGCCCTCTCTAACTGGTGCCAGCGTTCTAGTGGGTGTCCTGTGCATCTGTTTGACACACTTCAGGTGTCATCAGCCGGAAGCCCCTATGTAACTCGTTGTTCTGTCACATGCACTGTAGCAGGAGGTTTTTCCCCCCTGCAGCGTCAGACTCATTTGGAAATTGATTTCCCTCTGTGATGTCCATAGCTGCACATGTGTGATTGATTGGCAGCTGGCTGAATTGTCAGTACTTTTGGTATAAAAGTAGCCTAGAAATCTAGACGCACCCTAGCGGCGGCAAATTAATTTGCTCAGCTTGTACGTCTAGTATCGAACCATAGGAATTTCTATTGGCTTAACACCGTGGATGACGGCCAATCACATCGCTCTATTTCGTTAGAGAGTCTTAAGGCGGGCTTAACAGGATAACGACATCCTGCGACGGTGAACAACAAGGAAGGTGGCTATGGCAAACGAAGAGCGGTTGTTTGAATCGGCGTTGGCGTCAACTTTGGAGGAGTTGGACTTGTGCTTTTCTTTGAAAGTAGATCAACACAATGCACTTAAGTCATTCCTTTCGAAGAAGGATGTATTTGCCGTTTTGCCGACCGGATACGGATATGGTCGTAGCGCTGGCCTATTGCATGCCTAGGCAGTTTGAAAGACAATTCTCTGCCCGCCCCTTGGATTAAGCGAGGTGAATGATTCGATGCCAGACTATACATGTCAATGATATAGGATGGCCCGCCAGGCTAGTATAAAAGGGAAAAAGTAAGCAATGTCTGAGTGAATAGGCACCTAGATAGTAGATGAAGTAAACACACAGAGGAGTGAGGCTTGTTGGTGTGTCGGGCATGAAGATTGTGGAAAACTCTGGTTGTTAAACTCTGGTTGTTAAACTATGTTAGGTGGACCAGCGCTGCACACAATGGACCGTATGCACGGAAGGCTCTTTGGCCAGTGCCAGTGCCAGTGTCTTGTGTCCGGTGGAGCGTTAGCTGTATTGTAACGGCATCTTCTGCTATATTCTTCTCCTTAGATGTTCACTCCGACACTAAATATCTTAGATGTTCACTCCGACACTAAATATCTTAGATGTTCACTCCGACACTAAATATCTTAGATGTTCACTCCGACACTAAATATCTTCTTTGCCCAATAATAATAAAAAAATGAATACATGCATGGATGTAAAAAAGTGTTCCATGCATATAATCCATTGGCAGGGAAGTTAAACAGTAGAGATTTGTTGTGTACCAGAAGACAAGTTCCTTGAAAGTGAACCTGTTTGAAATGAGGAATTACAGACAGGCTATATCAAGCATGCAACTGTGAAGCGTTCCAATAGTTTAAGCAGACTGGTCTAATGTTTTTGAATGTTCGCGGCACTATCACATCGGGTGTAGCCGGGCTCCATGAATTATAGTGGAAGCCAATGACTGCAGCATATACGCACCTGGTGAATCCTGCGTGTTAGGTTGGTGTTGTTGTTATTGTTGGTAAGCTGTGCCCAGACGAAACAAGCTTAGAAAGACACAATAGGTGTGAGTGTCTGCGTCAGTATGCCAGACAGCAGCTGTGGTGTGAGCATGGTGTGAGCATGGTGTGAGAATGGTGTGAGCATGGTGTGAGCATGGTGTGAGCATGGTGTGAGCATGGTGTGAGAATGGTGTGAGCAGCACTTTGGGGAGACCAAGACGGTGCGACGAGTAGCGGCGGGGCACTGGCTGTGAGTGTCGGGCAGCGATGAACGCGGATCAGCTAGCAGCTCAGAGCGCCACACAGACTGTCCTCGGAGCGCCGGCCAGACAGACAGCTTTTCGCTGCTGATCTGGCACCAGTCGCCGAGGTGATGTCATCTCTGAGAGAGAGAGAGGGATAAAGATAGATAGAGAGGGAGGGAAGGAGGGTGGGAGGGAGGGAGGAGGAGGAAGAGGAGGGGGTAGAGGGCAAAGAGGTAGAGACGAGATTAATAATTCTCCTCATGTAAAAGTGAAAGCACAGAAGGAGAGATTGGTAAGGGGGGGGGTGTACAGAAGAAGGAAGGAACGGATGAGAATTAGCATGTCATAAAAGCACATGGAACACAGACAGGGAACAACAAGCGAGGGAGGGAGGGAGGGAGTGAGTGAGAATGGGAGGGGGAGGGAGGGAGAATGGGAGGGAGGGAGGGAGAATGGGAGGGAGGGAGGGAGGAGTAGGCATGTGTCCAGCAGTTCTTACAGGGCGTTGCATCATGTGCTTTTCCTCCCGCTGCTGGATCAGGGCAGGCAGAACACTGAGCACCATATAGGAGGAGGAGGAGGAGGAGGAGGAGGAGGAGGAGGAGACAAGACACAGACAAGACACAGACAGACAAGACAGAGAGAGGGAGAAAGACCGAGACAGAGAGGCTGCCTCAGAGCACTGTCAGTGAATACTCAGCCAAGCCAGTATGTCTGCCAGCTGACTCACATGAGTGACTCTCGCTATTTGGGCAGAAAGGTCAGAATGGCACTGTTCACAGCCGATAGCGGCAGCCTCCCAAAGCTTTGGCCTAATCATGCATTGTGTTAATGTCAGGTCGCATTGCCGAGTCAAGTCTCCTGAAACATCAGTGTGGATGTGACCCAATGGGGGGTCTGCGAGTGCGAACGTGTGTAGCGTGCCGTGGAAGCGTATTGGTTTCACATGGGCACTGTGTAAGCATTCGGCTTTCATACGGCCTACATGCTATACGCGCTTAAAACAACAGCATGCGGCTTTCATACGGCCTACATGCTATACGCGCTTAAAACAACAGCATTCGGCTTTCATACGGCCTACATGCTATACGCGCTTAAAACAACAGCATTCGGCTTTCATACGGCCTACATGCTATACGCGCTTAAAACAACAGCATGCGGCCCTGTGCCGCCGCACAAGCCCTGGACCCGCCCTTGTTTACACAACGTCGCACTTGGTGCAAAGTCGAACAATGGCCAGCGATTAGCTCCCATGTCACTGTCTCCAATTAGTCTGCCCTGAGGCCTGCAGTCCCTGGGCCCTGCTGGACACTGGAGTTGTATGGTGGTGGGTCCAGGGACCTGTGGGTCTGCCCGTCTGGTTACGAGCGAGCGGTGTGAAAGCAATGCAGAGATTAGGCTGAGTTATGTCAGAAATGTACACTATGCACATCAGAGGCGGACTCCGTGTTAAGGAGCCTAGATTGCGTGAAGCAGTGGAGATAAGGAGGCAGTGAGAACTTGTTTGTTTGTGTTTTGTGTTTTATATGTGTATATGTTTTATATGAGTTTGTGTATTTTTGACTGTAAGCGTGTGTGCTACCTAAATGAGTTTGTCTATGTGCATAAGTGCGTGTGTAGTGTGTGTTTGCAGGGGTAGTAGGCATCTCTGCGTGGATAGAGGCGAACCTTATCTGGCTGCCTGAGCTGTAGGGACAGAACAGCAGCCATGTGATGACTAAACAGCAGCCATCAACAGTAAAAGGGGGATCAGTATCTTTACGGCCACAGACTCATGGGGTCTTTCCCTTCAGCCATCACCCAACAAAGCATCCTTCAGCTCACAGGACACTTGCTCTTGGCTCCCAGCAACAGCTAAACAGCACAGCATAGTTTCCAATAATGATGGCCGTGTGTGTGTGTGTGTGTGTGTGGCAAGCGAGTTCCGAGAGCAGTGGTGACTTAGTCTGTAAACACCCTTTGGGAAAAGGCTAGCTGAGCTTTTGCTTTGGCATCATGTGATCTAAGCCTGATCAAGAGCATATTATGCGTTTTGAAGATGTTAAAAGTCTCCCCTGTTTTCCACACTGCTGAGGCTAGTGGCTAAATGTGTGTAAGAAACACTACAGGTATTTATTTAATGTTTGGATGACTTACTTTTTAAATCTGGTTTGATTAGAGGTAGGTCATTTTAGCCACTTTACATAAGTAGTCTTGCAATTTACACAGGCCTTACAGGCCTTTTTCTCTGGTATTTAAGTGCACCATATGTCTTTGTTTGTGTGTATCTCTGCTGTCTCTGTGGGTGTTGGATGGAGAGAGAAGCTGTGTGTGTGTGTGTGTGAGTGATCCATAAACTGCATTCCTCGGGTTCCTGAGGAAGCACTTCCTCCTTCCTGCCTCCTCTGTGCTTTTCTAGGAGCACAAGCTCTCGGCTGACGTGGCCAGGAAACACTGATCTGAGTACAGATCCGTCAGCCTTACATCACTGTCCCTGCTATTATATGACTCAAATACGGATCTGAGATCTGTACTCTGTCCCTGCTATTATACGAGATGTCCTAGGTGACTCAAATACGGATCTGAGATCCCTACTCTGTCCCTGCTATTATATGAGATGTCCTCGGTGACTCAAATACGGATCTGAGATCTGTACTCTGTCCCTGTCTGGGGAAACGGTGGCAGGCACTCCCTCTCCCTGTGTGTAATGAGTGGGCTGGCACTGCTAACGATTACTAGCCTCCTGTGACAGATGTGCTTGTGAGTAGAAAAGTGCAGTCTGAAACCCTGCTGAGGGATTTCTTGTAAGCGTCCACTCTACATGGAGAGATTGGGGACTTTGGGTTCTTACATGGACAGTTTGATGCAAGAAGATCTGCGACTTAGTGGTCTGAAGTGGGCAGTCTGATTGAGCAGAGCCTGCTGCAGAAAGGAGGACACTTGGCTTAGTTTTGAGACAGATTTAAACTTGGCACACCCAAAAGAGAGGCACAAAGCAGCCCACTCTTAAGATTATATTGGGTGTAGTGCCAGTCGACCAATAAGCAGGTCACAAAAAAAGTCACATTGTTTCTATGTTTACTATAGTTCAGTGTTTACTATAATTTAGTGTTTCCTCTACATTGATTTTGGGGTGACGGTCTGCCACGGCAAAATGAATGCCACCACGGTATGAAAATTGGGGCACGCTGCCGCACGATGTAGCTGCAGTTGCCCCTTTAAATGATCCTGCTGGTGTAGCCTCCCCCGCTGGCTGTCGCTCACATTGCAATTGAAAAATAAGTAAAACGAGCCAGATGTTATTATGGCCCGTCTAGTTTCACTTCACACTTTGGGTTGATGTAGCCTAGTTTACTGTAAAAAAAAAACCATTCACTTTCTTCCGCACTGTTTTCTCTTCATTTTGTAGCACTGGCCACTGCTTCAGAATTAGGGAAGGCGCACAATATTGTCGTGTCCGCTGGCTAGTGCTCACATAATCGCAGTTTAACAATAAACAGCAATGCTAATCAGAGGTACCTGTCTAGTTTTATTCCATACATTCCTAATATTGTTTTTATAGACATTTAGTGGCATGTGCTATCAAGAGCTTCCATTCACTGAGCCATAGGTTACTGCGGTGCGGTAGCCTATGTCTGTTGACATCCCATCTTGGATGGTCTGCCCCCACTGCTAAAAACAAATCTAGAGGAAACACTGTAGTTTATGCACTTTGCACTGAATGACCCCCTTCACTGGTGATGGCTCTATTATGTTTCTGTAGGTAAAATGGACCAAGCATTTTGTGATCAGTGAGATAGGATGAGTAACAATCGTTCTAAACAGTCAACTTGCAACATGGGCAATGGTAGCCTAAGCCTAGTTACTATGTTAAGGATTTAGGAAAAGATGAGCGTGTTATTGACCTACAGGCTGTACAGCTTAGCTTATGTAGTTACTGGTCAAATATTTCGTATCGCAACATCGGACCGTAAGTATCCCATATGTTTCCTTTTTGATCAGGCATGTCATCCGAATTTTGAGTCGCATTTTAACCTGTTTTACACAACTAGACAAGCAGACGGCAATGCTAAACCCCACACTGTTCACACAGTTATAGAAGTGGGCGCAAACGAAAGACAATTAGTGCATTGATGACCGCATAAACCTTCTTTAAAGCATCACAGCACTTCCTTATTGGTCAGTTGCTGCATCAAGAGTGTTTTCTATGGGCAGTAGACATTACCAGTGACCCTTTTATTCAACAATTGTATCCTGTATACGCTGTGGGGGAGGAGTGGTCCAGAGAAAGCTCATTGTTTCCAGTCCTATATGAGGACAGGGCAGTGTTGACGTCCCAGGACTCTCTCAGAGTTAACTGCTCCAGCAAGGCTGTGGGGGTTTGGGCAAGGCGAGGCTGTGGGGGTTTGGGCAAGGCAAGGCTGTGGGGGTTTGGGCGAGGCTGTGGGGGTTTGGGCAAGGCAAGGCTGTGGGGGTTTGGGCGAGGCTGTGGGGGTTTGGGCGAGGCTGTGGGGGTTTGGGCAAGGCGAGGCTGTGGGGGTTTGGGCAAGGCGAGGCGAGTGGCAGAGGCAGGACAGAACTGCTGTCGGCATCACTCACATCAGAGATGGTCCACTGCAGTCAGACTTCACTTTAAAGTGAGAGGGGAAGAGAGAAGTAGAATGGAGAGAGAGAGGAGCAGCGCAGGGGTCAGAGAGACTGACCTGAAAAGAGGCCGTGACTGAAAGCCAGCTCCTCAGTCAGTAATCTCTCTCTCCCTGCCCCCCTCAGCTCAGCTGCTGTGCAGTGTAGTAGACCCCCCCCCCCCCCATCAGCACGCTGCTTCCCTCTGTACAGCTTCAACGCAAACACAGGACATGCAGCTTATGCAACAGCCCTGGAATGTTCTAACATGACCATGTCCAAATGGGGGGGGGGGGGTTCGGGGGCTTCAAGTCCCACGGCTGGATCAGTGCTGAGTGTGAACATGACTCTGTATAGGTGTGGAAAAGCAGGGATCCGGTCCCTAAAACACACTGCATGTGGAGTTTACTCTGTATCTGTTCCCTAAAACACACTGCATGTGGAGTTTACTAGGTGCAGAAAGACACAGCAAAGCTCTCTCCGTGTCATGTGCAAGTGTAATGTGAGGCATTTTTCTCCTTAACTGTGTTCTCTGATAGCAAGTTGCCTTGGGCCTAGACACCTAGTGTAATGTGCTGCAGTGTCTCTCAACTTCACAGAGCTGAGCTGAGGTTAGGTCTCTGTGGGTAACTAGAAGACTGCGATGTTGCAACTGGCACGTTGGCTCCATTTGCTCTATTTTGCCTCCGGTTGCTCATGACATTTGAGACTGAAAGCGCTCCGAGTTGTCCCAACGCTTGGGTATAATGGTTTTTTTTTCTCATTCCATTAAGCACACTCCTCCTTTTTGCTACCTCACTCCCTTTTTCTCACTTGCAGGTCTATATGTTTTCTGTTTCTCTCAACGTCGTCCTTTTACTGTTTGAGTACAGACAGAAAGACTCAACCCCCCAGTGAAATGTTTCATTAACTGGACATTTCTTGTCCCCCACCCCCAGTGGTGAAGGCCTTCCAGGAGTACGCGGAGCCCGAGGACAGCATGCCGGCATCACCCCAAAGACGAGCGCCTGCGGCTGGGGGAGAAGATGAGGGAGTGCTGCTCCCTCTTGGAGACAACGTCCTCACACACAACCTGGGCATTCCAGTGCTAATAGTTTGCACAAAGGTGAGCAGAACACAGGTGTCCCTCCCTCGAGAACCAAGGGCACAGGGCACATGCAGAAGATGAAATAGGATCAGGGTGACGCCAAATTGGGTTTAGCTGAGAAAACGTTGGGAGATTGTTTTTACATTGTTAATCAGTTAAATGAGAATAGCTCTACTGTCATGGCTCATGGAGTTTGGTTAGGACACATTTCATATAGTGTACAAAAATCTTAAACTTCACCATACATTGTACACGTCCATGAACACAGTTTGTGTGTAACATGAATCGACAGAATTAGCTACATTGCCCCTAGCTACAACCACGAGTCATTGTAAGAACATGCTACTGAATGATGGTAACATTGTCCAATGGGTTTACAGTTCAGTAGCACTGATTGTGTGTGTGTGTATGGGTTCTGAAGCAGGTTTAGTGCTTTGTCTGTATATTTGTGTGTGTGTGTGTGTATATTTGTGTGTGTGTGTGTGAGAGTCCTTGAGGAGAGCTCAATCAGGCTGCAGTGAAAGGCCGTCTTTATGGAGGCTGCGGTGCTGAGCCTGGAGGGCTGCACTGACAGCACTCAGCCCTGTGTTCATCACATGCTGCTCACAACACACTTCAGCTGCCTCCTCATCTGGGCCACATCAAGACACACACACACACACACACACACACACACACACACACACTCACTTACCTCCTATTAACTCTTACACAATACCCGTAGGCTCAGCAGCCCTGCGTCTTTGAGTACGTAGGTGTGCAGTGTTTCCCACAGAATTGAATTCTATTTGTGCTGATAGATTTGCAGAATTAACTTGAATGCAACAGTTTTTAACAAATTAGCACAGCGTGGTTATGATGCTAACCAGATTTAAGCACTATTTAGCACAACCTGGAAAATCATTGTGTGGTGGTCAATGTTGATATTGTGGTGGGCCGCCACAAATAAGTCAATGTATGGGAAACACTGGTGTGTGTGTGTATGTCACAACTACGATCACACACACCAGTGTTTCCCACACACACACACACACACACACACAAGCTGTCAAGCCCTATTATGACATGTGCAGTTTACTTCCTCCTCATCCTCACCAGATGCACTCGCACCCCTGCTTCTGTCCTATTGCAAATAAACACACTCCATTCTCTACACACTGAACAGTAATTCCCTGGAACACACACAGATGTGCTCTATTCTGCCTCATGATAACGGATTACACACACACACACACACACGCACACACACACTGTATAACTGTCTGACCCCCGACTTCTCACTATAGTCCATCATGTCATTTGCAACAAACAAACAAATTTTTCAACAGTGATCCATCCTAATCTCCCTGTTTATAATCCACCTATTTGGATGGTGTATTTGTGTTGCACTCTTTAAATATGAATACCATCCAGCTAATTGCTAACTCCAGCTAACTCCATAGCCGTGAGCCGTGTGTGTAAATGGTACACCCACGTGCTGAGCCGTGTGTGTAAATGGTACACCAACGTGCTGAGCCGTGTGTGTAAATGGTACACCCACGTGCTGAGCCGCACCGGCAGATGGAGAGTGCTTTCCCCACAGTCTGTCTGGCCTAAATGATTAAGGGGGAATCTGTTAGCACTGTCTGCTGAAGAGTTGTGTGATTTTTGTTTTAGCTCGTTTCACAACACACCAACACACACACGTGGGAATGTGCTGGTGCTTTACACATGGCCAGACTCTATGGGAGGCCTGTGTGTGTGATGGCCCCTGGAGAGGAGTTGATTTAGGAGTCCTGGAGTGTGTGTGGGTGTTCATAGGAAGTGCCAACCGTGTGTGTGTGTGTGTGTGTGAGTGTGTGGGTGTTCATAGGAAGTGCCAACCGTGTGTGTGTGTGTGTGTGAGTGTGTGGGTGTTCATAGGAAGTGCCAGCCGTGTGTGTGTGTGTGTGTGTGAGAGTGTGAGAGTGTGTGAGAGGGAGCGAGAGAATGAGAAAGACAGATAGTCAGTGTGATATCTAAAGTCCAGGCTATTTTAGATAGCTGTGTGTGTGTGAGTGTGTGAGTGTGTGTGTGTGTGTGAGCTCCGCCAGTGAGAAGCCCCGCGTGTGTTTGCAGGCCTGGTGCTCCAGCTGAGTGTGTGTATGTTTTATGGAGCCGCCTGGCCCCCGCCAACTTGGCATCTCCCCGGTGAAGACGCGCCTGGCACTCCCTGAGTCATGCTCCAAGATGGCTGTCCATGGAAACGCCATTAATGAGGTCGCCATGGGGAATGTGTGTGTGTGTGTGTGTGTGTGAGAGAGACAGACAGAAAGAGAGGCAAAATCCATGTGTTCGTGTGAAAAGAGCAACGTGTGTGTGTGTTAAAGCACCATTCCGAAGGCCATTATGGACAAGATTTGTGTGTTTATGTTAAGAGCCTAAGGGTGGTAGCTACAGCCCGACTAGTCTTTTTTCCTGGAGGATGACGGAGAGAACTCATGACGATTAGGGCAGGGAAAGATGGATCGAGAGAGAAAGCAGAGATCGATAGACAGGAAGAATGTTGAGCCAGAGAGAGAAAGCAGAGATCGATAGACAGGGAGAATGTTGAGCCAGAGCCTCGCTGATCATTTGTATGCCCTTCAGGGACACCGTAGCTGTCTTGTCTCAGCAATAACGGTCTTGTTCATGGCTTTATCTCACACCCACTCTTGCCCTCTCCCTTTCTCTCTCTCCCTCTGCCCTCTCCCTTTCTCTCTCTCCCTTTCTTTCTCTTTCTCTGCCCCATCCCTTTCTCTCTCTCTCTCAGTGTGACGCAGTCAGCGTGTTGGAGAAGGAGCATGACTACAAAGAGGAGCACTTTGACTACATCCAGTCCCAATTGAGACGATTCTGCTTACGATGTATCCTTCCTACAGTCTACTGTCAGAGCAGACCATTCTCAGGGGGCAAAAAAGCCCAGTCTGTGATGTCCTGACGTAATAGTACTAAGCCCAGTCTGTGATGTCCTGACGTAATAGTACTAAGCCCACTCTGTGATGTCCTGACGTAATAGTACTAAGACCAGTCTGTGATGTCCTGACGTAATAGTACTAAGACCAGTCTGTGATGTCCTGACATAATAGTACTAAGACCAATGGGCATACAGCAATGTATTATGGCAGACATGACCCACGTGTCACAACATCGCTATGTACTATAGCTGTTTGTTTTACAGGTGTTTACAGGATTGTCACAGTTCTCTCAATTCCTGATATTAAAAGTGAGACTGGTTGTGCCATTTGTTGTCAGTTGACCAGAGACATTTGCGTAACGTTACATGGGATTACCTGTATCTGGTTGGCTCCTTAACCCAACTCCCTCCTCAGACGGAGCTACCTTGATCTACACCTCTGTGAAGGAGGAGAAGAACCTGGACCTCCTCTACAAATACATAGTGCACAAACTCTACGACTTCCACTTCACCACGCCCGCCTTAGTGGTAGAGAAGGACGCAGTGTTCATGTAAGGACTCCTTGTTGTCTCCTGTGTTCCACATGGCATGCACATTCTGAAACAAAGGCACTTACTGGGAATCCACTGCTCCTGTAGGGCTAAGGTCTAAATATGACTGCTGTTGTGGAAGAGGATGCCTCAGTGTTCACTTTTTATCACAAAAACCGGGGGGACATGAAATAGGAAACAAAGAAAGTGGGTCAGACTATTATCTATCTAACATGTTGCTTAACAATTATTTATTACACTACATGTTAAATACACTACATGTTGCTTAACAATTATTTATTACACTACATGTTAAATAAATAACCAGCTTCTCAAAATAACAGTTAACAAAGTAATAACACCAAACAAACTATACAACAGTATACAAATATTTCAAAATATTTGTGCAATTTTAAGACTATTGCAAACTATAGAACAAGTGCAAAATAACAAAATGTGCAAATGTGATCAGTACAAGCCATCCTCCTTGGCTTTAAAAAGAACATTTCAAGGACCCTTTGGTAATTGCTCTGTTTTACTATTTGACCATTAATGCCTACCTTCATGCAGGCTGTCAGACTGTTGCCCTGCAGCCTGTTCCGCAAGTCTGTCCTGATCTATACACCGAGAGTGAATGAAGTTTAGATTATTTTATAGTTTTGTGTAATATGGATGGAATTTGAGCGTGGAGCACTTTTTAATTTAGAGGCCGGAGCGGCCGCTCTGATACCGCTCACACCACAAGTCTGAGGCCCAAACCCACCCAGAATTCATGTCTTCCTTAAAAAACCAAGACCGTTAAATTTCAAATATATTGGCCATATAGCCTAAGTTTGTTGATGGGGATGGAGTTAGCTAAATAATTTAGAAAGCATACGCGTAGCTACGGGCAGCCCTGGCCGGGCACGTCTATTTGTCAGTCTTGCCCGTCCGATTAGAGGACTTTCCTTCGTTTACGCTCACCATCTTAAAAAGATGCGCAAGTCAACGCTTCGCTCAAGTGGCTGTTTACTCGGCGCTCTTCCGCACAAATTCGCGTCAGGTCGCTCCGCTCAATTCCGCTCCCTGCGCCACTTAAAAATCATCCCACTACAGTGAAATCACTCCATGCTCGCTCCAATTTTAAAAGAGGGATAAATGACCTACAAGCCAAATTGAAAAAAAACACGCTTGGCAACGTTAATACACATAAGCCTAAAACTAAAGGGATCAGAGGGATTAATTGCCTAAAGAATACAGGCTTAGCATCCCAGTTTTACTTCAGCCTTCTGCTCGATATGAAGCATTCAAATTGCTCACGCTTTTCTTTGCTCTCCGTAGCACACTCATGTTTCCGCGAAATGTGTCCTCTTAGATTCTAAAATGAATCTTTACTCACTGAAACTGTGTCACCACATGGTTATTCTTGCTCTACATTGTTAGTATCTAGTTGTTTTGTAGGAATAGTACACTTGTACGACTTATCAGTTTCCTTAATAACAGTAGCGTAGCCAGAAATGTTCAAATTGGTGGGCACAGAAAAAACGGGTGGGCAAAGCGAATTTGATTGAACATAAGAGAGGCCTAGATTAGATACACCATACAAGCATTCATCATAGGCATGTTATATTTATTACATAAAAGAGGAATGCATTGAACGCATTTGATCACAGCTGACAAATTACGCAGAAACATTTTCAACTGGAGCAAAACAATGCATGAATGTCACATAAACACAATTAGATTGACCATATTGGACAACTGCCTTATCATAGGCATGTTACATGCATGACATGAAAAGTGGAACTTATAGAATGAAAATGACAAATTACGCAGTTGTCAAAGCATTTTAAACGACGTGCGCAAAACTGATGAACCCAGCATCGGTGCGTCGCATAAATTAAAACACAAATTGAAGCAACAATCCTACCACAAAACCTTTCCATAAGCCTGCAACATTTATGACATAAAAAGTGGAATATGAACGCATTTCATCACACCTGAAAATTAAACGGAGCTGTAATTTGACTGATTCTAGAGAGCGAGGAGCGGGATATTTGCATCGCTCAGCTCCGTTCACTAGCTCTGATTTTTTTTTGACGACGTAGTTAAAGCGGCAGGCCTGTTTTGCTAAGGCGGCCGCCTTGACTGCAAAGTGCTGCGGGAAACCCTGCTTAAAGAGCAAGATACAAAGGATGTAATTTGGTTGGCTGCTGAGCTCAAATCAGAACACTCCTGTAAGGGTAAGGCTCCCTCTTACTATACCTGGTGTAGTTGGCAAAGAGCGATGGAGTGTTCGTTTATTAAGGCATTCCTTCCCCTCTTAAACTGCAGGGCTGCACACTTAATCCGGTTCATTTGTCAAAACCTGTTTTTCATTCAAGTGCAGTAATTAAATACCTGCGATTAGGGTAGAGTAGCCTTCCTTTGAGAGTGGCGAGCCTTTTTTTCACCCTCCTGTTCTCCTCACAGTCCGTCCGGATGGGACAATGAGAAGAAGATCGCCATCTTGCACGAAAACGTCTCCAACTTAAGACCTGATGACCCGTTTGAAGACGTCATCGGGAAGCCACCAGTCCGGAAGGTGCGTAGGCGTCACCGACATTAGGGCCTCTTACAACTTGGTGTCATGGAATGCATCATTAAATGCTTTTCTTTCTTGTTTTTCTTTCTTTCTTTCTTTCTTTCTTTCTTTCTTTCTTTCTTTCTTTCTTTCTGTCTCTTTCTCTCTCTCTCTCTCTGTGTGCAGTTGGTGCATGATAAAGAAGTGTGTGCTGAGGATGAGCAGGTCTTCCTCATGAAACAGCAGGTTTGTGATCATGTGACCTTTTTCCATTAAAGCACTATGACAACCGCCCTCATGTACCTGGAGGAACAAGACTCTAGACAAGCCTCTCCTCTTAGGCAAATGTGTACACACACACACACACACACACACACACACACACCGACCCAAGTCACCCTGGATAACCAATTAGGGATGGGTGAAGTCTCTCAGCTCTGTTTAATTGGATGGGAAAGATCCATAGGCAGTTAAGTTTCTCTGGCTAACCAGGATGCTTGACTCACCTGAAGATGCCATTGGTGTTCAGCCTTGTCTTAAAGGCTGGATAATAGGCTTGCTGGACTTAAAGACACGCCAGGCACATAACTGAAGCTTTCCCTTCGCAGAGCATAAATATAGTTTTGGAAAATGTGCTCGATGTTAGACTTGCTGTTACTACTGATTATTACCAAAGTACAGGTTTCAGGTCCAGGTGGTGGTTTTCAGCAGTTAGCCCATAGGGTTATGGTCAGGGTCAGAGAGCAAAAAGATTGTTACAGACTCAGTGAGGACTGTTATGGGCTCAGTGAGGACTGTGTAAGAAGAACGCTCATAAATGATATATATATAGCCTCGGAAAGATAGAGACGTCGAGCTATATCATCACTTAAAGGAGCTTGTGTGGACAAGTAGGGTGAAGAGTTAAATGGCAATGATGTTATTACATACTCGTTCATCTGACTCCATTTGATTAATAATTTGTATCACCAATCAATTACCAAGTAACTAGTTTATCAGCTATGGAGGAGAATGACATGGCACACTACGAGAATTGAAGTTGTCCGATTGGTAGGCAAATGAACAATTTAATAGGCATTAAGTCTTAAAGGTAAATGTAACCAATATCACTTCAGTTGAATGTACAAGAAAACTCACATGGTCTACTGTAACAAAGTAGCAAATGGTAACAAAGAAAACTTAACCAATTCACAGAGGTAAACTTGACAAGTTAGAGATAACTGATACACCAGATAAAACAATACAAACCCAGAGATAGAGAGAGGGGGAGAGAGAAAGAGAGAGAGAGAAAGACAAAGGGAGACAGAGAGAGAGGGGAAGAGGGGGAGAGAGAGGGAGATGAAGAGGGAGAGAGAGGAAGAGCCCCAAGATGGGAAAGAAGACAGAAGAGCAGAGCAGAGCAGAGCAGAGAGAGCCGAGAGGAAGAGAAGAGAAACAAGGGAAGAAGAGCCTCCACTTTTATCATTCACTTGGGCCACCCCCGACTCATCAGAGCCTTTGTTGTCTGAGGTGGATGGGTGTGGCCCAGGTGGATATCACAACTTTATGCTACAGTTTAATTCTTAATCTACAACTATACACAGATACATTCAATTGTACCAAACCCATAATCAGACTGTTGCCCACATTACAAGTATTAATTCAAGACCAAACATGAATGTATTATTCACAACACATATTTACAGAGCAATACTGTATGATAATGAGGTTGGCCTATCTCACCACAAGACATCAAGTAGGCCCAGGACTGAGCTATCTCTCAGTAGTGGGGCCAGAACAAGGAACAAATGGTCACACTTTATGCATGAGCGGGTGTTGGGGATCTTTGGCCATGGCCAGCTAAGACAATACAGATCAAACGCAGGCATCCACACATGTAAATTGACTGCAAAAGGGATTCTTTAGAAATGCATAAGGTTTGGGCAAAAGACGGGCCTTACACTGTTACGGACTCAGTGAGGACTGTTATGGGATCAGTGAGGACTGTTATGGGATCAGTGAGGACTGTTATGGGCTCACTGAGGACTGTTATGGGATCAGTGAGGACTGTTACGGACTCAGTGAGGACTGTTATGGGCTCACTGAGGACTGTTACGGACTCAGTGAGGACTGTTATGGGATCAGTGAGGACTGTTACGGACTCAGTGAGGACTGTTATGGGCTCAGTGAGGACTGTTATAGGCTCAGTGAGGACTGTTATGGGCTCAGTGAGGACTGTTATGTTTCCTTGAAATTGATTTGAATAAATGTAATTTGAATCCCCAACACAAATGGAATCATACAGTTTGTTGTATGAGATTCAGATGATTCAGCATTGCTGATTAATTAATTAGCTGAGAGGCCCCAGCTCCAGCGTCTGCCATGAGATCCTTACCCGCAGCACAAAACAGGAAGAGAGCCTTCTCATTAGTCCGTATGTATCAATAAGTTCAATTCTCCTAGCCATGCACTGAAACCTGCTTTCATGTTTCTCACCGGTGGGATTCTCCTAATCAATGGTAATGAATATGTGGAATTGATGAATGCTACAATGGAGAGGTCAAGATGGCATGGCAATGGCAGTTCTAATAAAACATACAAAACCTAGGATGAACACACCCAAGATGAAGAACGTACAGAACTAGCTAAATATTTTCAGTAAATGCATATTGTGTCTCACTGTGAAAACTGGTTGTGGTTAATAATGTTTGGGTGTAGAGATTTAGGATTTGCACCTCAACCTGGACAGTATTCTTTCTAAAAGCATGTCATTTTGATGTCTTTGCCGTATAGTTGATAAATCAGGTTGCATGTTGTTCCTGTTCTCTTTATCTCATTGATATATCTTTTATTTCACTCAACCACTGCAGTCCCTGCTAGCCAAACAGCCTGCCACACCCACAAGAGGAACAGTAAGTGTGATTCACGCAGACACACCCACCCACATCCCTGTGCACTACGCAAACTCTTTTCCCATGTGCTTCCAGCTGTTAACGCCTGATTTCTCTCTCTCTCTCTCTCTCTCTCTCTCTCTCTCTCTCTCTCTCTCTCTCTCTCTCTCTCTCTCTCTCTCTCTCTCTCTCTCTCTCTCTCTCTCTCTCTCTCTCTCTCTCTCTCTCTCTCTCTCTCTCTCTCTCTCTCTCTCTCTCTGTTTTCAGGAGTCGCCTGCACGGGCCGCCTCTGGCTCGCCCCGGCCCACCGGTCGCCCAGGCCCCACTAACGTGGCTAGCGTATCGCCCATGACGACGGTGAAGAAGCCGGACCCCAACATGAAGGGTGAGCATTGAAGTCTCAAGTGTAGTCTGTGCTCAGTGCCGGGTTTGGCACCTGTGCGTTGCAGCGTGTAAAGGAATAGCACTGCACAGTGTTGAGTGCAGCCAGGCCAATACAGAGCGTGCTGTAACCCGAGTGGGCTCCTTGTTGGAGATCCTCTCTCTCTCTCTCTCTCTCTCTCTCTCTCTCTCTCTCTCTCTCTCTCTCTCTCTCTCTCTCTCTTTTGTTATATTTTCTTTCTTCCTCTTATCATCTCTCTTCTCCCTGTTGTCCTTGTCTCATCTGTCTCCCTTTTCTCTCGTTCTCTCTCTTCCCATCTTCCCATCTCTCTCTTCCCATCTCTCTCTTCCCATCTCTCTCTTCCCATCTTCCCATCTCTCTCTTCCCATCTCTCTCTTCCCATCTTCCCATCTCTCTCTTCCCATCTTCCCATCTCTCTCTTCCCATCTCTCTCTTCCCATCTCTCTTCCCATCTCTCTCTTCCCATCTCTCTCTCTTCCCATCTCTCTCTTCCAATCTTCCCATCTCTCTCTTCCCATCTCTCTCTTCCCATCTTCCCATCTCTCTCTTCCCATCTCTCTCTTCCCATCTCTCTTCCCATCTCTCTCTTCCAATCTTCCCATCTCTCTCTTCCCATCTTCCCATCTCTCTCTTCCCATCTTCCCATCTCTCTCTTCCCATCTCTCTCTTCCCATCTTCCCATCTCTCTCTTCCCATCTCTCTTCCCATCTCTCTCTTCCAATCTTCCCATCTCTCTCTTCCCATCTTCCCATCTCTCTCTTCCCATCTCTCTCTTCCCATCTTCCCATCTCTCTCTTCCCATCTCTCTCTTCCCATCTTCCCATCTCTCTCTTCCCATCTCTCTCTTCCCATCATCCCATCTCTCTCTTCCCATCTTCCCATCTCTCTCTTCCCATCTCTCTCTTCCCATCTCTCTCTTCCCATCTCTCTCTGACATTGTATCCTCCTTTCTCTGATTTTACAGTTTATTTTGTATGTACCCATTTTCACAGTCCTCTTTCACTTACTTCGTCTTCGTCCCTTTCTGTTGATACACTGGTTCTCTCAGGACGTTGGGAGACCCAGACTAGTGTGTAGCCAGTGCCCCCTAGAGCTGACTGTGTACATATTTCCAAACAAATACTGACACTACAGACAGGACTGCATAGTGTTTCACTGAGAACTGAATTATGGAAGTTAGCAACTTATTGTGTACCTTTTTTACCCTGCCACCTTCAGGGAAAACAGATTATTATTTAGTGTGGCTTTGTTGATTATTCTCCAGTAGTTTAGTGTTCGAGAGAAAGAGAAAAAAAAGGTTCATGAAATGCAAATGCATTTGCTGTCTGAGAGCTGGCTGATGCATTTGCTGTCTGAGAGCTGACTGATGCTCTTCTGTTGTCAGGGGCGGCAGCGAACGAGGGAGTGCTGGCCAACTTCTTCAACAGCCTGCTGAGCAAGAAGACCGGCTCCCCCGGAGCCCCTGGCTCACCGGGGACCCCAGGCGTCCAGGGCTCTGCCAAGAAAACAGGTACGACCCCCCCCCCAAACCTCCAAAACACCCCAATACCTTCACTCCCCTCGTCCTCTCTCCCTGACACACACACACACACACACACACACATGCACATGCACGCACGCACACACGCACACACACACACACACACACACACATGCACACACACACACGCACACACACACAGGCTGTCTGTTGTTGTCTTTGGATCCTGCTGTTGTGCTCTCTCATTCGCCCTGAGAGAGAAAGAGAAAGAGACAGGAAAAGGAGAAAAGAGAGGGAGCGCTTGGAGAGGCCGAGTGCTGAGGAAGAGGCCCACCTACCCATCAGCCCCTCCTCCTCCTCCTCCTCCTGCGCCAGTGGAATTGGGTGAACGACGCTCTGGCATGAAGCATCCCCGACCCCATACTACCACTGATGCGTCACACACTGTGGCTGACATCATGACCTAATGCTCCAGACTAAACTCCTCATACTGCATACTCACCACGCTGCATATACAGTACACCCCCCTTCTTATGGCTTGTGAAATAATATCATCACTTTCAAGTTCTGTTATTTGTCACAACTGCAGCTTGCAACATTGCATCATGATTGCAATGTGATGCGAAAACAGTTCATACGTGTTTCTGATGCTGTAAAGTCTTCTTTTTGTAGACAGAGGGAAGAAAATGGATTGCAGTAGGTTTCACAAAGCTAGCTGCCCATTGAGCATGACAGGCCTTTGGCCCTTTGGCCCATCAGTGATAAGATTTATCAGTGCTGCTTCTCTCAGCGGTCATTATTCAAACCCAAAGAATCATTCTCATTCATTCGCATGGAGCTCTCGAGTTTGATTCCCTCTGTTTTTAACGGCTATTTTTGCATGAGTGCTGCTACCCAGTCCATCTGTCAGGCATGGACAAAGCCGCACGTCTGCAAATTCCATAAGCTGGTTGGCTTGTGGTGGTTTGCGTAACCCCTGTGTACGTCTCTCTCTCCCCGCACAGAAGCTACAGGAGATTACTTTCTGTTTTTGTCTTCTCTCTTTCTCAAGGGCAGAAGCCGGTTTTGACTGACGTCCAGGCGGAGTTGGACCGTATGACTCGCAAACCCGACGCCATGGTAACGGCCAACAACACCCCAACGACAGAGAACGAGGCGTGACCGCACTAACAGCAACGTCCTTCAAACGAAAAACCCTGGAAAAACAAACAAATCAAACAAACAAACAAAATTACAGACAACAAACACACTCACCGACATGCATATATAAGCAAAAAAGAAACAACTTTGACCGTATGACCAAAACTCCCCAAAGCGTATGTCCAGTTTGCAGCTGAGCTCGGTTTGGTCCGAGTTAGCGGGAATGCTAATCAAACAATTGCATTGATTAGAATGAAAGGACGGGGAATGTATTGGATTGAAGAGAGAGAGGGGGAGAAGTCCTAAAGGCTTGGCGGAGTTCATTCTTGTTTCATCGACCCTAATGTTCTCTCTCTCGTTCATAATAATTTTTAACCCCCTTTTTTGAGTCATGCAAGGCTGAGTGAGTGAGGGAAACACTTCAACTCCCCGGGAAGGGAAACAAAATCCCCTGTCCCGTTATTTTTTATTTAAATTTTTCGCTTGGTGAGGGGAGCTAGTTTTCGCTCGTTCGTCCTGCGGTCTGCTGCGTCCCCCTTAGCCAGTACCATCCATCCGCAGCTTCCTGGTCAGCGCATCCTAACCTCCAACCAACTGCTGTGGCCTCAGGGGTCTTCCTCCCAAACGCATTCTCCAACTTGTTCCATTTACTCAAACACAAAATGTTATGTAGTGTGTATGAAATCAGATGATTTATCAATACTGTTTGTATTTATAATGGAAAATCCAACCTTTTCCTCCCTTTTCTTTAGTTTTTCCTCCCTAAATGGTTCAATTTGATTTTCGATCATAAAGTGTTCAGCTAGCACATTTAACTCCACTTACGGTATGACACTAACGGCACACTCCTACTGGCCAATAGCATAACGAGTGGCTACCTGTCCGAGGGCCAATCAGACACCACTGAGGATCCTGTAAATATATTGAGAAGAAAACAAATATTTGCTATACAAGCTTTTTTTTGGTTTGATTTTTGTACAAAACAAATGCAATTATTTTAGCAAAATTATGAAGTGCTTCAGAATGAAGTCTGAATTGGGAAGTGGAGGAGTCGAGTGGTTTAGCATGGCAAATCTTTCTGTTCCCATGGCTACAGGTGTATGCATGTTTTTGAGTGAAGGCGCCAGGACAGCATCTTTACCTTCAAAAGAAACAAACAAAAAACAAAAGTCCCAAAGTGCCTGGCACATTGTACTGTTTGTGTCGTAGTAGGGGCGCTTGTCTGGTGGAGAATTGCACTGTAGTACAGACAGCAATGGTTTTCTTTTTCTTATTTTTGTCCACATCAGTTTCCAATTAATTTATTTTGTTTAATTTGTTTTGTACTACTTACGTCTGTGGTCTTTGTTTGATTTGACTATTTTTGCTTCCATTGGTGGCCTAGACATTGTTCAGCTGAGCAATAGAGAGCATGCCTTTCTTTTTTTTTTTTTCTTTTGTTTGAATAGTCAAGTAGGTAAAAGTGGCTTAACTAGGCCGTTAGCTGCACAAGCATTAGAACCAACTGTAGAGAAAGAACCTACGTGCCCTAGAGGAACACACTCATGTGGCTCCGCCTACTTGTGTAATATCTCAATGCCGCCAGGCCAGGTGTCACAGGACGTTGATTTGTGCGATATTTAAAAAAAGAAATGGCTTTGTCCTCACACATGAATGAAAGACGAAATGTTATTTGTGTACTTTTACTCAAATCAAATGTTGCTTTTTATATATATATACATGTTATATAAACTCAACTGTACTGCAGTTCATGTTGAAAAGAAGACATTCCCAGCACTACACCATGTAGATGTAGAAGCGTGTCCCCGTTTCAAGACTAGTTTTGGCTGTAATGTTTTTCATCTCTCTCTTGCGCGCTCTCTCTCTGTGAGTGTGTGTCTGAGTGAGAATGAGAGTGGCTCGTCCCCTTTGCCATCAGTGCAGTTGCTCCATACTCTGTCTGTACTCAGGGTAGAGCCTTAACCCCCCCCCCCCCACCACCAACGCCAGCCTTGCCCTCTGCCTCTTCATGCCCACACCATGCAGTCTGCAGCCACAGCCATTGGGAGTTTCATGCCATGCTCACGTTTTGCAGTGTATTATGGAGTCAGATGCCACCATATCAAAGAACAGATACACCAGAGAACTGCAAATATTATTTGGCTCATCAGGGTGTTTCGTACAAGCACAGGTAGTTTAAAACCTCAAAGCTCTTTTTTCCTCCATGTTCTGGTGATGCAAACGTTCTCCTGTGGTTACATTGTTTTTCCCTTTGCCTTCTTTGTTCAAGCTTTGAACTCTTTTAACATGACAACGCAGCTATGTGGCTTCTTACTAACGACAACCACATCTTTTCAAAAAAATGGACAAAAAAAGGAATCTGCTGAGAAATTGGAACCAAAGACCTAACTCCCACTTGTGTTTTTAGACTGTGTAGCGTCTGTGTAGAGTAGCGTTCCCTCCGTCTCTTGCCGAGCTTCTTATTCCAAAATGGATTTTGTGCCTCCTGGAGTGTTCCGGAATTTAACTCTGGAGCCTTAGGGTTCAACTCTGTGTCATTTTAGCTCTTTCTAAGGGAAAAAAAACCCACATTGTAGTAGTGCAGTGTCTACTTTTTTTTCTTTTTCTTTTTTTAACTGACTGATCAGTAGATGAGGTAGAAAGAACAAAGAAAAAGAGAAATCGGTATAGGTGAAGAACGCATCCAGACTTCTGCTTCCCCCGCAGCCTTCGTTTCCTTTTCCTGTTGTACCCTAATCAGAATGCAGTGCTTAGCAACCACCTGCACCAAGGATGAGCATTTATCACTGATTTTCAGGCTAAATACTGTAACACAAGATTTGCTGCTTTCATGTCAGATCCAATGCACTTCATTGGGCCAGAGGCTAAAATCAACCCTTCCTTCCAGCTACAGAGTGAAATCCAGTGAAATGCTTAAAAAAAACTCCCTGTCTGCCCTTTGGTAATCTGTTGATGACTTTACTCATAAAATAAAACTGAAATGCACTTAAACATAGATTTTTTTATTATTATTATTTCTGTGTGTTTTCCGTGTGAACAACACTATCCCTGTTTGGATGGTCTACACATCTTAAATGGCTTGCTATAAATGTACCTCTGCTCTCCAGGGATGTCATGCCAGTTGTCTCATTTATGGGGGGCGGAGGCAGGTAGAGGGATAGTCTTAAAATGAGAATGTCATGTCTCTGTGAGTGTAATTCAACAGTTGTAGTTAATTCAAGTCCTTGTTAGTCTTTCAGTTGTATTTTGGTTTTCCAATGAGTCCTTTCCTGTGGAAACGCCTCCCAACACTCTTCTGTTTGTTAGCCAGTTTCCAGCACATACACAAACTATTCTTGATTTCAACAAAGGAATCACTTCACGTGGTTAATATAAACCAGACATTTGAGGCATGGTAACTGACTGCAGGCAACCCAAAGGCCTGCACTGCAACGCCCAGTTCTATTGTTGAAACATCTGCTTTCTCAAGGAGAACAATCTCGTATGACAAAACAAAAACAAGTCAACAGTCATCACACAAACTCCCCTATTTGGCCTCACCATAGTGGCGCATTGGTGCCCCTTAGGTTTTGGCTTGAAGTTTATCCTTTCTTTTTTTCTAATGGCACATAATGCAACCACAAATCAACCCAGTTCTGTTCTGCTTCAGTACCACCGGACTGGAACGTAACTGCTCTGTGCTCTTAATCCTACTGATATGCATTTGCCCCTGCAAAGAGAAATGTTCAAGTATAGGAGTTAAAAAAAAGAAGCTTTTGCTTCCATTCCTTTTATATATGGGATTAAACGTACATTTTAACCACAAGGAGGACTGGATGTGTCTCTGTGTGTGTTACATCATGCACACGCCAACAAAAGTCTGATCTGTATGGCTTTAATCTGATGCATTATTGTGGAAATTTGCTTATAGTGCGGGTAAAATTAAGGAAATGTGTCTCAGTCCATTGGCTTCAATAAAGTAAGAATCCAGAGCGATGGATTACCTGGTGACTGTTTCTCAGTGTGTTAATGTCATTGTTGTGTGTTAATGTCATTGTTCAAGATGGTCGAGGTATTAACTGAATATAGAGGATGATCATAGTAAGTTTTGCCTTAAGAGGCATTTCATGGTATTATGGTAAGGCTCAATTGAGCCCAGATAGAAATGTAATGTCCTCGGTTGGGAAATGATTGCTGAGCTTCCGGTAAGGACGGCTACCTAGAGAGCTGGTTAATTATGAAAATCTGGGTTTATTGAGCAACCTGACAACTTTTAGAAAGAAAGAGAGCTAAAAAAAAACCTTGTCTTAGTATGGTTTGGTGCTGCAGCCCACTTCAACATGCCAATGGAGACTCTAGACAGGATTGCTGATTATAATAACCCTCCCCAGTAGAGGGCAGTATGAGTTTCCTGCCAGCATCTGCCCATCACTGGATATCGCATTAGCAACAACCATGCAAGTAAACAACTAAGAGACAAACAGACTTCTGTAGATAAACTACTAGGTGGTAAATAGACCTATTTAGGTAAACCCGAACGTGAATTAGAGGTTGTTTGTACATCAATGATACTAAACAATACAAAGTTTCATCATATTTTAAGGTTCTACTTTCAGTAATATTAATATAGGGAGATATGTGTATTTTATTAGTTAATGTAAATTTGTAGAATGACATGAAAAGTATTCTAAATGTGCAGGCCTACTTGTACGCAAATGTATGTGTAGGCACGGTGTTCTCGTGCGTAAAAATTGTGATGGTGTTGGTTCGATAGCTGAAATTTGAAGCTACATGCCTACCTGCCCAGGCATCACGAGGACACACCTGTGTTGCACGTCACCATAGAGATTGGTCTAGCTCTCGGACGCTCGAAGCTGATTGAAACCTTCTCCAACAATACCATATTGTCCGACATAGAGAAAGCTCGTTCGCCCAACTATCCTATGCCTTGCCATTCTCTGAACGAAAACACACACGCAAGAACCATCTGTTGGATTCACGGATACGATGGGCTGTGGCTTCGCTGAACAGACTGTGTTCACTGGGTGAACATTGTTCGACTTTTTGAAGCATTTTCACCTAGAGGAATGACCAGTTTCGAGGGCGGAGACTAGCAAACAACAACATTGTGTTGTACATCTCTTTTGGACGACAAGCTAACATGGCTTGACGAAACCAAGCTAAAACTATCGTTCAGGCCGTTTTGGATGTTTATGCTTTTGCGTGAAAGGCGCACACAACGAGGAACCATGGAGCTTGCTTGCCAACTCCCTAAAATGAATAGGTGCTGAGGACTGTGCAGAACAAACCAAATTCATTCCATCATATCCTGACGAACCTCACTGCGCGCTGTCCTCAAAATATCTACGCATGTGAGACAATTTGTCGTTATCGAACATTTATGGAACATTACAATACCATTCTCCTGCAAAGAAATCGTAACGTAGACCCATGTGGGTACAGTAGCCAGCGTGTTGTAGCCTACATTCCAGAAGCGGTTTATTGTAGCCTGTAGCTTACAGCGAGCGTGTCGACATTAAAAACCGGAAAGTCTAACTTAGTGTTCGGATTTTCATTTTGAGAACGAAAGATTCGTATCCATATAAAGTTATTCTTTAAGTCCGTGATCGCGGAGGACGAACAAAAGGGAAACATGAGGAATACCGAGGAGACGGACGGCTTTGATGGCGAGGCCTCCAATACTTCCATGATCTCGGGTGCAAGTAGCCCGTACCAGCCGACTACGGAGCCCGTACACGCCAGAAATGTACTGGGAGGCATCAGGTGTGACATAGAGTACCTGAGGTCGCACTTCGGCATTTTAAAAATCATCGAAGTGGTAAGTTGCACGCACCTGGTCACTGCTGTATAAAATCTGCTCAGTTTTTTTTGTGTTTTTTTTTTGCTATTAGGAATCAGTCGTTGAATAATATTTATTGTGGACGAATCAATTAATCAAGGAAATGGACAATCTTATTATTATTATTATTATTTTGCATGGTAGGCAAATTGATTATCAGGTTAGTGTCACTCAACGCTCTCTGCAGTAGCCTATAGCTGTCAGTCAGGAGCTTCTGTTTCATTTCTGATAACTTGTCAAGAGAATCATGGACAGGAACCGTGTTTTTCCGTGTGGGACTGATGCCAAATGTCTCCAAGGCCCAATTTGTGTGAAACAAATTACGTTTGGCACTTACGTTTCCCGTCTAGATGTGACCAAAATGCATTAGAGTCAAAATTAACGAAACGATATTCAGATTTCGAGATAGATTTCCATCTCTGGAATTTCAGGCACCACCCTGAATGTCCCATCTCCCTAAAAGCCTAAGCAGTGGAGTTTTGGAGCAACGGCCGAGTGTTCTTCGCATAAACAGCGCATAAACCAGGATGATACTTCCCCTTGGTCGCTTGCCGATAGGCGTTGCAATCTCTGGAATGCAACTGTTGAATAGAACGATTTGGCCCGTGTGTGTGTGATAGAGAGAGAGAGAGTGCGTGTGTGTGTGTGTGTGTCAGAGAGAAAGAGATGGACATACCGAATCTGAGATGTATCTCTGCATACAGTCTATGGAAATGACCTTGTCCATGTTGGCTTTCTAGTGCCATGTTGTCAGTCCACCCATGTGTGGTCAGTTGGCTTGTCCTCTGTTGCCGAGCAGCAGTTCTACAGCCATACGTCCATAGTAAATTAATGGAATGTTTGCAGCGAGGGAAGACAAGGTCTTTTCCACCACATAAGAGAGCATGTTTCAACTAAATAAGATATATCTAACATACTTTTCCCAAATCCTGTTGCTTGTCCCTGTTCTGGGAGGTATAAGAAGTTTAAAAATGCAGTGCATTTCGGAAGTCAACTCAATTGTCCTAAAATAATCAAAAAGAAAGACAGAAAGTTGAAGCAAATAAAGTGCTAAACAGGAAGGCAGTATGGACATATTTGTCCTTGAGGAGGGCACACACACACACACATACCGAGGTTGAACATGGCCGCCTTTTCTTTTCGTTCGTCTGCACTTACCTGGGCAAGGTGAGAGCATGCAGCATGTTCCATGCGGGCGCAGGTATGAGGTCACTGGGAACACAGCTGTTTGTGTAGGACCAGCTCCCAGCCCCGGGGAGAGAGACAGTGGGGGTTTGTGAGGGAAGGGGGCAGGAAGGCTGTGAGCTCAGGGAGGACTCTTCTTCAGTTCTTGGGACTGAGAGAAAGAGTCCGGCCCGCAGATATCACCTCACACACACCTGGCATGTTTATACAGGGGAAAGGAGGATGTGGAGGCGGATGACTTGAAAAGTGTGTGTGTGTGTGTGTGTGTGAGAGAGATATTCTGAGAGTGCGTGCTACAGTATGCATTCGTGTGAGTGAATATGCTTTAGTGTTTGTGTGTGTTTGTATAAGAGAGAGGGAGAGTATGTGTTTGTTTTTACATTATGCATACACACTTCTGAGTACTTGCATGCATACATGCATGTGTGTGAATCAAGGTGTGAATAGGGTAGCTGGTGAATCTGCTTTGTGGAGCTGCGTGGCCTTTTGAATGGATGAGCCGCATTCCTGTCCCTGATTGGCCTAATAGCACACCGCCCGCCTAGGGCCGCCCTGACCTGATCAGAGCTTACATAAGATAAAACGGGGTTGAACTCAACTCGGCTAACTTGAAAGCAAACAGGAAATTCATTTAAGAACCACGGCTGGCCCACACCTTCTGAAGTGCCTCCAGAGACCGATTGTCCTGGACTCCAGAGAGGTGGGCACTATGCGCCGGGCGGTGCGGTGAAGCCTGCCGTGTTTGGAAACCCGGGCTCATAAAAAAAGAACCTGCTTAGTCAGTGTCTTGGGTCCATGACCCTTGTGCGTCTCTGGTTTACACGTTAACAGCAGAGTGCCCGCTGTGGTTAGACTATCCAACATCGCCACGCACATAGCTATTAGTCATCAACTCGGTCTGTCAGAGGCTAGTTAGAGCCACTGAACTGTCTTCCTTTCACGCTGGCTTCAGTGTGCGGATCTGACACCATGAAATTCCAGTCCAGGACGAGATATCCTCCTCCTCCTCCTCCTCCTCCTCCTCCTCCACTCTCCTCTTTCATTCATGCTGTTCTTTCCTTTCCCGCTCCATTCTGCTGATAAGGTGGCCTTTATGTGCAAACGCGCACATGGCTTTACAGGTTGGTTTTCACTGAGCATTCAAATCATATGGAAAGAGCTGGCTGGCATTGTGAAGGAAGTAACATGTTTCTGTTAGAACCTTTTCCTCTTCTTTTGTTCTTTTGTGACGATGGCCGTTAGTACTACATGTGTCTTTGGCTCAGCCAAGCCAAGTGGTCCCCCTCACCTTTCCCCCTGCCAATGATTTACCTGAGGCCTCGACAGGATGCTGGGAAGTCTGTTTTACTGTTTAAGCTCTAGCAGGGTGACCCCCCCCCCCCCCCACACACACACACACACACACCCCGGTACTTGGCTAGATTCAGGGGTGTTGTACATGCTCAGATTCTGGACACAGTTTTTCTCATTAGGGGGAGAGGAGAGGGGCCTCCATCCTCATTCTCATCACACACCGCTACACACCCTCTGCTCTCCTCGCACTCAGGGTTTGGCCCTTCACTCCGACTCGGGTTAATGCCTAATCTAAAAGCTTGGCCAACAGCACTTCCATTTGTAATTTTTTCAGAAATGTACTGATAGGCTTGTGCTGTGGTGATAGACTATTTGTCCTTGCCAGGCAGTTATAAAAGTGAAAAGATTTTTTGAAAACCTGTTGTAATTACATTGTATTAATTGATTTTCATATGTCATCATAGTCCTGAAGCCTTAGTTTGTGTCGCCCCATTTACCAGCAGTTGGTAGGTAAATGAGAAAAGCATATATTAATCAGTGTTGGAATCATAAACAAATAAAAGGAATGCATTCATGACGCAGGGATGTATCCATGGAGATGACATTTCATCGAGTGAGTGGTCTTGCTGGAGTGTATTCCCTAGTGACTCTGGAGGACCCTTAAAAGGCCACTGTGTGTGTCACCACACCCTACAGCTGACTGTTACATAACCCCCCACAAAGCAGAATATTGAAAGAAGGGGGCACCAAGGCCACCGTGGCCTGTAAACCTATGATTTTCAAAGGGGCTTCAGGGCCAACGCAAGGGGCTACCACGGCCGTCGTGGCCGCCGTGAAATTCCTACCCTGCCAGTGACAGAATAAGTATTAAGCATAATATTAAACATTATAAATGTATGAAGCATAATATTAAACATTATAAATGTATGAAGCATAATATTAAACATTATAAATGTATGAAGCATAATATTAAACTCACCGCTCTGTATCCGTCGTCTTCTTCTGTCCCCACAATAACTTTTCATTTGAGACTTTTTCGTCTGACTCTGTTTTTTCTGACAGCGTTTTTTCTGAGACCTGATTTTCTGAGACCTGACTCCACTTTTTCTGACAGTGTTTTTTCTGAGATCTGACTCCACTTTTTCTGAGGCAGTTTGGTTTGAAGCAGTTTTATCTGAGGATGACAGAGGTTTTTCTTAAGCTGAGGCAGTTTTGTCTGAAGATGACAGAAGTTTTTCTGAAGCTGAGGCAGTTTTGTCTGAAAATGACAAATGTTTTTCTAAACCTGACACCTGAGTCTGGTTTTTCTGACGCTGAGGCAGTTTTGTCTGAAGATGACAGAGGTTTTTCTGACGCTGATGCAGTTTTGTCTGAAGATGACAGGTTTTTCTGACGCTGAGGCTGTTTTGTCTGAAGATGACCGATGTTTTTCTGAGTCTGACACCTGAGTCTGAGGATGTCCTAAAATGAACACCGTACTGGACGTTGATGAGACAGCCTCGGCCTTAGAATCTCCCCACCGTTTTGCATTAACGAAAAAAAAAATCAAATGTTTCCAGGGAGTTGGGAGCTGTATGAAGTTGTTCCATTCCAGGGCAAATGTGTCAACTGGCCTGCTAACAGAAATGTGGCTCTTTTCTCGGTGTGAGTGTGTTT
>NW_027468630.1:2064142-2109142 GCF_046254945.1 Alosa pseudoharengus | reverse complement strand
CCTCCCACCCACCCAGCCTGCCGAGCTCAGCCACCCAGGCAGAGGTGGCAAGAGGCCACTCAAGTTTACATTGCCCACCCAGCCGCCCCCCCCCCCCCCACACACACCTCGACTTGCCGTCTCCATACTTTTAAATAGTGCCAAAATAAGGAAAGTGGAGAAACTGTACCGTTTGTTGCCTGATGTATGAAGACATTTTATTTGATTTTACTACTTTTTTCACCCCGTGAAACGTTCATTCTTCCCCTGCTACTCTCTTTGCCCCTGCTGAGTCTGAAGGTTTCCTGAATGCCTCAGGCACTCTGACTATGTGTGTGTGTGTGTGTGTGTGTGTGTGTGTGTGTGTGTGTATGTGTGTGTGTGTGTGTGTGTGTGTGTGTGTGTGTGTGTGTGTGTGTGCCTATGTGTGTATAAAACACACAGCTGATAGCGTTCTGAGAGGGATCTGTCCCCCAAATGTTCCCATTGCAGCCGGATGCTGTGCACTTGAAATGTATGTGGGCACACGCGCATGACCACGAGCTCACTCACTCATAAGCATGCAAACGTCCCTCTCATACACACCTTCACACATGCACACACAGGTGCCCTTGATATACAGATGGTGTTCAGTACACACCCTGTGCTCATCATCTGTACATGCAACATTACATATATATGCACACACACGTGTACACACACACACACACACACACACACACACACACACAGAATAAGAGACTCTTGAGGTAGAGGAGAGACTCTTGGTTCAATACGCACTCATGTAAGCAAGAGCAAAGAAAGCTTATCTAGTACACATAACACGCGCACACGCACACACACACACACACACACGCACACGCACACGCACACACACACACACACACACACACACACACACGCATGCATGCACGCACGCACGTACACACACACACGCCATTTCCCCAAGTCCTTGCCATGCTGTAAATCATTGTCCCAGCTCCCTCACGCCCCTTGGCAGCCTGATGGCTCTCTAGCTCCTCTCACACTTCCAGAATACAGAGAAGCCTCCGACCGTGAGAGGAGAGGAGACATCAGAGAGATAGGAGCCCCTGGAGCGATGCGCATGGTGCAGTGTGCAGTGTGTCCAACCCCTGGAGCGATGCGCATGGTGCAGTGTGTCCAACCCCTGGAGCGTCCAGTCTCAATGCTCCTTTATTAGCTCAGTCAGAATTCAAATCTGCTTGATTGCCTTGATTGAAGCCTGCTGACTGAGACATATAAAGAATTTGTTTCCTGTTTTTTAGGGCCTCACAAGTCAAAGACATTATACAGCTCTGGGAAAAATTAAAGAGACCACTGCACAGTTTTCTCATGTCATCCTACGGTTGCTGAGTGACATTCGAGTTGAGATCATATTCAAATTTGCAGTGCTCTCTTCATTTTGAATATGACCGTCAACTCGGCAACCGTAGAATGACATCAGAAAAATGTGCAGTGGTCTCTTAATGTTTTCCAGAGCTGCATATACAGCTTATACACAGACAGCTTACAATATACAGGACAGGCAGTATATCATCTACATGCATTTGTACAGGTCACTAGAGGTCAAACCAGTCATAGCCTGATCCTCTGGTCAGCTCTTCATTTGCACTTCATACCGAGAAGAGCAGAGAAACGGGGGATGTCTGGCCCGCTGGAGCCGGTCGGTGTTGAGCTGGAGCCGGTCGGTGTTGAGCTGGAGCCGGTCGGTGTTGAGCTGGTGCTATAAGGTTTTGCTTTGATTGGGCAAGGAAGAGTTGAGGTAGCCTATTACCGTGCTTTGATTGGAAGAGTTGAGGTAGCCTATTACCGTGCTTTGATTGGGCAAGGAAGAGTTGAGGTAGCCTAACACAGTCCATTTCTCATGGAACACGGAGAACAAGACTGTCCACTGCCACCTCTGGTTTGGCAGCACAGGTCAGTGTAGAGGGAACAGTTTTTATTCATCAGATTCTTTCAGTTCCTTCACTTAACCAACACACATGAAACGGTAGCTGATTTGATATGCACATACATTTGCATATGTATATACTATGCATACAGGCATGTAAATACTGTATGACTGTTATGATTAGCGAGGTTTATGTGAAATGTTCCACACTGTACAGTGTAAACAGAATCCAGTGGGAGGAGGACCTCTGAGAGAACTGTGCTGGGTAGCGTGCTGTCTTCTGCACATGGTATGGTATCCCATGAGGCTTTGCGTTTTACCCTACTGGCTAATGTTTACTTTCACATCCTCACACATGCACACACACACACACACACCTGTAGACTCCTAGAATGGTGCTTCCAGGAGTTCTCGATGTCCTGGTTTGTTAATATGCAAACAAGTGGGTGTCAGTAAGATTGTGTGTATGAGAGTTCTCTCTCTCTCTCTCTCCTTTTCCCCAATCACTCTCTCATTCTCGTATGTGTGTAATTGTGTGTGTGTGTGTGTGTGTGTTTGTATATATGTGTGTGTGTGTGTGTGTGTGTGTGTGTGTGTGTGTGTGTGTGTAGAGGGAGACTGATTGTGTGTCATGTGAGACACTCAGGAGTTGTGTCTGACATCATGCATTTAATCACATGACTGGGCCCTTCCCAAGTCATGCTGTAGTGCTTATGAGCCGTTCAGCTGCTTCCAAAAAGAGGTGTGTGTGTGTGTGTGTGTGTGTGTGTGTGTGTGTGTGTGTGTGTGTGTGTGTGTGTGTGTGTGTGTGTGTGTGTGTGTGTGTGTGTGTGTCTCCTAGATCAACTCAAACTCAAATGTTTGAGTGTGTATTGGCAGTTCACAGGCCATTGTAGTAATCTTGTGTGTCTGTGATTACTTGTGTGTGTTTGGCTTTGTCTTTTACATCTTTAGCTGTGTGAAGGCCAGTGCACTTTGCTTTCTCAGAAAGGCTAGTATCGATAAGCTCTGCGTCCAGTATCCCCCCGGGCTCTGGACGCACACACACACACACACACACACACACACACACACACACCCGGGCCAGAGCTCAAGTTACAGCCCCTCTCCACTGACCCTCACAGGGCAGACGTCAGCACGCACACACCCCAGGCACTGGGCAGGGCTGTCACTCCTCTCACACTCCGCACAAACACTATGGTGCACACACACACACACACACCCCTCACACACTCCGCACAAACACACCCCTCTCACACTCCGCACAAACACTATGGTGCACACACACACACCCCTCTCACACTCCGCACAAACACTATGGTGCACACACACACACACACACCCCTCTCACACTCCGCACAAACACTATGGTGCACACAGGTGGAGAGGGGAGGTGGAGAGGTGGGGAGGTGGAGAGTGGAGGTGGAGAGGGGAGGTGGAGAGTGGAGGTGGAGAGGTGGAGAGAGGAGGTGGAGAGGGGTGGAGAGGTGGAGAGGTGGAGAGGGAAGGTGGAGAGGTGGAGAGGGTAGGTGGAGAGGTGGAGAGGGGAGGTGGAGAGGGGAGGTGGAGAGGTGGAGAGGGGAGGTGTGGAGGTGGAGAGGTGGAGAGCGGAGGTGGAGAGGGGAGGTGGAGAGGGGAGGTGGAGAGGTGGAGAGGGGAGGTGGAGAGGGGAGGTGGAGAGGTGGAGAGGGGAGGTGGAGAGGTGGAGGTGGAGAGGTGGAGAGGGGAGGGAGAGGT
Organism: Alosa pseudoharengus; assembly: GCF_046254945.1. NCBI lineage: Eukaryota > Metazoa > Chordata > Actinopteri > Clupeiformes > Clupeidae > Alosa > Alosa pseudoharengus. The sequence continues at coordinate 2,105,514 of NW_027468630.1, read as the reverse complement.
GGAGAGGGGAGGTGGAGAGTGGAGGTGGAGAGGGGAGGTGGAGAGGTGGAGAGGGGAGGTGGAGCGGTGGAGAGGGGAGGTGGAGAGTGGAGGTGGAGAGGGGAGGTGGAAAGGTGGAGAGGGGAGGTGGAGAGGTGGAGAGGGGAGGTGGAGAGTGGAGGTGGAGAGGGGAGGTGGAGAGGTGGAGAGGTGGAGAGGGGAGGTGGAGAGTGGAGGTGGAGAGGGGAGGTGGAGAGTGGAGGTGGAGAGGTGGAGGTGGAGAGGTGGAGAGGGGAGGTGGAGAGTGGAGGTGGAGAGGGGAGGTGGAGAGGTGGAGAGGGGAGGTGGAGAGGGGAGGTGGAGAGTGGAGGTGGAGGTGGAGAGGGGAGGTGGAGAGGTGGAGAGGGGAGGTGGAGAGGTGGAGGTGGAGAGGTGGAGAGTGGAGGTGGAGAGGGGAGGTGGAGAGGTGGAGTGGAGAGGTGGAGAGGGGAGGTGGAGAGGTGGAGAGGTGGAGAGGGGAGGTGGAGAGGGGAAACTGGGTGGAGGGACAGATGGAGGTCAAAGCCAGGTGTCCATCTCCTGATCTCTCAGATGTGAAACCGTAGGGGCCTGATGACACACACACACACACACACACACACACACACACACACACACACACACAATACATGCAAACACATAAACTCAACTTATAGTTCCTATGTCCTACTAGACCCACTAGTTCTACAAATGATGTAGATGCATATATGCCCTGACAAACACACCCACCCGTACTGGGACACAGGGAAACACAGCAGCTGATTTGTATTCATGGCATGTCTTGCCATAGAGGTGGCCTATTACCGTGCTTTGATTGGGCTGAGCTCTCCAGTGATGTCAAAAGCAGAGGATCACAGAAGCAGTTTTAAGAGACCTTTTTTTTAATACAATGGCCTTTATCACGCCGAAGAAGAGAGATATGGAGATGAAGGTGTTTTTGCTTTTGCTCTTCCACACTCACTCAAGGACAAACATGCATGCGCGCTCACACACATACACACACACACAGAAATCTTTCATAGGGGGGAATGAGGACATGTGAGAAACCATGTGCTTTCTATGTGGATCGACAGACAAAGAAATGGTTGATGAGGATGTGCACAGACAGGGAAAAGGTGGTACCACTGATGGTCAAATGTATGTCAGCTGGTCTCTCTCTCTCTCTCTCTCTCTCTCTCTCTCTCTCTCTCTCTCTCTCTCTCTCTCTCTGTGTGTGTTTGTGTGTGGGTGCATGGACGTTAGGGAGTAGAGTTGTAGCACTGACCACCAGTAGTGGTGCTTGAAAATGGAATGTTTCGGCGCCCCCTGTCATCAGCTCAGTAGTAGTGCCCCTGGTACAGCCCCATGGAGACCCCACCCTTCACTCTACTGCTGCAGCACAGCAGAGCAACACACTGAAGCTTGCCTGTCACTTGTGCTTTTTCCAAGAAAGTTTTTGGACAGAAGAACATTTTTGTTTGTCGATGTCTTAGCCAGATCATTTGTTTCCTTTACCAGACCCTTTAAACTCTCTCAGAAAGTCAATTTGTCCAATTATTTTTTCTCATTTTATTTTCCCATATTAGCTTTAATAAAACCACTGTATCCAGCAAAATCACCAACTGAATGAAAATGTTCCAATTGGATTTAAACAGATAGCTAAATCTGTTATCCAGATTTTGTCTCGGGCATTAGGCAGCTTAAACCTTTTTTTGCAGCAGCGGGAGCAGTTTGAGATGAACTGGTCTGTCTGTCCATCCATCCAACTGGGTGTGTCTGTCTGTTCATCTGTCTGTGTCTGACATCTGTGTGTCTGTGTGTTTGTAGGACCTGGTCAACACGGTGGTCAGCACCTTCTTCTTTCTGCTGGCGTCCGTTGTGCTGGCGGCGGTCAACCAGTCTGGCGCAGGAGCAGATGTCCAAAGTGTGGAGGGGAGTCGGAAATCCGGAGCAGAAATCGCTGCCGTGGTAACTTTGACGACCTCTGACCCTGTTCTGTTTTAGAATGACTACATCCCCCCCAACCACCCCCACCCCACCCCACTATTCTACATCCACAGTCTGCTAAAGTCATTCAGAGTGCTAAGCCATGGAAAGAGTCTAGGGACCCCCTGTCTCTTTCACTCACTCACTTTCTTTCTCTCTCTCTCTCTCTCTCTCTCTCTCTCTCTCTCTCTCTCTTTATTTCTCTCTCTCTCCTGTCTCTCTTTCCTATCTGTGGATCCTATTTTCCTTGCTATAGTTTGTTGTTCATGTCCCTCTCTTTTTCATACTTTCCTCATTTCAGAGTGAGGCAGCTCACTGACACTGTAGCGCACTGAACTCACTGATATTTGCTGGTGTTCTGCTGCCACCTTGTGGATGAAATGTGCAACTGTTTCCAGTGTGTGTCTCCTTGGCCTCTGCATTATCACACAATCTAATGCTGATGGACAGTTGTGTGTCAGAGCCAGAGCCAAAGACATGGCTGCTCCTTTGGAATGCTACCTCTTCAATAGACTTCTATTCACTAATTTACTCACTTACTTACTTACCACCTCCCCCACTCTCTCTCTCTCTCTCTCTCTCTCTCTCTTTCTCTCTCTCTCTCTCTCATCTCACTCCTACACACCTCCTAGTCTCTCTCAGTTGGACTCCAAACACATGTCTTAGTTATGACACATTACTGGGCCATAGAGTATACTACTGCTCTTTATCACACACTTAACCTTTAGGGCCACCCGAGCTTAGCTTGCTATTGTGAGAGTGCCTGTCCTGCCTGATCTTTCTCTCTTTTCCTCTGTCCTGGCTTTTCTCTTTTCTCTCCATCCCCCTTTCTCTCTCACTCTTTCCTCCCTCACTTGCTCTTCTCATTTACCCTTTTCTGCTGAGTCAACACGTCGGGTCATTAGTTTCATTCCTGTACTCCCGCAACACACACACACACACACACCCACACACACACACACAGACAGACACACTGACTCTTAATTGCTCATGCAGACTCAGGCTTGTAAAGCTGGCCACCCTCTGAGTTGTCTAAAGTGCAAAAGTGCTGACTCAGCGTTACCGCTGTTCCTGTCTCCGATCTGCTGCCTGACTGCCCCGTCCTGCCCCCATCTCTCCGTTACCTGTGCCATCTCACCCCTCACCTGTCACCTGTCCTGTCTCACCTGTTTCCGGGTCACCTGCGCTGTCTCTCCTTCCCTGTCTCACCTCCCTCCGTCACCTCCATAGCTGAGTAAGCCTTGTCGTTGCAGTTATGGTCCTGCATGGTCTGCATGGTCTGCCTTGTGCTGCCTTGGTCATGCCTGTTCTGCTCTCCTCGGCCACCTCTCTGTCCTGTGTGTGCCTGCGTGGTCTGCCTTGTGCTGCCTTGGTCATGCCTGTTCTGCTCTCCTCGGCCACCTCTCTGTCCTGTGTGTGCCTGCGTGGTTTCGTTGTTACTTACTTGTTTTTCAACAGAGTCGGTCATTTGCCATTTTGGTCTCGGCTGTTATGGTGTGTCCTTCACTGGTCTCCCGTGTCATTATTTATGTGTTATCATAACACTGTCCAGCTCCCCTGTATTGTTTATTTTGTCCGTCCCTGTCCAGTATGTTTGATTTCTGTATCTATCTGGGCATGCTGCCTCCTCGCTGTGCTTGTCTGAGCCTTTCTGGGCTACACTAAGCCATCCAGTGCTAGCCAGGCCTGGGGCTTTGGATATGTGCTGACTTGTAGGACAGGGCAGATGTTTCTCAGCAGGAGACGCCTGCTAAACATCCTGGTGTGCTGTAGGGCCCGAGGACATCTGTAAAACCTCCTAGCTTTGCATGCACACCGGGGATCATGGGTAAAAGACAAACACAGCAGCCCACGGCCAGGGAAATCCATAATAAATCATTCCTGGCGCTCAGTGTAGATAGTGTATGTGTATGTAGACTTACTAATGTGTGTGTGTGTGTGTGTGTGTATTTATACTAGTTTTCTAAACATGCTTGTATGTGTTTATACTTGCTTGCATCCTCATCTAAGCTAAAGGGGAATGTCAGGGGAAACGTTTCATCAGTCTTGTCATCAGTGTGTTTGCTTAGTGTGTTTGTCTCCAAACTCCACCTCTATCTGAACATTTGTCACACATGCCAAACCTTAGAGTAGCCCTGTGTATGAAGTGGGGTGGGGTGATTGGTTCTAAATTACCAATTTAAATTGTATTGTATTTATTGTATTTATTTTAAAGTTATTTTCAAAATGATGAACTTTCGAGTGATATTGTGATGCCATTTTGAATGTACCGGTAAGAGCAATGCAAATGGGTGCTCCTCTGCGCTGTGCTGCAGGTGTTCGGCTTCCTGGTGACGGGGGTGTACGCATTCAACTGCTACCTGGCAGTGCGACGCTGGAGGCGGGGGGACGGCCAGGCCGGTCAGCTCACCAGCGAGTACATGCGCGCCCGCACCGCGTCCAGAGGCGAGGTGGAGGCGCGGCCTGAGCTCCAGTGACCAATCGACACAGCCCGCTCCGGCCTGAGCTCCAGTGACCAATCGACACAGCCCGCTCCGGCCTGAGCTCCAGTGACCAATCGACACAGCCCGCTCCCGCCTGAGCTCCAGTGACCAATCGACACAGCCCGCTCCGGCCTGAGCTCCAGTGACCAATCGACACAGCCCGCTCCCGCCTGAGCTCCAGTGACCAATCGACACAGCCCGCTCCGGCCTGAGCTCCAGTGACCAATCGACACAGCCCGCTCCGGCCTGAGCTCCAGTGACCAATCGACACAGCCCGCCCCCCCACGGGGAGCCCTCTCCCCTCATTCCCATCATCCCTTTCTGCCAGAGCCTTCACATGGACTGGGTTGGCTCGGTTCGGTCCGGTTCGGTCCAGTTCAGCTCAGCTCAGCCAGGCACAAGCTCGGCACAGCAGTGCCACCATGAAGGCTTTTCACCCAACTGGTCTCAAAGACTGGAGCCGCCCACCTCTGCTATACAAGATGGAGGATGGTTATCGCCATTGTTCGCCAGGATTTAGTCACATGAGAGACAGTCACAGTGCTGTTTGTGTGCTATCCTGAAACACACACACACACACACACACACACACACACATATACATATACACACACATGCACACATGCACACTTTACAACTATTTGTAAAATGCATTGAAATCATGTGACTGCCAAGAATCTCAATTTGAAGGATGTGTGTGTGTGTGTGTGTGTGTGTGTGTTATGTTTGTATATTCACCAGAATATATTCAAGGATCAGAATGAGCAAAGGTCTCCAGAAGTTGCTCATGAAGAGTAAGGACACCCACTGTTGGACGTGCAACATGATAGGGTTTGGGACATGTGTATCTGAGCCATACAAACCATTTAGAAGCACTTTCTGTCATCAGTAAAAACAACTTCACACCTAGCCTGTTAAGAAGCACCTAAGCCTGATGCATGCAAGCATTGTGTGACCTGTTCTGTACCACACACACACACACACACACACAAAAACACACACACTCAGAGAGAGACATTGCCAAGCAGTGACTAAATGTATGTAAAGTAGTTCTGTACCAGGCTCCTACATAGAAACTGTAGCTGGCAAGTTAATGACAATGTGACATGTTATCTCAGACCTTCACATGAGACCTTCATGCAGAAATGAAGGAGATGCAACGGCCAGATCATGTACATGTTTGATATCCATTGCAGGTTTAATGTGCTATATGAGTGAAGTGATGAAGACCATAAACATTACAACCTTTGCTTCAGATAGATAGATAGATAGATAGATACTTTATTGATCCCCAAGGGGAAATTCAAGAAAGCTTCAGCTGGTTAATTAATGCATGGCACTAAAATGTAGCATTATGTGGCCAGATGATAACATGAAATTTAAGAGCAGCGTCGGTACTGGAATTGAGGTACGGTAAAGGAGAAGCTCTTAACATAAAATAAAAGAAACATTAAAGGAGAAATTTGGCGAAAAATCGCTGGATTTTTCCTTTAAGGTAGGACTCTCAGGTGAATGGCCTTGAGCAATGGTCGCCAGTTGATGAATGTTAAAACTGAACTGGCAAATGCAAAGAATGTGTTGAATAATGGTATGAAAACCTCACATGTGTTATTAAACAAGAAGTAGGTTATGGATATGGTTATGGTCCCTCTTCGGGCTGAAACTTCTGAAACTTCTCAAATGAAATTGAACAGTGAGAAGTTGAACTGTTGTGTTGTTGTGCAGAGGGCTATTTTTAGCAGTGGAGCCTGCAGGGAGTAAGTGGAAAGCTAATGTGGAAATAGCTTCTGTGGTGAACCTCCAGGGTTAGCCCAGACCTACGCTAGTGCTCCATTTTGTCCCAGTGTAGTGTTTTCAGGGAAATGGAAGCAGAGGACATGGTAGAGCAGAGGACATGGGGGAGCAGAGGACATGGTGGAGCAGAGGACATGGGGGAGCAGAGGACATGGGGGAGGGAGATTTGTACTGTATCAGGGTGCCTCTCATGCTCTCCTATCCCCTCTCTCTCTCTCTCTCTCTGTCTCTTTCTCTCTCTCTCTCTTTCTCTCTCTCTCACACACACACACACACACACAGGATGTACTTCCTGTAACATATCACAAGTGTCTTTTTTTCAGTATGTGTGTGGACATGTAGGTGTTGTACATAGAACTACAATGTACATGCCATCTCAGTATGAAGGCATTCATGTATTGACGTGTATCTAACTTCATTTGTTTATGTGGACCATGTGGTGTTTTTTTCCTTTACAGAATTCATGTTCATGAAGTATGATTCAGTTCTTAATTATTCTGTGTCCTAATGGTATTTTGTATATTTTGATTAGTTTGAAGGATTGTTGTGTATACAAACACATATATTTGTGTTTGTGTGTGTGCATTTCAATCAGTTCTTTAGAAGAATGTTTTATTTTTCAACCTTCTCTGTCAGTGTCAAGTTATGAAGAACAGCTCCTCTTTAGCCTGCACTAGCGTTGGCCTGTGCATATGAGCTAGTGTACTTTAACCTGCACTAGCATTGGCCTGTGCATATGAGCTAGTGTACTTTAGCCTGCACTAGCGTTGGCCTGTGCATATGAGCTAGTGTACTGGGGTCACGCACCTTCCCAGAGTGCCTTGCAGTAGACGAAACAAGAGCAGCCAGTTACACCTTCACACAACATAGTCTTTAAAACTGTGTGTGTGTTGTGTGTGTTTGTGTGTGTGTTGAGTGTGTGTGCTGAGTGTGTGTGCTGATGTGAGATCACTTAGAAGGACCAATCTGAGGAGTTTAGTGTTATGAGAAGTCATTCTTTAAACATGAATGGAAAATGAGAGACAAATCGTTTCCTGGTAGCCTCTGACTCCGGCCTGGATCTGGCTGGGATTCGGCTGCAATCAGTGTCACATCTGGGCCAAATCAGCACCACGTCTAGATCAGTTTTGGTCTAAATCCAGTTCAGAGTCCGCCTTTCTCTCTCTGTGTTCCATATGTTAACTGTTTTTGCAACATACTCCTCTTAATCTTAGTCTTAATACTCTTGTACCGTGGATGTGGGTTTTTCTTTCCAATTTCTTGTGGGTGTTTTTTGTTTTTTCTGTAACTGAATAGCTTCAGGAATATTTAGTTTGAAGGAAGCATGGTGAAGGGGGGTCTGGTTTTTCTAGAGATAACGTGTTTTGGGTGTGCTTACGGTTATAGACAATCACTAGTGTGTATTTATAGAAGTGTCTGAAGTATATCTTCGAAGAAGAAAAAATGTGGTAGGCTATGCTTTGACGTGTCAATAGCAGAGCTCTCTTTTTTGGCCAATGATACTGTGCAAAAACTTTGACCAGCCTCTAAAATCTGTCTAGCTTTAGTGTCAATCACTTGAGTTGTGACTGATTCTGGATCAATTTACAAGGTAAACTCAAGGTAAACTTTTTAACAGAAGGCATCAGTAAACCAGAGCAATGTGTAAATATGACCTTGTCTAGGAGTTTGTATGTAAACATTATTGAATCACACACTTATATCTCTCTATTGAAGTCTTATGACTTACACCTGGATTTGACTTTTTTTTCAACTGACATTGTGAAAATGGATGTTATGCAATCAAGGACAATAACTGATCCATATGCTCCATTTCAGCTCTAGTTTATTTCTGTATGCTTCTCTAGCGTACTGTTGTGTACTCTGACTTAGTACTCAAATGTGTATTTTTGTATTTATAGAAATCTATGTAGATTTACCAATGCTAATTGTGGGGTTCACATGGTTTGAGTCTGCTAACTTACAAAGGAAATTAAATGATTCCAGACACTCTTGGCTGTTCATTTAAACCCTCCATTAGAAGACAGAATCAGTGGGGCACTTGTTTACCCATGATGCATGTTATGACATTGGCAGAAGTATTCAAAAACATAGTAAGGGAATTTTAAGAACACTTGTTTATTGAATATGGCTTTCAGTTTACAAACTTTTTGGCAGTTTCACACTCTGTGACAAGAGGCAAGCATGGAATTTCACGACACACAGTCACATACATGTACACACACACACACACACACACGTGGTGGTTTTGGAGGATGTGTTAGGAAGCGTGTGGCATTAGCAGTGCATCTCTGATATATACTGTAACCTTGGATTTTTAGTGCCTTCCACAAAGACTTATAATTGGAGATAAAACAAAACTGTAAAAAAGCTCAATGTAATTTGCAGCCTCTTTGAAGTCTGCAACTCTGAGATCTAAGCCTCTGACATTTCTGTGAGACCCTGGATTGACTTGATGTTCTCATAAACCCAGAACTGTAATTTAGCGTAAACCAATACTTGCAATATCTAAAATGTCCCTATTTACAAGTTCTGTTTTGCTGCTTCCAAAGTAACACAGTATTCACGTTTATGTTCAACATTAAGCACTGTATACACAGCATTCATTTCATAATAATGCTTCTCTTGTCTTTCTAAATATGACCTTTCAGTATTCATACCTTGACATATGAAAGAAAGAAAAACAGTGCAGTTTCTGGGCAGAAGTGCTATTAGCCTTTAAAGACCATGGCTTAACTTCTCGATACCGTTATTAGCTTTGGTTTGTTACAATAGCTATATGTGTCCTGTACAAATAAAGCCTGTTAAAGAGGGCTAGAGAGAGTCATCTGACTGCCCCTGCTGTAGTCACTTTAAGGTTGTAAACATGAAGAGAGTGCAGAAACTCAGCTACACTTAAGATGGCTTTCTCTCTACCCTCCACTTTCAACAAGCAAAGTCGCTAATCATTTTAATGTAACAGTATAAAAAAAATCTCCCAACTGGTACATTTAAAAAAAAAAAAAAAAAATGATACCAAAAGAAGAGCAAACAGATTAATGCACTGTTTTTATCATTACATACTTTCTTTCTATTGGATTCAGCTTTGTAAGAAAAAAAGGTTAAAGTCATCTGACTTGACCTGATTTAGCCCAGTAAACAAATTCAGAGCAAGCTAGGAAAACTACTGTGAGACATTCACAGCTTTAAGCATACACTCAAACAGCAAGGGGAGGGGGTGGTAGTCGTTGTAAACAACTGTATGGCCTTCACTTTATATACCAAAAGCAAAACACTTCAACAAGAGTCCAAAAGATAATGCTTTTGACTGTTATCAGTGAGTGTGAGGTACAATACAGCATCCATCTGTAGTGGTGAAAGATCAGTGGTCAGTGGACTCAAGAAGGGAATTCTTCTTTTCCATCAGGCACTAGAACAGACGCCTCGACCCAGTGACATTCTGGTAAATTCCCCTCTTCAGTCTGAGTCGGAATCTGAGTCATCTAGGAGAGGGAGAGAAGGGAGGGAAATGAGAAAAGCAGATCTGGCACTCGTTGTGAAGGAAGTGAAAAGTCCCTAGTGATAGCCTATTTGATAGCTAAACTCTGGCAATGACACATTAAAATAAACACAAGGAGCTCATAAGTTGCACATCGCCCCAATCTTTCACCAATGTTATTTCTAGTAATTCCACTATTAAGCTCTAGTTTTGCCAGGACTGCTTTTGTGGTGATTCATGTAGAAGCCAAAGACCCTGAGGGAGCCCAGAAAGTGGATGTGGGTATATGGATCAAAAACAGAAGTGAAATGAAAATCTTGACATTTTGTCCCCTTTTAATTATAAGGTTCTGCCTTCTGAGGAGTTCTGAGATACTGGGATTAAAAGTTTTAGAATTCCATAGAATTATATTTATGGGCTGAACAAGTCTCTTTAGATATAATGTCCAAAAATGCATAGAACTTCAAGAAACCCCTCTCCTCACCTTATGAAGTTGTCACATAATAATAATATGTCAATAACTGAATTTTGACAACAAATGTCAGATAAAACCTTATAATTCTAGGGGGGCGATTTGCAGATATTTATATGGAACTTCCTGTACACACACGTGGTGCACACAGCACCACTCATTACAAGAACAGCAATTACAATGAGGAAATTACTAGAAACCCCAATGCAACATTTTAATTGAATCTAATTTCATTTCCTGTCATGTTTACAGTGGGTGGAACAGGAAACAACATGGTTTCAGAAACCTCCAGCCAAATCTCTACCAAACCCACCCACAACCAACCCACAACCAAATCTCTACCAAACCCACAACCAAGGGGCCCTCATCATAGCATGGTGCTAACTTCCCAACAACCACTGCCTACCAGAAGCCATTCTTGAAGTTGTATATGTTGTAGACTGAAAGTGATTCAATAGCTCCTTGAGTTGGATGCTAAACCATATGTTGCTACATAAATCAATAATTAATTTTATTGTTACATGAATGGAAATATAGCAGAGAGGACATGGCTTTGCTGAAGCTCAGAGCACCACCACTGTTGACAATACTCATTTTGTATGATTCCCACACTAATCCATGGAAAGTGTTTCATCAAAACTTAAAAAGGAAGAAACACACACACACACACACACACACACACACACACACACACACACACGAACACGAACACGAGAACCTACGGCTGTCCCAGAGAGAAAGAGAGAGAGAGAGAACACACTTTTGCAGTATCAAATTCATAGAGAAAGAGGAACAGGTCAACGGTAGCAAGTACCTGGGGGTGTGGGTGGGTCATCAGTTGACTCTCCTCCGCCGCCCGCTTTGAGGAAATTGGCGAGGTCGTTAAAGATCAAATAGAAGTCGAGTGCAAAGAATATCGTGGCGATGAAACCAAATAACTGGAAGCAAAAGAGGGAAATGATATGAGATACTGACAGGCAGAAAATGAGGTTCAGGCAAGTTCACTTTATACCTACACAATTTGAAATAAGAAAAAAGGGGAAAAGCACACAAAAAAGCAGAAATTAAACATTTATCATTTGGTATTACCCTTCTGAATAAAACATACAAATACATTTTAAGTGACGTTTCACTGATATAACTTTATCTAATGCACTTAAAATTCCACCATATTACTATTCTTTGGAAAACATGAGCAAAAGAATAGAATCAGGCAATAGCACACACACACACACGCACACACGCACACACGCATGCACGCACGCACGCACATGCACGCACATACACACCACACTTCTGATTTCTTCTTCTGACTTACCCCTGCTGCTTTGGAAGCTCCATCAGGATACTTGGATACGGCAATTATGGAGATGATGAAAAAGATGATGGATGCGCTGACACAACGCAAGAAGTCCTTTATTATGGAGGTGGAGACACGGGGGGGGTGTGTTTGGGGAGGGGGGATTGGAAATATATCCATTAGAAGTGATCAAATATTCAGCCCCCAACTCACAAGCTACTCCACAACATGCTCACACAACAGCTCAAGGCCAAGAAAGCAGAAATCTGATATGAAGGTTAACATTACCCTCATTAGCAGTAGCATGATTAACATATGAACATTATTAACATCTTAACAGGAAGTGAAGAAACAAAAGATGCCACAAACAAGCAATCTATGTAAACTATCTCTCTACAGTCTCTGCTCTCACATGTTGCATGATTATTGATTATCTGATAGATTAGTTGATGCATGTGTAACAGTGTACATTTTCCAGTATTTATAATTACACAAAGATGTTCTTATTTTGATACACCATATGTATGTACAGTGTCTTCTTCTTCTGGGTGTCTATGGAGCTTCCTGCCCCCCTCCTCTTATCCCCCTCTAATATTTCCTTTTTTCTTATTTTTATGTCCTTGCCCCCTTCACCTCTTCCCTGTTTTTGTCACCCTGGGGAAGAGGTATGCTTTCTGTCTAATTCACTTTTCTAAATCTAATATCCCTTCTTTACATTACCATCCATCACTTTTAAAACTATGATTTTGTATATTATTTCTCTCTGCATATTTCCCTTAATGTATTGTAGTGGTAATTTGTTTGGTTTCATGTATTTTGTTATGTAACATAGCGTCACATGGTGTAACATAAACCAGTGACTAATTAGCTACCTAGTTAGCCTACTGTACTTACTGTAGTGTGTAGGCTACTGTACACTGGTTAGCGATTGATGGCTAGCGATTAGCATCGTGGCTAACGACTTAGCATTTTCTTTGTTGCTTCTTATAGGAGTTGGGGAAGGAGAGATTAACACCCAGCTGTGTACTGTATGTTGGTTTTCAGGTGTGTCATTAATTTCGATTGGTTTGTTGATTTGTGGTTTGTGTGTTTCTGTTAGTGTGATCCTAGCAAGTTAGCTCATTTCTGTTTTATGCTAGCTCCCGCTAGCTAGCGAGCTAACTAGCTACACTGTTTGAATGGGAGGCTAGGCTAGGTTTTTAATGTGTTGCTTTGAATTACTCCCTAGACCCTGGAGGTTTGTCTAGGTAGCTTAAACTGTATTTGTTGGGTTTTATTTAACTTTATTTCATGTTTAAATTGTAATTGAGTTACGCCCTGTTTCTGTCACCCTGGGGAAGAGGAGTTGGGGAAGGAGAGATTAACACCCAGCTGTGTACTGTATGTTAGTTTTCAGAGTAAAAAGAACTGAAAGGAACAGCTGTGTCTGCGTCACCATTTTTATACCACCACCTCAACCAATCACAACGCAGAGCCGATTACCACCGGTTACACATGATTGATATGATCTATGATATGATATGATGATTTTCCAGGTAAGTTGTAGAGCTACATTACCATTAGGGGCCAATGGAAGCCCTTGAAGCGCTCGTTGATCTTGGTGGAGTAGGCAAAGAGGAGGAAAAGAGCCGCCAGGAACTCTATGAGAGGAGCCGTCACAAACGCAGCTGCTGTGGACGCTACGAAGCAAATAAAGTCCACAAAGGACAGGATCTAGAGAGAGAGAGAGAGAGAGAGAGAGAGAGACAAAACAAAGAGGGCAAGAGGGTCAAAATGGAAAAGAAAACTGTTTATCTGCTTTGTGAAAGAAGTGTTACAAGTTTTTACAAAATACATTTCACCAAACCCACACAGTCACTTTTGACCTTGACTTCAGGAGGTGGTCATACATCAGATAAAGATAAATTGTTAGGAGTCCCTCAGACAGAGTCAGCAATGAGGACAGCCAGCCATCTACATCCAGCACCTTTTAGGCATCCAACACTGTACCAACCTGCCAATGCACTTAAGGCCAAAGATTACAATCACTAAGAGCATCCACCCCTGGGCAGCCCCACTGCCTGAAACAGCCATGGCCATAATCTGATGGACTATCAGTACAGAGTCTAATACCAGAACCAATGTGGCCTCGTCTCGGGTATATTTCAATTTATAGCTAATTTAACAGCATGGGTAAGACCCTAACTGATGAGTCATCTCAATATTCCTACGCTATGATAGCTACTGTGTACTTAATGTATGAGAACTTTGCTTGTTGATAGACTTTTGCACTTACACCTGCACTCCACCTACGCTCACTAACACACACTTACCATGTATTTCCCAGTCTTCCCTACTCTACCTCCTCACCAACACACACTTACCATGTATTTCCCCAGCTTCCCTACTCTACCTCCTCACTAACACACACTTGCCATGTATTTCCCCAGCTTCCCTACTCTACCTCCTCACCAACACACACTTACCATGTATTTCCCCAGCTTCCCTACTCTACCTCCTCACTAACACACACTTGCCATGTATTTCCCCAGCTTCCCTACTCTACCTCCTCAACAAACACACACTTACCATGTATTTCCCAGTCTTCCCTACTCTACCTCCTCACTAACACACACTTGCCATGTATTTCCCCAGCTTCCCTACTCTACCTCCTCCTTCTGTCCTCATACCACACGTTCACTGGTACTTATAATGTCAACAACACTCTTATCCTCTAGTAATAGTGCTGGCAGATTCAGTAGTAATTCCTCTCTAAGGTCTCCTTTGCACTGCAGCTTTCATGTTATACTCTTCTGTAAGTCGCTTTGGATAAAAGCATCTGCTGAATGAATACATGTAAATGTTATTTAGGCCAATGATGTTATTTGATAAACCAATGGATAGGTCACTTTTGAAATATAATGGCAGAGTTATGAAATTAACATTGATAAACAGAGAATGAAGCACTGTATCCTTTACAAATCATGCATCGCTCAGCATAATAACCATAGACTGTGATTTGAGGCATGCTGTTCATTCTTAAGTATCCTGCTCATAGCATTGTATTCACTTGAATGAACACGCACGCACACACGCACGCACGCACGCACACACACACACACACACACACACACACACCAACACACACACTAACATAAACACAGAAGGCAGTTCAACAGAGGACAGTTGTCAGGGAGTGTAAGTGAAATGTATGCAGACAGACCGCACCACCATAAATTGTACACACGCAGAGCTGCTCTTTGATAGCAGCGTGCAGTCCCATCTATAAACACACAGGGCTGACATAAAACACAGGACGTGCACTTTCTCTTGAAAGCATGTCATCTGAATATCCGGCACAGAGGGCACACACCACACTACACAATCCCTTGTTGTTGGGAACTCTCCCCTGCTTTCTTAGTGTCTTTACAGAGAGAGGCAGGCATTTTGTTTTGGTTCAAAAAAGGGTAGCTGGCTGAACCCCAGAGGTGAACCATAGAGTAGGTGAAACCTGCCCTGCTCACTGCCACCCACACACTCTCAGCTGAAAGCTGCACATATAGCAAATCAGGCAGTTAAGACACAGTTTCTGTGCTGCATAAGGTTTATGATCTATACTAGACATAGTGGCCAGTGGCTTTGTATTTGCAAAAGAATGGTGTCATGTTGCATGCTCTCTATTTCCATTTCACTTACATGGCCTTAGTTCATCTGCAAACTACACAAGTTGCTTAGAAGTACAGATGAAGAAGGACACTTGTCCGAAGTTACCAGTTGTTTTTAGGAGTCTTAGGACACTCTATGAATGAGTACTTACAGTCATGTACATGTCTACTAGCCTTTTATTTGCATATTTTATACTTAGGAAAGGAGAAGAATAATTGGAAAACTATGTGAGATGAGATTGCATGGGGGTTGTTTCACCTGAATCATATAAAATATGTACGTCATTTCACCTCTGCAAGTTTGGTTTTGTCATATTCAAAACCATCATTTAACAAGATAAAAAAAAAATACAACCAAATGTCTTCCTTGGGCAATGGGCACGCTTCCTTGTTTTCATTTTATTTTTCTATGTAAATGCCCTAATAATTCCAAGAGCACTACAATGAGTAACTGTCATTCCACCTAAAATAACAGCATTTTCCAGATGTCCTTCGCCGAATGTTTTGGATTTGATTTCAGTTTTTCCATCAGGACGGCAGAACGCCGCCATGCTGAAACCAGAGCCCAGATCGGCGCCGACTTTGGGCCAGGCCTGGCGCCGATGTCAGCCGATCTACTCCACAGACAGGCTGTCTAGGATGTCATAAAAGTGGGCGGCTGTAGAAATCCCCCTATCCTTTGAGAATGATAACTTAAAAAGAGGCGCTATTGTTCCTGCGGGTGGATGCTTTTGACTGTAGGTTAATGGGTCAAAACGGAATGCCCCATCGGCAAAGATTATGGCGAAAGGGAGGCTGCATTCACACGCATGACAAAAAGAGACCAATTTCACTCACATGACAACCACACGGTGCAGCCGAAGCACCCTGCAAATGGCGCTTCAGTTTTTAGGCAACCCTGAAGCCCCGGCAGTCATGGTCAGGTAGTTTGGCAGAAAATGCTGATTAATATTTTTTCGTCAGTTACATCACTATTTTCAGACAGACACACCCACTTACAACATTTCCTGCTGGAGGGGTGGTCTGTAGTATTACTAGCGCATCTGTGATTAACACAAGACACTTAGTAAGTAGGCTAGGTTATGCTCTGTAGACTACTACACTCAAAAACTTTCTAAACTGGACATAAGCTATGCACACCTGGCCTAGGCTATAGCGAGGGAGACGTTAGAACAAACGCGCGCGCGCGCGCGCACACATACACACACACACACACAAACACACACACACACATAAACATGCAACATCTGTTGATTTAGCCTATTCAAAGCAACGACCAAGACGTGAATCACTACTAAAGGCCTCATCATCTTGACAACTATGGACGATGTATCAAAAAAATCGCGTTAAAACAAAACATTTTCCTCACACATCTCAAAAACCCCTCCTCTAAACAAATGGGAATCGTGTGATTGACCTAAATAGCAAAGGCTCATGGCAGTATTCATTCATTCATAGTAAAGCACACACACAATGAATCGCCGCAACACCAGAGTGATATGTTTCCCCGTTGTGCATTCATTTGTTGATTCCAAAGTTATAATTTGGTGTCTATTAAAAGTTTTATTGGAAATACCTACTACAACAGCCTACTAGTAAGTTGTCTAAATACCACAGATCATATACGAAAACAGTGAATTAGTAGACTATATTAATGTTATTACCACTTCGCCGATAAGAAGCGTTCCTTTTCGGGATGTAACGAACTCTTTGCTCGGGAGAAGAGAGAAAATTGCATGGCGCGATCTCGTTGAGTCGGGAGCCTCGATATCCCCCATTGCGCGGATAGAAAGAAGTGTGACGATTAAATGAAAAAGTTTCACTCCTCTCCCTCTGTCCCGCAGCTGACAGTACAGAGAGAGCGTAGAGAAAAAAAGTGTAGTGAGACCAACGGCGTGTCTCTCTGTCCCCCAACCCCCGAAGTGGAAACGGAAATAATGACAGCGCGGAAACGAACAGAGTACAAAAGCGCAACATCTGCATTCTGCAAATCTGGAAAACGTTAACTTAAAAGAATCTGGGCGAGCTGTCCCCTCGGGCAGGGGGCTTTGTAAATCAGTACGGGAGCCAACATAGCATTGCCATTACTGAGGTGGAAGATTAATGCACAGACATATGGCTTTATTATAAGCGCCGAGGAGGCATCCATTAATAATAACAATAGGTTATTAACCCCAAACCCTTTAACTAAACAATGCATGGACATGGAAGCCTTCAGGCTAGGGTGGTCAGCAGTCTACCAGCAGGTCACTAGTTCCTCCCAGGCATAAATTACAAGTGGATAACATGCACACATTTGTAAGTACAGCTTTTTAAAACAGCCCATGTCCAAATTGAGGTATCTTCTCTTTGGAATAATGCTTTCAACATTAAAATGCAAGCAAGACCTCCCATTACAGCATGATGATATTGATCCTATCCTCCTTCACAATGTGAAATACAGTAGCCTGTGTCCTTTAGGTCCTCCTTTGATTGAAGGTGATTTTCCTGAATAATAGGAATCCATCAACTCCCCATAGAATTGCACATATGAACCCCACAATCTGCAAACAAGCACAAGTGGACAAGATTGAGGTCATCAGTCATCAATTCAGACTGCCATTGGCAGAACAATTTCAGCTGAGATTTAAAGGAACACGCCACCCAATGTCAGTAGTAATATATGTTCTTACCTTAACTTTCACGAGTTGAGTCATACCTCTCCCGTGTCCGTACGTGCACTCAAACGCTCTGGTGCGCGGCTGGACTGTGTTAGCATGTTGCTATGCTAGCGGGCTTTGACGGCAACTAAGCGTAGAAGTAATCAAAAACATCCACGTTTTACCGACTTAAATACAGTTGCACGAGTAGTTGATAGAAATGCTACGGCCACGCAACATGAAACGTGGCGATTTTCCAAGCGAATAAACCGGAGAACTACAATGTGTGGCGCAATAGCACTTGGGAGTACTTCGACCTAGCGTAGTAGTATTGTTAACACCTAATTGTAAATCCTATCCACCACAGAGTTTAGAATCCATGCTGGATCGACCCTCAGCCTCTCCCTCCCCTCTGAGCGAGAGAGAGGCACACACACTAGAGATGCGCTGATGGGCTATTATTTCAACCATAACTGCATAAAACTTATCATCCATCAGCCATCCATCAACACCAACGTTTTTTGACCAATCTTCAAAACGGCACCCGCCCACCATCTGCTGGTTGTTTTAATGTAGGGGGTGATGCAGCGCTGCTAACGTGAGGCTAGAAAGCCCTTGCCTGTTCTAGGAAGACTGATCCAATGCAGCAAATATATTAAAAGGCTAAAGTCGTACATTGGCTATGTTGTAGCCTATCCCCAGAATATCAGCAGCAAACTCAGTCTCTGTCTCACAAAACAGTCTCCAAATAAAACGCACATCGGCCTGTTGCCTATACTGCCAGCTTGTGACAATATATCGTCCAAAATGCTTGATTGCATTGCATTCTCCACATTTTTAGCTACATTTTCATGTACCACATCAGCATTTTTGTTCAGTGAATCTTTTGTAAATTGCTTTAAAATGAATTGCGCTGTCTGTCTGAAAAAGACGCGCTCGTGCAGTCAAAATGAATGGGAGTCTTCAGAACAGGCTTTCAGTCACTCTGACATAACAGTGTGTAAAGTAGCCTATAATGTGAATGACTTGATATTTTATCAAGGATTTCTTTCTTTTTGCAAAAAATAAAGTACAATAGGCATTAATTAGTAGGCCAGGAGCATGTTGAAATTATGTGGCAAATTGCGTTTTTTATTACAATGATAAAATTGTAAAAGGACGTGACCGAAGCTGAGGCAAGCCAGGCAATAGGCCTATAGGCCCGACGGTAATTGTAAAGCAATTTACAAAAGATTCACTGAACAAAAATGCTGATGTGGTACATGAAAATGTAGCTAAAAATGTGGAGAATGCAATGCAATCAAGCATTTTGGACGATATATTTTCACAAGCTGGCAGAAAAGGCAACAGGCCGATGTGCGTTTTATTTGGAGACTGTTTTGCGAGACAGAGACTGAGTTTGCTGCTGATATTCTGGGGATAGGCTACAACATAGCCAATGTACGACTTTAGCCTTTTAATATATTTGCTGCATTGGATCAGTCTTCCTAGAACAGGCAAGGGCTTTCTAGCCTCACGTCAGCAGCGCTGCATCACCCATATAGCCTAGGGGAGAACCGGCACAATTGTAACACTTTTTTATTTTTCCAATTCAAACTCGATTTACACAAAGACGACAGACTTGAGAGTTGTGAAATTTGACCAGAACAGAGTCGTACATGTCTACTCCATGAAAGTTGAAACAGAATTTAAAAAAGATGTTATAGTTTGTCAATAATTTAACTTAACAGCCATAAAAAAGTGCGGTACAGTTGTAACAGTAGCGTCATGAATGTAACACTAAAATCGTGAATCCTATAACATATTTTAACACAAAACAGTGCTGTGTTAAACAAAGAGCATCTGTTTTCATATAAAATCAAGAAAAAAAGTCCAAATGTATGACTGTTAAAGCTAATTTATTGCATTATTGATTAGCCATTGCAGACCATATTACGGTGTTATGATAGCTCACAATAACCTTTAAATAGGCTTATTTTGGCCATATCCACTTGATAAAACCAGTAAATATAGTTGATAAACTGCTTATTTCTTACATGTCTGAAGCATTTGGTCCAACAGTGATATTTCAAGTTGCTGTGTTAACTTTAATTGGGTGATGGCGGCACAAAAATCATAATCCATAACTCGCAATGAGAATGTTCGTGCATTCGCGATAAAATCAGTTCATCTTGCCATAGAGACTGGTGTTACAACTGACCCGCACAGGTCATGTTTTTATTTCCATTTAATTGCATGTGCTGTGACTACATAAATCAAATAGGACTCATGTTAACTTGAAACAGAGGGACTGAAGATATGAATGACATGTGATTGAAGTCCACACGCTCAAATTTCACAAAGCAAACTTAAACAAACAGTTGCGGTTAAAAATAAATAAAAAATCGGATGCTTGAATTTTGCACCTTTTTGCTTAATATCTCTGGTCGTATTTATAGTAGACCATTCATATTTGGATGGCTGTAAGATTATACATAATTACATGATATGTGTCTGTTTACGTTTACGTAGCTACACCATATCTTGAGAATAAAACACTGTTACATTTGTACCGCTGTTACAATTGCAGTTCTCCCCTATTAAAACAACCAGCGGATGGTGGGCGGGTGAGGTTTCGAAAATTGGTCAAAAAACTTTGGTGTTGATGGATGGCTGATGGATGATAAGTTTTGCTATGCAGTTATGGTTGAAATAATAGCCCATCAGCGCATCTCTAGTGTGTGTGCCTCTCTCTCGCTCAGAGGGGAGGGAGAGGCTGAGGGTCGATCCAGCATGGATTCTAAACTCTGTGGTGGATAGGATCGATCTACAATTAGGTGTTAACAATACTACTAGCTAGGTCGAAGTACTCCCAAGTGCTATTGCGCCACACATTGTAGTTCTCCGGTTTATTCGCTTGGAAAATCGCCACGTTTCACGTTGCGTGGCCGTAGCATTTCTATCAACTACTCGTGCAACTGTATTTAAGTCGGTAAAACATGGATGTTTTTGATTACTTCTATGCTTAGTTGCCGTCAAAGCCCGCTAGCATAGCAACATGCTAACACAGTCCAGCCGCGCACCAGAGCGTTTGAGTGCACGTACGGACACGGGAGAGGTATGACCAGAGAATGTCTAATAAGGGGAGAACTGCCACTCTCGGAAAACTTCCGGTTTCTGAACTGGTTGCAGTTCCTTCTGTGGTTCCACATGAGGGCGCTCGTCCACGAGTGCAGAATGCATGGAGGTCTATGGAGCTGTACCCCTCAAAATCCACTTTTCTCAGGATATAATTTTTTTTCAAGTAATTTGAATATTGTATTCGAAAGGGGAGGCAAAGGAAATACACTTGGTGGAGTATTATATTTTTTAAAGTCACTTAATTGTTCTAAAAAGCCTTTCAAATGTGTCAATGACGTCACTCATTAGCACAATGCTAGCGTGTTATGGGCAACAACGACCCAAACTGTAAGAAATCAAAAGGACATAAGTACTCGTTCATTCAACTTTTGACCTATAACCCATGTTGAAGTTATATAAACTACAATCAAATCTGAGATTTGTCAACGACAATCAGGTGAAAGAGACAAATTTAGCCGTCTAGCTCCATTGACTCCCATTCATTCTGCACTCATGGCGATCGCCCCCAGTGGAAATCTGGTGGAACTGCAACCAAAATTCGGTACAATGGGACTTAATACGGAGTGGCAAGGCTCTCCGTAGACGGGCTCTGGTATGACTCAACTCGTGAAAGTTAAGGTAAGAACATATTTTACTACTGACATTGGGTGGCGTGTTCCTTTAAACTCTGCACTGGCTGTGATGCTGTTTGTAATTGGCCTGCATTGCATGTAGTGTAAGTATAAGTATAAGTATATATACTATTTTGATCCCGTGAGGGAAATTTGGTGTCTGCATTTATCGAAATCCGTGAATTAGTGAAACACACTCAGCACACAGTGTACACACAGTGAGGTGAAGCACACACTAATCCCGGCGCAGTGAGCTGCCTGCAACAACATCGGCGCTCGGGGAGCAGTGAGGGGTTAGGTGCCTTGCTCAAGGGCACTTCAGCCGTTCCTACTGGTCGGGGTTCAAACCGGCAAACCTCCGCTTACAAGTCCGAAGCACTAACCAGTAGGCCACAGGTGTATTATTGTAAGTAATACAGTGTGTTGCCTTTTCCTATTAGGCCTAACACCAAATGCTGGTAACACTGTTCACTACTGTATAACTCAGATTTTTGCATAAAAGGAAAATGTTTCTAATCTCATCCATCTGATTTGTTTGCTACTGGTGATGTGCAAGTATGTTGTTCCACTCACCGCTCCGGCCACAGTGGCTGTGAGTGTGTCCGTGGAGAGAGCCACTACACTGAGGATGAACATGAACACCGATGCAAAGAATGAGTTCAACACATCCTAGAGCAAAAAGAGAAGCATTTAGATTGTATTGTGCATAATAACATTTGTACATTTTCAGATATGCATTTTTTGACTTTTGCAGATATGCCCTGGCTAGATATCTAATACTGACATTTGCTGATGTTGGTGCATGCGTACCAGGGCCGGAGATGCAGGCTGCAGGATGATTATTATTATTATTATTATTATTATTATTATTATTATTATAGGCCCTGAGCACCAGAGGTGAAGGCTGTGGCCATATTTATGTCTGAAAACTGATCAATTTGTGTTGTAGTTTTAACCAAGTGCAATTCTGAGCCAGTCTTTGGGCAATGTTTTGAATATCATAATAGCCGTGAGTGCATTTTGTATAAAATTGTGATATAATATATAAAAGGTTTTGACTATTTGGGCACCCAGAGGATTAGAGAGGCTGCCACTGGGGATCCTAATAAACTAAACCAAACTAAACATATTGGTTATGGACTGTACATTGAGTTCACATTGACTCTTACAATGAGAGGCCAGAAGAAGAGAGTGATGGTCTTGTTGAGTTTGAAGAGATAGAGCAGCAGAAGGCCAGTGGTGATCAGGAGCTCCATCAGAGTGGCAGCGATGTAGGGAGGTCTGGAGGCCACTGCATAGCACAGGAAAGCCACAAAAACAACAACCTGAAACACAACACCAAATAGGATATGGTATTGGTTAAGGTTAGCCGATTGGGTTATTTTTTATTTTACTTTTCTTCTTTCCTTCATTTTTCTGATCTAGCATCCTGCAATAGTTAAAAAAGAAGTAACACAAATTGCTAAATTTTATAGAGTCATTGTAACAGTGACAAACCATAAGGTAGTCAATGTAGTTTCTGATGTAAATGTGTATAGTTCAAATTAACAGGAGCTTTCTTGAATAATAAAGTTCCTAAGAACTACAGTGAGTAGTATGCCTTAAAAGGAAGGACTGTGAGCTCTAACCACTTTCTACCCACCATCACCACCATGTTCGACGTAAACCATATTTACACTCCTCAGTTCACTGCCCCCTAGTGGCTACGCTTCAAAATGGTCTCTAAATGCTGAAGCAAGGACTTGGGACTTAGCAAGGGCTAAGTTCCCCTTTTCATATTTTATAGTGTGTTGATGTGTCAACACATGCTCTTTGACAAGGTATACCACAAAAGATAAATTAAAGAACATACTGGATGGCACTTTCACATGAGGTGCAACATTAATCTTATAACACCTACATATGTGTTGAGGCATCAATCTTTTTTCATATGTCACTTCCTCTTCAGTCACTTATAGTCTGCATTTGACAAAACATCCATCTTAGCATTGCCATGGACATGCACACATATTTTTATTTCCATTTCAATAAAATCATTATTTCCTACAGACCAGAAGTAGGCATCATTTATCTAAAATGTGTGCAAAACACACAACCTACTTCAGGTTAGAATTCTTGAGTAGGGGGACATTTTTGCTGCTGCTATTGTTTCTTTCTTTTCTCTCAATAATCACAACTCACAATTTCCGCAATCTTCAGGCCTCCTTTAATGGATTTCAGCAGAGCAGTATTGACCTCAACGGAGGTTGAGCTCGACTCCCCTTTGGCTGACATGTCTTCTGTCATAGTGACTTTGGTTCTTCCGTTGCACTTTTTAGTATTGCAGTTGGCTTCCTCTTGCCAATTTTAGTTTCAGGAAACGATATCTGACAGTGTTGTATGTCTCTAAAAGGATCTGCATCCACAAATGCACACACACAATATAATGTGTATGTGAAGATAATACAGAAATGTTATAAATGTAAGTAATGTAACTGACCTGTTGACGTTCAACAGTAGTATTCATCACACAAACTTTAACATTATGGGTCAAACAGTGGAGTTAAAATGTTACACAGACAGCACCAAGTAAAATAGAGTAGAAACACATTATCAATCAGAACTTGGAATAGCTATAGCTCATTTTTTGAAAAACACTGGGCTAGGAAATAAATATGTAGGTTTGCCGCTGACTTCTGGTGCAAACTTAAAACTCAAGTAAGAGTCAGGATGGGTGACCACCATAAAATTGTCTACTGTCATACCCCTGTGTTTTATGCACATCATAACACATGTTTAATTTAGTTGTTAAGACATTTATTTATACAAAGTGAATATGTTTACAGTATGTCTACAGTGTAGCCTATCCAGTCATGGTTGTGGTCTGTCCCTTATGGAAAGTAACTATAGTAATATTTTTACAGTAGTGCTATAGTAGTTTGTAGTACTTCTATGATGTTCTGTAATACCTAACATATTTGCCTTCTATTGAGTACAGCCTTATAGTAGCCTATTTCTATAGTATGTCCCAACATAACATTCCTGTAATATCTACGTAGGCCTATAGTATTTCTATAACACTATAATATGTCCGAAAATACTATAAGATTCCAATAAAATATGTTTTGTAAGGGGTTGGAGGCCTTTGTAAATTACTCAGGCTTATGCTGCATTCCAGTCAACTCAGACGTCAGAGGTCAGACTTCAATTTCAACCTTGAAGTTGGGGTAGATCAACTTACACCGAGTTCAGAAGTGGGACTTCAACTTCAAGTGGTGGTTCCATTGTACTTTTTCCCAGTAGAAGAGTCAGAATTCTTGTCTGGAATGAAATTGGGAGATTCCAACCATAGACAGTAAAAGAAATGGACGAACAGACTCCGTCGTTTTCAATCGGAATGCACTGAGTCAAATAGAACGATTTTTCAGTTGGTCCCCCCAGTACTGCGCAGACTCACACTTAACTTCGTGACGTTAGCCATCGAACTGAATCTTGTAACTCATATGATAGATACACAGAAATTCTTCTTACACTTCCTTCGCCTTCAAAGTCATCAAAGTTAAACATTTATTTATGTATTATTATTAATATCATCCTCACCAAGTCGAGTTAATGTTGAAGCTACCATAGCCTACATGATCATCTTCAAAAACAGTCATGCTAAAACAAAACAAAGTTATAGCCTTGAAGCTAATCTTTTTTCCACTTTTCTGACCTACGGTCAATCCATCGAAAACCTCTGAAATGATTAGTGCCCTTTTTTTAAAAATTAGGTTTACTTTTTTATTATTATTAGGTTCCCTCTGTGTAATGCTTTACCTTAACATACGGTCGTGTATGCTAGGTTTTGCTTATGAGTTACCGTCATAGACAAGGTGGACTGAGCTTCTTATCCAAACAATACGGTTATCTCCCTACGGCGCGAAAGAGAGATTACGTCAAAGCTAGCTTCCCTCCAACCGAACAAGCTAACCGTTCTTCTTACGGGTAACCAACGTTACGGACGAGCTAGTGGAGTCTGTTTTGCCTTTGTAGTGTTTATGTGGATTACACAGAAGCTACAATATCGGCACAGGATATATGTTATATGAAGTTACGGTATTTCAAAAAAATCTTACAATGAATGGTCTTCTATGGGAGTTAGCAGAGAGGTGGTCCCTCCAGCCTACGTCGATTCTTCTACTTCCGGGAATTCGCCTGCCCCCTTGATTCCAACTAGGACATATCTGACTTCCGAGTTGTCTGGAATGCAGCATAAGAGGTGAAACAGCTTTTAGAACATTTGAGCAGATTTTGTAAGGCTACTGTTAAAAATCAGTAAAACAATGTGCCATCATTTATTCACCAACACATTGTATTTAAATGCAGTGGTGTATTTATTCTGTAACTGTACTGAGGCAGTTCTAAGCTACACATAGACTTATATTCTGACAGCGTGTGCTTCAAATGTGTCAACCTGGAAATGCTATGAAATAAACACGGATGTAGAAGGTCACGTGAGTTCAGCAAATTAAATCACGTGAGTTCTTAAACTGAGCATCTATCCATGCGACTCAGGCGGATGTTGGAGAATCTTACGCGATGTTGATAACATTGAAATCCATACACGGATTGTGGAGGAGTTCAACACGAGCATATATTTGTTTTAGTGTACGCATAAACCAGTTTGTTTGCGGAGAAAATCACCTTAAATGTATCGGTGCTGTTTCCGCTCATGCTGAGTTTCATAGTAAAAGCGGAGAGGTTGTGTCAAGTAAGTAGCCTGTCCTATGTCAACGTTACAGTTTCAACAAAGGGCTGAGTCGATTCAATGTTGCTAGTGCTGAAACGCTGAATTTACAGTAACAGTGTGTCACTTTAATGCTACAAGATAAGTCGGCACCTGTGTTGAATTTCCGATAGGCCTACTTTAGTGCCACCTGCTCCGACTCGCAAGTCGTGGTTAACGTTGACAACTCACGCAAAGCCTAACATTAGGTGTTAAGCTCTCTCCTAGTTTATTTGAATTTGCACCTCGATGTTTTGTATTTGTTTAGGCCGATTTGTAACCTTGCGATATCTTTAACTAACGCCGTAGATAGGCTACTGGCAGAGCTGTTAGATGTTGACGAATAGCCTAGTCATCGTCATAGCTTAGTGCCGCGTTGTGTCCAGGCTTATCCCTTCTTCTCTGCTCCCCTTTGCTTCTCGCTATAGCTCGGTGCTGACTGAAGGTGTACCGGAGGGAAAAGGTTGTCTGATAATGTTGTCTCCTTCTCAAGGGAAATTGGTGCGAAATGGGGAGGAGAGGCCTTCAGTGGTAAGCATTATGGTGCTGTCAGCAATACAGAATTACATGCAGTGATCTGAACTGGTCACGATTAACAAATAATGGTAGGCTACTTGTAATAGCCTATATTTTATTTATTTATTTTTCAAATATAAATGATAACGATGATTCAAACAATGGCGTCATTGCTTTTGGTATAATAACTACCACAACTACTATAGTATTCCATCTACAAATATTGCAGTGATTAAAAATGAATTACTACCACACAAACTAACAAACAAATGTTGGCCTAACCTGTAATATAAACTAACAGGAATCTGTAACTTGCTTTCTCTCTATTTCAGATTTGTATTGAAGGTAACATTGCCAGTGGAAAGACAACATGCTTGGAATACTTCAGCAAAACCAACAATATAGAGGTAGCCTACTCAATCTTTTTTCATTACTGTATGCCATTGTCACCACTTACTTCAGACTTTAGGCATGATTTTGGTGTGCAATACTTTGGAGTTTCCTGCATGAATTATCTGTCTTTATCTGATAGGTACTGACTGAACCAGTTTCGAAATGGAGGAATGTTCGAGGACACAACCCTTTGGTAAGATTTCTCTTTGTCGGCCAAGAATACATGTAAAGCACACTATGAAGTTTTTTTTCTTTTGGATCCCACAGGTAGTTTTACTTGGTCGACACACAATCCCTTGGTAGTCAGTCTGCCAAATATACATTCTGAGCGACTGGTCCGGATGAAATTTTGTTAAATTGACTATTTCATTAGATTAGATTCTTTGTTTATTTAACACAGTGGACATAATGGCGTTTACAAACGCAAGTTCGGGAGGAGCATGACGGAATGTGCCACGCCTCCTTCAGTCAGACAGCTTATTTATTCACCGTCTGCCTCTATCTGCCGAAGTTGCAGCATCGGCGTCACTCCGCTTGCAAGGAGAGCTACTCCGCGGACCATATCTTTGATTAGAGCAGAGTTGGATGTAGGATCGATTGCCCTCGTTTCGCAAGGAAAGCAGACCTACGTCGCCTTCTCCAACAATCAGTTGATCTTTCCTCTCCTACTATAGCCGATCAACCGAGCACCAGCGTCGCAGCGCAGAGCTCCGTTCCTCCGGCGTCTCCCCCTCTGTTCATGCAACATGTTTTTCAACTCAGCAAGTTATGGCAGCCCGCGTGCAGCCCTCTACCTTGCCTTCCGCTACTACGGCCTCTTTCTCTTTCCAGCTAATCAACCCTCCCCACTTTTCTCTTTGCCTACCTAGGGTGTTGCGCAACCTCCTCCCCCTTCCCCGTAGCGACCGCGTCGCTAATTTTTCCCCTTTCCCCATCATCTCCCGCCGGCGCGAACCGTGTTCGAGCCCGCGTTTTTCCCCAGCCAGCGTCCCTGGTTCTCCCTCACCCCTCTTTCCCTGGATTGGTGCCACCACCCTATAGGCTGCCGTATCTGCATCTCATCCGAGACAATGTCTACATAAAAAAGTAATACAATACAATATATGTGGTGATCACAAAATGTATTTAAGGGAGCATCACTTTAACTCAATGCCGGCGTTGGCCGTAAGGCTCTGCTGTTCCTCGGAATCCTCTCTAATGTGTTGCTGCTCATCGCTTCTCTTGCCATTATAGCTGCAGCAGCCTATTTTAATTGCGTAGGCCTTACTAGCCTACTAAACATTGGGGTGCATTAGATGTTGAACTTCACAACCGCGTGTCTGGGCTGTCATTTTCAACATCTACTCTCTCCTGCAGCCCTATACAATTTGGCTAATTATTTTTCCATCGCATGGAAAGATCCCCCCTCCAGACTACGGAAGCTCCGTTACTCGCTTCTGGTTTCAAACGCAGCTCAACGCTGTTCTAACACAAATCGGAATCCCAGCAGGCCGTTACTCAGTATTTTATGGTGCAGCCACCAACGCGGCAAATAACGGCCTGTCCGATCAAGCGCTCAAAACTCTCGGCCCGTGGTCCTCCGACGCCTATCACTCTTATGGCAGATCAAGTCTCTCTGATCTGAGGGAATTAGCGCACCTCGCGCTCTTCCTTCGGATTTGTTTGCGTGGTCCTGGCTTAACACATTTTTTGGGGTGTGTTGCGGAATCCTGCACCACTCCTGCCTGCGCAGTTGACTCCTGCACGATCCCGCAAATCACTTCAGGACCCTGGCCAGAGACTTCGCCAAACATGCTTTTCTATTATGCTATTATATCTGTTTGCAAATTACGGAATGTTAACTAGTGAAACATAGATTTTGATTGGTTTGCTAGTCCTCGTTATTAGCCTAGTTTCATTTGTGCATGTGTTGATAACTGCACCGACATTTGATCTCCAAGGGCTTGATGTATCAGGACCCAACCAGATGGGGCATCACCTTGCAGACATACGTGCAGCTCACCATGCTGGACAGGCATCTGTCACAAATAGTAAGTAACAGTTGTAGCTCCGTTTATGCTTATTCTAATGGGGCAGAATAAACACACAGGTATCAGGCTGCCAAATAGTCACAGGATAATGAAGGATACTAAATATTTTGTCAACCTGAAAATGTATGTAATTTGCTAAATTTAATTTGCTGAATGTTTGTGTTTCACATGGTGGACAGTGAAGGATTTGGATGTGGTGTGTGTTGGAGTGTGTGTCTGTGAGGCAGAGAATGGCATATGATAATGAGGAGGAGGATGGAGAGTGTCCCAGATTCTTGGTTTGTTATATAACCTCACAGTTATTTCTTTTAAATCTCACTCTTTGCAGTCTGCACCCATAAGGATGATGGAAAGATCCATATTCAGTGCCAAGTACATATTTGTGGAAAACCTATACCGAAGGTACAGTTAATATCAGACCACAGGTCTCTAATATTACAGATGATTAAATGATTACATTACTATTGTGGTAATTTTATATGAACATATACAATTGCTTAATCATGCCATAGCTGATTTTAAATCTACCTTGGACGGTTATGATTTTATAACCCAGTTCTCAAAGGAGAATGTGAAATAGATTGTTACTTCACAACCTGAGTGGTTGGTGACTGTTGTGTTGAGCTCTATGTGTTCCAAACCACCTCCGCAAGTGGTTTCAGTGATCAGATCACAATGCGTCTTGTTGATTGTTTATGCTTGTATTTACAACTGACCACTTGTGATCCGATCATCCAAAAAGCATTTTTTAAAACAAATGTAAATGGAGTGATATAATTGCCATCACACCCACATTTATGCACCCAATAACTGTCAATTAATAAATTTCAAAAGCTTCATCTCAATATGGATATCTGTTGTGCCAGTGGGAAGATGCCAGAGGTGGATTTTGCAGTCCTCAGTGAGTGGTTTGAGTGGATCACAACGAACATCTCTCTTCCCGTCGACTTAATAGGTAATGCAAGGTATTTCCAACATTAAAATAGAAATGATGGTTGAAGTGTTAACAGAAAGTAGGGGAGTCTCGGAGGAGATTGAGGAGCGTTTGATGCTGAAGGCACTGTTTACAGTGGAGTGGAAGTGTGTAACGTGGGCTCATGGGAGTATTCGAGAGCCTACTTTGCTTAGTTGATGATTAACTGGGGATTTCTTTGACACTTCAGGGCTGCTCTTTCCAAACAGATTCACTAACACATTAACAAACACGTTTGATGTCAGTGCGCAGTCAACAGTAGATTATTGACCTTCTAACTTGTCGCTATCCTATTGTAGTGTACTTGCAGACCACACCAGAGACCTGCTATGAGAGACTTCGGCAGAGGTGCAGAGAAGAGGAGAAGGTCATTCCAATGGTAACTATGTGTCCCTCCCTGCTCTTCCCTCCCTAAGATGGATGTCCAGTATCATCTAGGCAGTTTTATTTGATGATTGTGTACTAAAGCATTCCATGTTGTTTTAAAAACTTTACCGACACATTCTTTCAAAGATGCTGTGGTCACAGCATATAACCTGATTCAGATTCAGATTTTATTTGTCACATACATACAATGCAGTGAAATGTTACAGTTGGCTCCATGCCAAGCAAAAACACACAAACTGACACAGAACAACCTACCAAAAACAGTAACAGACAATAAACAATACATTCAAGATGTCAGGGGGTTATTGCAAATAGGGAAGAAGTGGTATGCTCTACAGGGGAACAGTGGTATACACAATAAAAAGTGCTTAAACAGAAACTCTTCCTTAGTCTCTCAGTCCTTGCAGCCAGTGTACAATGTCTGCTTCCTGAGCGAAGCAGAGAGAACAGACCATAGTCTGGGTGGCTGGGGTCTTTAAGGATTTTGGTGGTGTTTCCATACCAAGCGCTGATGCACCCAGTCAGGATGCTCTCAATGGTGCTGGAGTAGAAGCTCTGCAGGACTGTTTTGGATGCTTTTAATTTCTTCAGCCTCCTTAGATGGTACAGTCTCTGCCTGGCCTTCCTTGCCACGGTGTCCAGATGGGTAGACCATGTCAGATCTTCGGTGATCTGGACACCGAGGTATTTGAATGTGTCCACCCTCTACAGGAAGTGCCTTAGTAGTTCTGACTGCCTTTATTTCTATTGTTTAAATGAAGGAATACCTGGAGTCCATCCACCAGCTATATGAGGACTGGTTAATAGAACAAACCTCATTCAAAGTACCTGCCCCGGTTCTTGTGAGTACCTCCCTTGTGTTATTTCTTTCAAATCGAATACCATGACACAAAAGGAGTGGCTGTTTTGGCCACCTTGATTATTGCTTACCATGGTAATAAACCATAGAAATAAAATATTCCTCATAGAACTCATGGTGCCTTGTGGTTTAATAGGTCATCCCAGCTGACCATGACATAGAGCAGATGCTCCAGCAGTATGAGGAGAACAAGGAGAGGATTTTAGCAGCACAGAGGACGTGATTCCAGCAGTGGCACTACAACAAGAGATGCAAGGGGTGTAGTCTTCATGGGTCATCTGAAGAGATGCAAGGGGTGTAGTCTTCATGGGTCATCTGAAGCAGATGCCCTGGTGGTTACGGCTCCTGTTCTTTGGTCTTGTACATGTTCTGTGCTTCTGCTGTGCAGAATCGTCTCAATCAAATGTGCTGGACACGAGCTGGACCGACAAGACCGGAAACCTCGAGGATCCACTCTCAGCAACACAGATTCTAAGTCCATTCCTTATAAAATGATGGTGCAAAGTGTGCTTTCTTCTTACAAAACTAGACATGACCAGGTGATCATTTTATGGCTAAACGTCGCAATTAGTAGTGTGTCATAGCTCTGCTCTGGCAGTGGATCCTACCTGGCTACATGCTCAGATATAGTTTAAGTTTTAGATTGTGTTCACTCACTGCTCAGTAGGACAGCTAGTGCAGCATTCCTGATTACTGTGAATATGACTTCCCAGATATCATTGTTTACAACATACAAAAGATGTCTGATAGTGTCTCTGTTGACAAGGAACCATGGTGACATCAGTTGTTACAGTTTTTCTTCTTCTCTAAGCTGGTTCTGATGTGCACTTGTTATTGAAGGACCAACAGACACTGGGCACGTGTCAAGGTCAAATATACACCTATTATTGTTATTTAAGGTAAATGTCATTTATTCACAATAAAATTGTGTCAAGTTTTAATGTGTCTTAGGCTTCTATTACCATCATATTCTTAACTGTTTATTATCAATTGCTTTTTTTTAGATAGATAGTTGTAATAACAATGTATGACCATACCTTAGACACCACAAAAAGCATCAATTTTATTAGCAAAAATGTCCTCTCACAATCAGCTAATAACAGCACAATACTCTTTCATTCAATACATGAATCATTAATAGAAAGACAATAAGTGCATATTTTGGCTTCAAACGAAGTAAGGCACATTCAGAAGCTTGTATCCCTCGCAGTCATAAGTTTAACACAATATACACAATACAGTGCTGACTGGAGGTAACAGGAGAAAAAAAATACTTTCACCTGAGAAACATTTCAAGATTTTTTTTAAGGACATGATAATGGTCCTTAAGTGACCCTCACACATGGAGTGGTTTAAAAGCAGGATGGCAACAACTGATTTAAGCACACTATTAATTAGGCTATACTTCTTTGATGTTGGATGAACGCCAACTATTTCTGGCTGGTGGACAGTCACATCAGGAATGGCGGCGTATGAGCAGCCTAAACGGCTTGACATTTCTCTACAAGTCATTTTCTCTACATTTTGCTGTGTTTTAAGTAGGTGATTCCCTTGGCAGCCTGCCACAGGACAGACATACATTGGCCTGATTAACACAGGCTGGCAGGGTGGCTTTCTGGCAAGACAGGTTTCATGAGAGGGTCAAATGGACCTCGCTATGATGGCAGGAAACACCGAGATGTGGGTGGAAGGAGTGCGAAAGTTTTCTACCCACTTCCTACAATCTATAGCAAACGATTGGCCATTCGGCCTGTCAGTCAGTCAGTCTGATGTGTGTCACTTCCTCTCGTGTTCCACCAGGACGTACGTCTGCAGGATATCGTCTTCTGGCTGTTGGCCAGATCCCCTGCCCTCCACGCCTGGTGGTTGACCCAGAGGCGCAGGAGGAGCAGCAGCAGCAACAGTGGCTGGCAGATGCCCAGCCGGAGGCTCCAGGGGTGGGCCACACATCCCCAGATGCCCAGCCGGAGGCTCCAGGGGTGGGCCACACATCCCCAGATGCCCAGCCGGAGGCTCCAGGGGTGGGCCACACATCCCCAGATGCCCAGCCGGAGGCTCCAGGGGTGGGCCACACATCCCCAGATGCCCAGCTGGAGGCTCCAGGGGTGGGCCACACATCCCTAGGGGGCTTGGGGGCTTGTAGAAGGCGCTGGGGGGCTCTTTGATGGTGTCCTCGCCCCGCTGCAGCCCGTGGTGGACCACATGAAGGCCGGGGTGGCTGCTACAACCAGTGATGCTGCAGACAGGGAGGGGGGACGGGGTACACAGGATAGGCTGGTGGCTGTTATCCCGGGGTGATCCAGGAGGGGGCGCTGTAGCGGCAGCAGCAGGCCGGTGGTGATCATGGCAGCCAGTGCAGGAAGACTGACCCTGTGCCGTCTCCTCGATGGGGTACTTCAGCTCCTCCACGCACAGTTGCCTCAATCTGTTGCTCAGCTCCTCCAGATCAAGAGTGTTTATAGGTGTGCCCTCCTGGCCTGGCCTGGACGCTGCTCTCTGCACGGCTGTGTCGCGGTACTGGATCATAGAGGCCGGGCCCGAGCTGACCATTAGAGGCTGGGGCTCCAGGATGACCTCCGGGAGGCTGGGTTTGGGCTTGATGGGGGCGCCGGAGGCGGCTGCCACCTGACTCTCTGTGTGGAGGGAGAAGGACTGAGGGCTGCTTAGGTCGCTGGCGTGGGTGTGGGTGTGGGCGTGGGCGTAATTCCTCATTGGCACAATGTCGCCGTCGTCCCCCAACCTCCCGCGGACCTTGGTGCCAGGCGTTGGGTACGAGCCTCCCCGGTTCTTTCGGAAAACCGGATTCTTGCGGATGGCCAGGTCGGGGTAGTTCGTCTGCATCTCAATCATGGAGCGGTCGTCGAGCATTGAGGAGCCGGTACGGTGTCTCCCCGAAGACTCAGGGCTACCTGCGGCACCTGACCCCTCGGCGTCCAGCGGAAGAGGCGCGTGTCTCTCTGGCTCTCCCGTCGGCCTGACCGATCCCTCGGGTTGCTCCTCCTGTTCCTGAGCAACCACTGAAGGCTCAGCCAGCGAGAACACATCAGGTTGGTCTACAGCGTCCACCTCCAAGCTGCCGCTGTCCTTCCCTGCCCTTGAGCTCCCGTTCCTGGGCTCGTTCTCTGCAGTCCCACGGCTCTCCCAGTGATTCAGGGGCCCAGCCCTCCTCTGGAAGATCTCCAGGCACTCAGCGTGGGCCCTCTGTCCCATGATCTCCAGCAGGTATTCACACTCCACCCTTGCCAGGAAGAGCTCGAAGCCCATAGCCTTAGCCTGGTCATGGTCTGCATCCGCGGTGAGACGATACTCGGTGTCTGACTCGGGTCGGTATCCAATACTTTCAAGAATGCCACTCACAATATTCTTGGGGAGCACTGGCTGAATGCAGTAGACAAAAGGGCCTGTAAAGGTCTGAGAGAGAGGGTATGGGTGAGTGTGTGTGTGTGTGTGTGTGTGTGTGTGAAGCCTACAATACTCTAGCCTATACAGTATACCTCTGTACATGTTAAAAGAGCACAATGAAGTTATGTAGACTGCCCCTGTTTGTTATTTAGCTAAGAGAGACCACAGTTCACAACTAGTTTCACTTCCCCATGACAGATAACCCCACACGTGAAATGCTAATTGTGGGGGTAATAAAACAAGACAATCAATGTTACCAATCGGACAGGTCTATACTAAGAGTGACATAGGCTATTAAAAGGGCATTTTTGAGAATGTAGAAAAGGATAACTTGAGAATGTAGAAAAGGATAACTTGAGAATGTAGAAAAGGATAACTTGAGAATGTAGAAAAGGATAACTTGAGAATGTAGAAAAGGATAACTTGAGAATGTAGAAAAGGATAACTTGAGAATGTAGAAAAGGATAACTTGAGAATGTAAAAAAGGATAACTTGAGAATGTGAAAACGGATAACTTGAGAATGTAAAAACGGATAACTTGAGAATGTAAAAACGGATAACTTGATAAGTTTACCTTGATGGTCTTCATTTCCTTCTTCCACGGGAACAGGAACAGGTTGACACAGAGCGTCTCCAGCAATTCAGTGGCCTTTATGAACACATTAAATACACTTCTACAATCTTTTACCCCGAGTCTGACGCACTCGAACGCGGTGTGATAGAAGTCAAAGGTTGTGAATCTTTCCACTGGGTCCGTCTCTGACAGCAATACATGCCTAGCCTTTTCTGTCACCTGTCGGTCTTTACACACTTTCACGTTACCATGTTGCCAAACCTGATCGTAGTACATTAAGTAATCATCGAAGACCTCTTTCCGTTCATTTGGCGTTTGATCACCAATGCTGTTGGTCATGATTGTAACATACACACGGTTCGAACAGACGTACAGCTTACCGCATGAACAATTAACTAGGAAGCGAAACCAAGCAGTGCGCAAATGGAAGCAATTCGCGTTTGCGATTGATCATGCAGGTAGGATAAGGCGAAGGCGGAAGCGGCTGAATGTCTGACGCCACGGCATTGCCAAACAAAATAGAAATACAATAACATATAGGTCGAAGGTTCAATCAGTCAGCACTAATGTGCAAATAGGTCCAATGTAAAAAAACAAAAGGGTGCCCTCAGCCAGCCGACTTTTGGTTTTATCCTCCTCCTTCTTCCCCTGATTCCTTCACGGCAAACAATCACAAATAGCCAAATCCTCATCTTCATACATTTTAAAACACTAAACAAATAGCACAATGATGAACTAAACCATGCAGTGGCATTATGCGGGCGCTAAACGCGTGACGGTTCCTATTTTTTGGAAAACGGCACAGGCCAGTATATACTCGGAACCAGTATTATTGTCTGATGGTCCCAGCTGGCGCTGATGTAACACTGACGCCTAGTGGATACAGTGCAAATTGCATGTAAAATCCTTTTAAGGGAATGCTCTTTTTGTCCTTTAGATGGCGACTTCTAGCAGGGAATCATCAGCCAGCAGGGCTCTAGTACCTTGCCCTTCTTACACGGCCTTTTACCGTACATTTTTAAGTTGAAAATAGCTGCAAATGCTTTGGCACATCCATGCAAATGGTTGTGTATTGTCTTATAGTATAAATTACTTAATGTTGAAAAATCCATTACAACCTGCTGGTTCTCTGTTAAACTCGTACTTCAGTCCAACTAATTAATTAACTAATTACTGTAATAGTAAAGAGTCAGGCTCATTGGGATGGCTGTGGGAGTGCATAATATTATTCAACTGATGTAATGATGGCTCTACATACAGTGCTCATCTCTGGAGGCCTAAAACCCACTCAAATGGAGCTAAACAATATCATTACAGCACTGATTTCTGTAATCAAACAGGGACTGATTTCCTACAAGGAGTATTATAAAATAAATAAATAAATAGATAGCAATACAAATCTTTCAGCCACAATACTGTACTGAAATAATCTATAAGACATCTAAATATTTTTTAAAAATTCCCCTGGGTCTCAGGAATGTCAACAATATTAGGTAGATAAATACATAAATAGTTTTCATTGTTTTGAGGTCTTATTGAGTGTTGGCCAAGCATTCTTTGGTAAATGTGAAAAGATGTCTTGTAAACACATTAACAGCAGTGAAGAGGCTATCACTGATAATAAATAAGTACTCAAGCCCTTTCAATGAATGGAAGTTGGCAGTTTTCCTTTCGGGCCAAGTTCCATTAAACATAGACACAATATCCACAGAACAATGACAGAAAACATACGGATATCCTGTCTGTCAGTGACCAGTAGGTTACATGGCTGAGGAATGTCTATACTAATACGGATTCATTGTGTTCCTGACATACAACTGTTTTGTATGCTGAGTTATAGAGCCAGTGCTCGCTCAGCTCATTGCCCTTTTACATTCTGGCAAAAGCTCTCTTTAAAGAATAAGTCAACAAAGCTTAAACTGCAATACAATTATGTATTGCTTGCGTATAAATTGTACCTGTCTTGGTCCTGACCTACTGCAACATGCCCCACCCCCCACCCCCTTTCTTTACTTATATTCATCACCCCTCTATCAGACTCCTTCCCACAATCCTGTCTCATTGGAGATAGGATACCCACTTGCTACATTGGAGATAGGATTCCCACTTGCTACACACACACACAGCTGAATGTATATTGGGGCTGAATGTACAATAACGTTGGTATAGTGAAAGAAAGTAATACTGTAGCAGAATGTCAATGACAAACACACACACACACACACACACACACTCACCCTCTCTCATTCTCCCTCTCTCTCTGTCTTCCTCAATCTTTAATAGTCTGCAGGCCCTCACCTGTTGTGGAAGTGATTGATGCCTCTTGTGGTTTAGTAAACAGGCCTTATTTACAATTCTGGCATCCAAAATAACATAGAGAGGAGTGTAGTCATAAACCATGAATATTGATAGCTGTACACACACACGCACACTCACACACATTTGTGTGAGGACTACTTTTGAGGATTACTAAAGCCAAATTACATTAGCATCTTGGCTATAACTGATTGAGCAACAAGCAAGAGTTTCCATTTCTTTCTCACAGAGAGTCTGTGTGCTGGGTGGTGAGAGAGAGAATAAGAGTGGTGTGTGTGTGTGTGTGTGTGGTAGTGGTGGTGGTGGTGGGTAACAAGGGCTCGAGCCATCTGCTCCTGCTGATCTCTCTAAACATATACACCCACTTTCACACACACACACACACACACACACAAATCTGCAAACACACACACACACATGCACAGACACACGTATGTATGCACCCACCCACACACACAGGACTGCTAACACACACACACACACGTTACCTCAAACAGACAGCAGGGGGAGAGATGTCAACATCAGCCTGAGCCTGAGTAACCTTGCTGTAACAGTGGGGATAGCATGAAGGTAATGGAGTCCATCTGGAGGCCTTCACCTTCCAGTCTGTGCAGGTAAATAAGCCTCTGCTCAGGTCCCCACCATGTGCATCTCTCTCCAGCTGCCTCAAGTTCACTAGACCTGATAGCACACAGAGGTGCAGGGCAGTCAAGTTCACTAGACCTGATAGCACACAGAGGTGCAGGGCAGTCAAGTTCACTAGACCTGATAGCACACAAAGGTGCAGGGCAGTCAAGTTCACTAGACCTGATAGCACACAGAGGTGCAGGGCAGTCCTATTGCCTGCTGCTTTTAAACAACACATGGTGCCAGTCAAACTGAACTTAATTGGTTTGTGTGTATGATGTTACTAATACTACTCAAATGAAATGGCTTCACTCTACTTAACCACATGGGGCAACATCTGCCAGATGGCTGAAGTAATATGCAGTACATTAAAATACATCAAAAAACTGTATCAATAAGATGGACAATAGTTATAGTAACATTTTTATTTATTTTTCAGAATATAGGAAAGGAATGAAAGCTCTAATACAAAACATGAAACGTGTGTATGACTGCATCGAAACATAAACTAGAGTCAGTATCACTTGAGACAGGTGACGAGTTTACAATGGGCAGACATACAGCATAATTCACATCAGTTCAGCTTGGGCTCAAACACCCAAAGTGCTACAGTACTATCAAGGAATGATAACAGCCAACACACTGTAATGAAACAAACTAGACTTGACTGCCATAGTTGTGAAACAGTGTACTAGTGCCCCACCCACACGACCAGACTTAGATTGGCTTAAAATGTGTGGTGTGCAGAGCTCATGGTATTCGTGACTAACTTTTTTATGTGACCAAAATTCATTTATATCAGTGAAGTACCACTTTGTGAACTGGTATAACTAGATATTACACAAACTATTGCCTGTAGAGGCCAACAGGTTACAATTGACGTTTCTGTGCACATCCTGCAGAAGAGCTGAGTTTCAAAGGGAACTGGCTCACCCTAGACACCATGTGGTGTAGATAATCAACACAAAAGACAGGTGAGAGTGTTTGCTGTCAATTTCTTGCAGCTGTATCTGGAGATAGGCCTACTGTGTTGTTGTGTGCCGTGTGAGTCAACGTTATCCTCTCCAAAACTGTCTGTCATGGGGGTTATGAATGAATCACATATTCTGTTGTGGATTTGAATATAAGGGTAATTGATGGTAATAGGCTGGGTATGGATATAAAGACTATGCTGATGTGGATTTGATAAGGGTATTGATGGTAATAGGCTGGGTATGGACCGAAGGACTGAGATACAATATCCTTGCTCCCAGTCTCTTATGTAATGCCAATGTGAGGCTGTTTTTGGCTGAATTTCAGTCAGATTTAAATATTATCCTTCTCAACAGGAGGTGCAGGATTTACCTGTTATGGAATGGTGTGAGCCAGCATTCACATGCACATAGATTATAAGGATGAAATAGATTTTTTTTTGTTTGTCGAAAGGGATACTTTTCAAGTGCTACAGGGAAGAATCAGTGGTACATGTTGCCTACTGCACTTCACATATAAAAAACACAGAGCTTGTTTTTAAACAAACAAACAAAAAAACAAACAAAAAATACATTGTCTCGTAAACAGCTACACACATTATTCAAGCTATACTAAATAAATAATTCTAGCCCATTTAATATTCATATCTGTTTACAGTCTTTTTTTTCTCACTATACCAGCGATGCAATCATGCGTCAAATTTGTTTATAAAAAATCCTGCGAGGATTAATGCTTGCTGTGAGGACTAGCTCTGAGCGAGAGGTTGCACACTGAGGTACCACTGGTGGAGAACAGCTTGTGTGTCAGTATTAAACATTAACACGTCTATGGATTTCATTTTAAAGTCGTGGGGGTGGGAAGAGAAAATTGATTAGCTTCCACAGAGGTCTTACAGGAACAAGGCCATACACATATAAATGAAGAAAAATAAATACATATAGCACATACACAAATTGCATTCAGTTAAAGTTAGGGTACACATCTAAACAGTGCTTACAATTCTAACAGTCATAATGCTTTTAAACAGGCACTATGTACAGTCGTTGCTCTGCGGAATCACTGGAAGTTATCACCTTGATGTTAATCGCTGCCTGTGCATGTGCTTTTCTGCATGTCAACACTGTGTGGTTTCATGAAACTAAAGCAAGTTCTGGAAGCTTAGTTGAACAATAAGAGAGTTCCAGCATACAGATGAGTGAGTCCATGAAATTGAATAATCGTATACATTTAAATAATACACATGTTGCTGTGGCTTTGTGACACAAGAAACAAGTAATAAAATACAACTATAAATATAAGACATCTCATAGCAAAGACATTGGTGGTAAAGTGAAGATGGAGTGATATTTGTTTGTACTTTGGGTGTGAAGATAACTCAATGTAAATTTCTTATTAATGTAATTATTTAATCGTCCTTTGGTTGAGAGATGAGAGATGCGACGGCTGAAGCCCTTAGCACCAATTATGGTAAAGGTTATTAGAAGCCTGTCATCCATGGCTAGTTAGGTTCAGTATTTAATTGCTATCAAAGACGTGCAACATATCACTGGCAGCTGTCACTACCACTGTCTTTTACAGGTCGGAAAGGAACAGTCAGACAAAAATACATACTTTTATGATGCCTCAAAAATACATAATTACATATGAGTAAAACATACAAACAAAAATGTTCACAGTGATTGTGTTTTGACTGAAATGGTGGCCACACATAGATATCAATTGAGCTTAAATAAGGACTGAAGCATTGAAAATTATTTACTTTGCCTAAAAAGTGTTACAAGGAAAAATATACAAAATATAAATATATATATATATATAAAAGTCATTCAAAGAATAAAACCATGAACAAAGAAATCCAAAAGTACCTCTATAAATGTGTTATCTTAAAAAATAAACCTTGCTATCTGTTAAAACATTGGCAGGCAGACAAAAACTACACATACAAATGTCTACAAAGCAAGACAAAGTGAGGATACTTTCTAATTTGTGTAGCTTTGTGGAGTCTCTTTGTGGAGTCTGTTATTTACGTTATGGATGTAGATTAGTGTGGAG
>NW_027468630.1:2051642-2059142 GCF_046254945.1 Alosa pseudoharengus | reverse complement strand
ATAAACACATAAAAACGTAACACATTCTATAATGCAATATTTGTCCGCATCCACATACAATCTTATAGCCTAATAGGCCTACAACAACGCCTGACAAGGATGTACATTAGGCTATACAGCCTAGAAAGGCTAAACTTAGGCTACTTTTAGTTTGTTAAATGTAAAGCCTAGCTTAATGTTACCTTTCTTGCCCATCTGAAATAACTCCTAGCTTTGCTCCTTCCCTCCTTTTCTGTTTTTGTTGTTTTCAAAAACCTGTTATATCCGCGAAACTTTCCCCCCACGGACCATCCAACGCATTCAAAAGTAGGCTAACGCACTCTATTAGCTATTCCAGGCGTCATGTTTAATAAGCTGCCCTTTTTTTGATGAACACATACAGAGTTTATAAATGATATCCTTTAATTTCATGTTTCCATATCATTATGACCTGATTCGAAATTATGTATTTATTCATGAATTAATTACAAAAGATTTAAAATTTTCATTTTACACCTATCCGCCATAACCCTTTGCATCTCGCGTACCCCCTAGAAGCAGCTCGCGTACCACCGGGGGTACGCGTACCACAGTTTGGGAATCCCTGCTCTATAGGGTCTCTGCACATTCTGCAGGTTGTTCTCTCTGAACTCTATACTCTATAGGGCCTCTGCACATTCTGCAGGTTGTTCTCTCTGAACTCTATACTCTATAGGGCCTCTGCACATTCTGCAGGTTGTTCTCTCTGAACTCTATACTCTATAGGGCCTCTGCACATACTGCAGGTTGTTCTCTCTGAACTCTATACTCTATAGGGCCTCTGCACATCTGCACTTCGCTTTCGCCGCTCGACTACATTAGATTCCATTGTTTTCAATGCAACTCTGCACATCAGTGTCAAACTCCGCCACTGCCGCTGTGTCGATTACGATTCAGTTCTATTTTCGTTAGCGATGCTCGATAAAAATCCAGTGTTTATCAAATGCTTGTCAGTTAAAAATGTCAGTGTTGGCACAGCCATGTGGGCGGCTAAAGTACCTGCTGTGAGCCTTGTGGTATTTCCACTGGCCATTGCAGCTTTCCCACAGGGCCCGTGGTGATGTTAAGGCAGCTAAGTGATGCTAGGTGATGTTTGGCACAAAGTGAGGCCTCATGGGGCTTACTGCTTTTATAAAAAGGCTACAGATACCTAACCTGACCCTCGCCAGATGAATTTCTTTCCGCTTAGCTCCGCCTAGCTTCACTCACATCCATCTGGGACCTCTTCCATTGAGAGTGATTTCTGCAATCGACTTTATGGTTCAGCCAATCAGGACGCAGGGCGGGAGTTTCATAGATGTGACGTAGTGGAGAAGCGAGACTGTTATCAGCGTCACGGGTTGGCTTCGATGTGAGTGGTTGAAGTAGCACGTCAATAGATGACGGACAAGTGGCTTATTCAATCATATGCAAGCATTTTTTGATTAGGCCCACACTGCAAAAACTGCTTATCTAACAAAATCTAACCAAGTGTTATTAATCTTATATCAAGATAAGAAAAACTAGTTGGTATTGTTTTCAGTATAAAGAGACTTACCTAGCGCTTTCTTGTGAAATCATTTGACTTAATTTAAAAAATAATTCACTTATTTTAAGACATCTTATCTTGAAAACAAGCAAATTTGTCTGCCAGTGCGTTAAGCAAATTTGTCCTAAAAACAAGCAAATTTGTCTGCCAGTGCGTTGAGCAAATTTGTCTTGATAAGACTCCTTAAAATAAGTTAAGTCTTCTAAAATTAAGTCAAAATGATCTTTTGAGAGGGCTCTAGGTAAGTCTTTTCATACTAAAAACTAGATTTTAGATTTAAAATTAGATTTTTTAATCTTAATATAAGATCAATAACACTTGGTTAGAATTCATTTTTTGCAGTGCAGCCTTCTGAAACACCATTCCAATGGAACGGTTCCAGATGGATGAGTAGAGCCAGGCGGAGTGAAATTCATCTGGCGAGGGTCAGGTTAACATATACCTGCGTGGTCTTATAACATGCTACATTTATGGATGTAAAAATCATCACTCT
The DNA here is from genome assembly GCF_046254945.1 of Alosa pseudoharengus. NCBI lineage: Eukaryota > Metazoa > Chordata > Actinopteri > Clupeiformes > Clupeidae > Alosa > Alosa pseudoharengus. The sequence goes on along the minus strand of NW_027468630.1, from coordinate 2,057,103 downwards.
CCTGCAAAGCAATGCCATTCTTTCAGCAACAATGGTTGCCCAGCAACACACAGATGCAGTACCATAGTTTTTATCAAAGATTCTAGAGCGGAGCACTCTAGAATGGTGTAGTCAGTGCTGTAGTCACGGTTGCAGGTGGTATAGAGTGTCCCAGTCACTTCCGGTTTACTTCCGCTACAAGGGACCTATCTTTCAAAAAAATATGAACGGGAGTTAATGGAGAGATAACAATAATTTTTTGGTCCAGTTTGAATTGTGCCACGAATTTCACATATGATGTGTGTGAATTTAAAAGATAATTTTTCACGTCAAGAAAGTACTGTTGTTCGATAGACTTCAAAAGTTTTGTTGGTTTTGTGCGAATCCGCTCAGTGGACAACATCTCTCGTCTCGAACGATGTATGTCTCCAACGTAATTCAACGATAAGATTAGCTGTTATGCTAGTTAATGGTTGCATCTTGCTGCCTGCTATGTCACTTAACAGTATCTAATGTAAAAACTATAGACGAATACAACTTACCTGATGTGTTTAATCCTCTCATGGTATTTTCATCAGCAAGGAAAGCCCAAATAAGACCTGTTGCTGGTATGCTTGTACAATCTAGTGTGGCTGTGAATGAGCTAACGTCACTAGCACGACTGATGGGTTTGTAGTCGTTGGAATTACGATCTTTCACAATGTTGTAATTCAATAGTTACGAAACAAACTGCAAATGTCTTTACATGAAAAATTGTCTTTAAAATTGACAAACATCATATGGGTAATTCAAAGCACAAGTCAACCGGGACCAGAAAATTATTTATTTTTCGCCATAGACTGGCGTTCAAAATTTTTTGAAAGATAGGTCCCATGGAGGCAAATGGAAGTGGCGTCACTGGGACACTCAATGGGTGCAGTAATATCAGTTGGTGAAGCAGAGCGCTCTAAAATTTTTGGAACTATACTGACATAATCTGATCACAGGTATGCAGTTTTTCACAATAGCTTTGACTGCAACACAGCCAATAATAATCACAAACTACTATCCATTTTATAAATTGGTTTCTATTCACACCAAACATCAGATATGTCATCACCCTTAGTGTTTACTCTTGGTGGCAACGAAACCTGCCGTGGACAGGATATCTATGGTAATGTGACTGCAATGTGTATGCAATAAAAATGCTTATTTGGGCCTGGTACAAATCTGTCTCTGGTCCTGATTCTGGATGTTGATCTACAGTTAGATCCGATATAAAAACACTAGATAAGCAATGCTGGAATGTTACTATCGGTACCAAATATTTCCCACTCTATGTGGACCATGTGATCGCCATTGACACACACAGATTGTGTCAGTGACCACAGGCAGTAGCCCTCATGGCCGGTCATGTTAAATTAGGACTTCTATTGGCATACAGACACTGATAATTCTAGAGGGATCAAAACAATGTTGTCAAATTACAAGTGTCAGTGCACGCCAAAGACTCCCTAGGCCACGCTAGAAAAGAGCCTGGAAAGCAGCCGTCCTCTAACGACATACAATAATATAGAGAGTGGATCAGCGGTAAAAGGAAAGCATTTTATTTACATTTTATAGCTACACTCAAAACATTTTACAGCTTCATCCATCACACTGTGCTAGCAACACTCAGATGGGCATGGACTACATATGGATTCAGTGCCATGGTCAAAAATCCTCTCACTAGGAGGCTGGGGAAGAAGCCCTCCATTTGAAGCCCTCCCATTTGCCAAGCACTTCACTGCACTTGTCTGAAAAGACAGAAAAGAATAGACTGAGTGCCAAACTCTAATGCCAAAACTACATTACAATAGTAGTCTGACTCCTGGATTTCCTCTTGTCAAGGAATAGATAAGGGACATTAAGTTAATAGTTTCCTGTTGCTTTGTCATAGTGACATGATCAAATTGGTTTTATGATTAGCCAGAGTGATAGTGACACTGTGTGCCCGAGCACTTTTGGCAGGAAAGTGGCAGGAGGCGGGCTTTAAGGATGTAATCTGATTTGATGAGCAGTGTGGGCTCAGCACGGTTAATAAAGTCGAGCAGTGTGGTGTGTGTGGTGTGCAGTGCACAAAGACAGACGCACTGAGGCTGACGGTCACTGAGTCAACACTTGAATGAGAATGGAACAATCACAACCCTTTTTTTGCTGCTGCTCAGAATTATTGGATGTTCTGTTTTTGTGGAAATGGAAGCCACAGTACTCAAATTAATCCAATAATCCTTTACAGTGGGAACCAATTTTCCCCTGTTCTCGAATACACCATCTTTTGTTGCTTAAAAAACAGAAAACACAGGCTTGCGGTTTGTAGGGTTATGTAAGCATTTGTTAGCAAAATTTATATATATATATATATACTGCCGCAACAAGTTGCTGTTAGCCTCAAAATGTATTATTATTATTATTATTATTATTATTATTATTATTATTATCTCTATTATTGTGTTAAATGTTCCAAATGTAAAGCACTTTGAGTTGCATTCTGTGTATGAAAGGTGCTATACAAATAAAGCTTATTATTATTAATTTATTTCTTTTTTATGGAAGATACTAAAAAGGTTGATAAATCTCACTCAACAGAACCACACCTGGGCCACGGCGTTGTAGGCCATGGACTATAAAGCACAAGTAATACCTCATTCAGGAAGAGTGTCACCTTCCAGAGTGAGATAATGATCCAATAACGCGAGAAAATAACAAAAAGATAATTTATCCACAAGACTGTTCTAAGGCACATAAAACGAATAGCAAGGGATCCATGTCATTCCAGTCATGAGTCACAGAAGCTGTTTTTGTTTATTAGCTTCAGTATTCTCGCTAAGGCACTATTGGGAAGTGAATTAGCTAGAATAGGCCTGTTAAAATTGTGTGATTTATTTGCATGGCTAGCCCGATGCCGAAGCACCAATATTGAAAAAGCTGTTGGTAGCATCGGCTAACTAGCGCCAGATTTTGGAGTGCAGGGGACAAGCCGAGATGGGCTATGAGAAATACGTTCACACTCGGTATCATGTTTCAATACACTTTAGGTCAATATCACACCGGAATTCTCCTTTAAGAAACACTAGTAGCAGAGAATGTAAACGGCTCTGCTATTACCTAGCCTCTGTGATGGTACTTCAGACTTTGGTTGCTACTATTCACAACTACCACCATCATTATCATCTAGTTTCCAAGGTGTGCGCACAGGTAGATAGATAGATGGATATATAGATAGATACTTTAGTCATCCTGAGGGAAATTTTAATAATTTAAACAGTTTAGTTAGCTGGCTAGCTAGCTAGCAGCTGGCTGAGTTTGTGTAATTTCCTGAAGTGGAAAGAGATTTTGTTCAGGCCTTAATAGATATCCTTTGTTTGAAAATAAATAGTTTCTATTCTTTCCTCTTAATTCCATGTGTTGCAACTCTTGCTGGTAACTTTGTTAACTTATCCAGCAAACTATTAAAAATTCACGACTGTAACAAAACACTGCAACTCTCCCTTGCCCTCCTAGTCCATCTTCCTGTTTCCGCTTTGTCGCGCTCGTCTGAAAAAAAATGAGTGGTGCGCTACCTCGCGCTACCTGGCTAAAATCCTGGTGCGCCAGCAAGATCTACGTCATTTTGACGTCACGGTGTCGCGCTACCGGTCGGGTGCGTCGAGTATGTAGAAGCCCTAACAACGTTGTGACCCACTAGTGATCACGTGACACTTGCTCTGCTGCACTTCTCCCGCATACACCTCCTGGGAATGTATAAGTCTTCAGTGCGTGATTTCGAGTGTTTTTTCCCCATAAGTAATTTAAATACTAGATAATGTCAATTTGCACATTGTTAAAACAACAATCACGATATTATCGCAGGCGATATATATCACCCACCCCTAGCACGCATGTGCGGCCAGCATGCTGCTCTGGACGCTTAGCTGTTTGATATGAAATGAAGCATGAAGGTTCACCAAAATATTTCCTGCTCCATGGCCACTCTAATGTGTACGCTATCTAAATCTGCAGCCAGAGCTCAGTCACTCAGACTTAATACCCCCTATAAACAGACACACACACACACACACACACACACACACACACACACACACAAATGCACACAAATGCACTATCAGCTCACCACAGTCCTGCTGTTTATCACATCAGTTAAAACCATTCTCTCTGTCACACACACGCACGCACGCACGCACGCATGCACACACATGCACGCACGCACGCACGCACGCACACACACATATAAACACACACAATTGCACTGCGCCTCTGTAGACCTCCACTGTAATCCTACTCTGTATTGCATTAATACAACTGCACTGTGCTGTTTCAGCAGCCTCTGACATTTGAGACACACACACAATGGCAACCTCATATAGAACAGTTCCTCCAGGACCACAGTCCCTATTCTAGAACTATGGGAACCAGGGAATGAGTACAGGTTATGAGTTATAGTCACTTTTAACACTGATATGCTTTTACATGGACCTTTCATCCAAAGGGACTTGGGGCAGCCGAAACACATATTTTCTTAGTGTGTGTGTGTGTCCTGGGATCAAATAAACAGTGACCTAGTGTGTGTGTGTCCTGGGATCAAATAAACAGTGACCTAGGTGCTGTGTGAAGACCCTGTTCTGCCATCTGAACTACAGGAACAGAGAGTAAGACTAAGTGATGAAGTCCTCCCATTTCTCCAAGTGCGTCTGTAGCCTAGTTCTCTGCTGTGGTCCCCTCTCAATCTAACACACACACACACACACACACACACACACACCACTGTCCCCGGCGTGTCGTTTGGACTAATGTTCTAGCCGTTCCCCGTGAACTCATTGCTCATGCCCCGACTCTGGAGTGAGAATCCCGCATATTCATCAAGCGTGTGCCGCTAACCATCTAACACACACACACACACACACACACACACACACACACCACTGTGAGAATCCCGCATATTCATCAAGCGTGCATGTGCCACTGCCAGTGTGAAGCATACAGTGGAGATCCACTCATCTTCTTCACCTCCTCCAGCACAGCCAGCGCTGCCAACACCACCGCCACCAGAACACACACACACACACACACACACACACACTGCCACCAGAGCACACACACACACCGCCACCAGAGCACACACACACACACACCGCCACCAGAGCACACACACACACACACACACCGCCACCAGAGCACACACACACACACACACACACACCACCACTAGAGCACACACACACACACACACACACACACTGCCACCAGAGCACACACACACACCGCCACCAGAGCACACACACAAACACACACACACACCGCCACCAGAGCACACACACACACACACACACACACACTGCCACCAAAGCACAAACACACACCGCCACCAGAGCACACACACAAACACACACACACACCGCCACCAGAGCACACACACACACACACACACACACTGCCACCAGAGCACACACACACACACACACAC
>NW_027468630.1:2039142-2041642 GCF_046254945.1 Alosa pseudoharengus | reverse complement strand
CAAAAAATACATATTAATGCTTGAAGCCCCAAGCAGCACAAGATACCCACTGAATTACTTGCACAGTGACAAAGAAGCTAATCAATGTACTTTGCCAGAAAGACAGATTTTCAGTCATCCATACGTTAACACACAAAATCATCTCTTTTGCTGTTTTCAGTGATGTCCTATGGTTTATTTATGGTCATGTGTACTCAATAGGGCTGTACCTCCTATATCGGCACACATAACTGGGTACTGGGTAGGAGATAAGAAGGCAAACTATACTTAGATGATTGTGGAGACGGAGAAACAAGCCCAGAGTGATGATGCTGACCTTTAGCTTGACCGACTGGAGACCAATTTGAGATGAATTTGATGACATCCTGGTGCTATTAGTGTCAAGAGGAATGAGACTGTAGCGTCTTTACTGCTGAGGGAGCCGGAAGACACTATTCCATTTGTCAGGCCAATTTTACCAGCTTTTAAAAACAGTCATAAAAAATCCCAGATACTCCCTGTCACAGAGATGGAGAGAAGTGCAACATTCATGCTTGGAGCCGGCGTTCTACCCTTGTTTTCCCCCCTAATTCCTCTGGCCGGCTAATTTGAGAGATTACAGCGCTTGCGATGTCGTGAGAGGGATGTGGGGATCCTTCAACGCCCGGTGGTATCTGAAGGAGGTGATGCCCGGTGGTATCTGAAGGAGGTGATGCCCTGTTGCCCCCCTTCCCTCTCCCTCACCCATCCAACCATTTCATATCTCTTTTTTTCCCCATGCGACAACGCATCCAAATGGCAGGGGAGGGATCGGTCTGAATTATTGAAGACTCCAATTAGACGCCGCTGCCATTTAGATCAAGCACGCCGAGGCCCCTCTGACTGCAAGCCCCTGGCATTTAGCACCATCAGAGGCACAGGCTCGCCTCCTCTCTTCCCCACTCACACACCACCCCACCAACCCCCCCTCCAGTAACGAGATGAGACAACCCGGGAGGCACTAATGAGGAGCCCGGCTCGAACCACTCGCAACAGGGTAGGGGGTGGAGGAAAGGCGCTGGGGGATCGGGAAGAAAAGCTCCCCATAATGGAGGGATTCGCCCTTTTCTGCTCACTCTGAATGTTAACACTTTCATCCTCTCCGTGCTCCCTGACATAATACCTTACCCAACGTCGGCTTCTCCTTTTCCCACAATGCTTCACTCAAAACAGGGCTGGTGTCACAGTGACAATGACGACACGAAGGAGACCAGGATGAAGTGATATTCTCTCTCTCTGCCAATTTCTCTCTCTCTTTCTTCCCCTCTTTTCAACTATCCTTCTGTTCTTCCTCTCTCTCTCTCTCTCTCTCCATCTCTGTCTCTCTCTCTCTCCATCTCTCTTTCACTCTGGTACCTCTGTGCTCTCTAACAATGCCCAGGAGGGCCTGTAGGGCTGAGCTAAATGAAGCTGTCGCCTTTCTGATACAGTGTGTCAAGGGACAGGGAGTCAATTCAGTCACCACACTGCAGGAGGAAAATATATATAACTCCCCCCTTCTCTCTCTCTCTCTCTCTCTCTCTCTCTCTTTCTCTATGAGCTATGCTCCTTAAGTATAAGTATATATACTTTTTTGATCCCGTGAGAGAAACTTGGTCTCTGCATTTAACCCAATCGGTGAATTAGTGAAACACATACAGCACACAGTGAGGTGAAGCACACACTAATCCCGGCGCAGTGAGCTGCCTGCTATAACGGTGGCGCTCGGGGAGCAGTGAGGGGTTAGGTGCCTTGCTCAAGGGCACTTCAGCCACGGCCCACTGGTCGAGGCTCAAACCGGCAACTCTCCGGTCACAAGTCCAGAGTGCTAACCAGTGGGCCATGGCTGCTCCTGGCTAACATTCAAGGCATCCTCCAAGCACCTCTCTCCTAACTGTTTGTCACTGACAAGGCATAGGCAGATTATATGGAGATTACCACATGGAAAACTAGTTTGAAAGTGTGAAATGAAGTGTGAGTAAATGGCTTTTCGATAGGTGCCACACCGTTTCCTTTCTTCCCACCATGACAGGGAGGGTCCTGGGAGAGACTCTGTTTCAAGGCGCTGCTAAACATCTTAGCGCTCGCGGTGAATCTGTGAGACTTCAATGTCGCCGGCGATAATGTGATCTCATTACCGATTGCAGAGTTTGCACCCATCACATCAGCTGTGGCCTGCCCGCTCAAATCCCTCTCTACTTCACAGGGCCCAAGCCTCATTACCGCACCCTTTCAAAACCCCACACGTCTTTATTAACACCCACACATCCTCTTCTCACCTCCTCTCTCTGTCTCTCTCTCTTTTTTTTCTCTTTCTCTCTCTCCCCCTCCATATAACACTTTCTTCATCTCTCTTGTAGTCTAGCTTTAACCTTCTCCCGTACGTGTAGACACACACACACACACACACACACACACACATCCAAGCACTACCTTGTAACTATCGGGGGTTGGGGTGGGGGGTGGGTGGTCAATTGATATGGCAGCCTAAGCATGCCAGTGC
>NW_027468630.1:1999142-2031642 GCF_046254945.1 Alosa pseudoharengus | reverse complement strand
GCACAGCCCGGTCGCCAGACTCACACAGCCAGGCCCACGTGACGCAACGCCACGCCTCGCAACGCCACGCAACGCCACCACAGGCGAATCCAAAGCCGCCTTTGGATTTCCCAGTTATGAAAAATAGTCAGAGAGTTTGACTTGAAATGAAAAAGAATACTGTTCATTCCAGGAATATCATGAATAGGACTTGCATTGTGCCTTGTCAAAGAATTGAATGGTTAAGTGGGGATGTCGTCAATTCGTACTGCTGTATAATAAGGTGTGTTAACAATGGGTAAGCTAAACCATTTATAAGGTATTAATAAAGGGTTAGTTATTTACTATTAATGAGATAATATTAGTAGATTACTTAGAAGTAGTTTGTCAGAAGTAGAAGTCACTTTAAAAACAAATTGTAGATGCTTAATAAACCGTACACAAGTTATCAATAAATCGTTATGTATTTTTATAAAACGGATAGTTCCGGTCCTTGATTATGATTGGTTGAATCACGTTTGATGCTGTTGTATATTGCTGTTGTATATAAACCCCATAAGGTGTGTGTGTGTGTGTGTGTGTGTGTGTGTGTGTGTGTGTGCACTTGTGTGGATGTGCGTGTGTGCGTGCCTCTGACTCTCAAGGTTGTGCCCTGACCAAGCACCGTTCGATTGTGAAATCACTCTTCCAAGTCCCAACTCTCTCTTACTCGCTGCATCTAACTCTGTCCTACATGGTAAATGTTTAAGACACACACACACACACACACACACACACACACACACACACACACACACACACACACACACACACACACACACACTTTTGCAGTCTCTGTGCAGTCTGGAACAGCCCAAACCCTGGGTGCAGAATAGCAGTGTTTCCTGTTCGTTTGATTCTCTGCCTGCTTCCCTGGGGGACCAGTGCACTTCTGTGCCACAGATCTTAGTAATTGTAGCCCACATATCCAACACCCAGAATGAGAGTTTCTCTTGCCCAGACTCTCCTGCAATCCTGGCTGGCCTGTTTCTTGTGTTGCCGCTGCCAAAACGCTCTAAAATAATATGAGAAGACAGCAGAGTGGGTTGGAAGCTTGAATGGTCCATCAAGACCAGATGTGAAAACAAGCACCTGGGAAACCATATCTCTTCTCACCACACAGACAAAGCAGTGAAAAATCTGACAAGAACACCATTTACTGACTGCATTTCATGTTTGAATAAACATTGCCACTTCACGACCTCGGTTACACCCTCAAGAGGCAATAAAACGGCTTTTAGAAATCTCAATTTCACATAACCCTCCAAGGGATTCTACCACCCCCCTCCCCCCATATGAGGCAAGAAACACAGACCCTGGGTTGTCCCTGTGCGTAAGACGTAATACACACCAGGTCCCTGTGAGAATACATTCTTGGCTAATTGGAAATCTTCTCTTGGTTCCATTTAGTGTTTCCCTCCACAATTATTTTTTTATGGCTGTGCTGCTGATCCCCCCCCCCCCCCCCCTACCGAGCTCCACTCGCCCTCCCTCTGCTCTCAATAAAATATTAAGTCCCAATGTCAATGCAGTTTCCTTTGATTTAAACAAGCAATATCCATTTAGAACCTTTTCAAATGGAGCTCAGTCCAGACAAAAAGAGAGAGAGAGAGAGAGAGAGAGAGAGAGACAGAGAGAAAGAGGGAAAGAGAGAGAGGCAGAGCAATTCATCCACAACCAGCAAACCAATCTGTCTCTCAGCTCTCTCAGGTCAGCAGTGAGTGCTCTGGCACACAGGGCAGCATATTAAAGTGTACATCTGCCTCTCATACATACACACAGGGCAGCATATTAAAGTGTACATCTGCCTCTCATACATACACACAGGGCAGCATATTAAAGTGTACATCTGCCTCTCATACATACACACAGGGCAGCATATTAAAGTGTACATCTGCCTCTCATACATACACACAGGGCAGCATATTAAAGTGTACATCTGCCTCTCATACATGAAACAAACACATAGCCATTTGTTATGAATGTGGCAGGGAACGACTGTGTGAAATCTATGGTCTTCTTCAAAACATAACACATTCAGCATAGTTTAGATGATTTAGTACTTTGTGAAATTGCAAGTGGATCTAAGGATGATAATCTCCCATGCTTCTGTCAGGTCTTAAGATATTTACACCAACTGCAGTAGTCAGACATGTTCCTTTAACTGGTGTTAAACGTGTCTTGAGGGAGCTGTCCCCTAAGTGTGCATGGAGAGTCTCCTGTGTCACTGCAAGACTAAGTGGAGACTCATGAAGGCTCAGTGAACTCACACCATCCACCCACCATCTACTTGTTGTGTCATAGCTTTAGCTGGCTTAACTTCGGTGTTAGATTTCTTGAGATGTTGTGAAGACACTGAGAACATGAATGCTTTATGTGCAGTTTATGACAGCTGCTATGAATGTGTTATGAATTCACCCATCAAGTAAAGTGTTACCTAAATTTTCATTGTTTAAAATACAGTAAAAGCATTTTACATCTAAAAAACAAAAAAAAAAACAAAGTAAAAAGATTTTATAACTCAGTGTATTTGCTGTAAATCCAGTAAAAATAAAGTATTGAGAATGGAGGTTTGTGTTTGCAGTTTTGAGAAAATAATTCTTGTTTTAGCAATTGTGAAAAACGGTAACAATTGTGAACATTGTGAACTGTATACCGGAAAAGACGGGATTAGATTAGAACATTGCAGTCTACAGCCTACAATGTACTCTGAATGCCTCAGTGACCATTTCTGTCCATTGTTGATATGAACCTGTACTGTTCAGCAACCTGTTTACACTCTGAATTTGCTTATATTGGTTGGGTTACCCCATTTGAAACAGTGTGATCAATTTTGAGTCGTTGTGTTTAACTTATGGCATTTGTGCTTTCTTTGTGTTTACCTTTTGCCACTTTGTTACCATTATGCATCACAAGTGCATCACAATGCAACATGTGTTTTATTGCATGAGAATGTGTTTAGAGTTTTGCTCTCTATGAGATCTGACATTTTTGTGTTCAGGCAACTGATAATTTGGTTCAGTCATTGGAGTTTAGTGATTTAGCAATTGTGAAAAACTGTAACACAAGGGACATAGCTGACAATTCTTATGTTGATAGAATGCTGGGGATGAGACCGAAATACAATGCAACCCTAAACTCCTTTTCACTACAAGGTTTTGACAGACACTAAATTCAGTGTGTCTCACTAGGGACGTCCCAGAGAAATATTCTAGAGCTCTCCAGATAGATTCTACACTGCTTTAGTTTTGGTGATTTCGCAGAGCATAGAAAACCCTGGCAGCACCTTGATACATAAAACCATCTCAAGCAGACGAACAGATTTCTTTCCAAGACATGCTGCACATGTCAGTTATGATGCCCTTGATGGCTTGCAATCTGCTGGTTCTGAGAAACATAAACTGACAGTGAGAATATCACATCACTCTTGAGAACATACACACAGAACAAGAACAAGACAGTTTGTAAGGAAACACACACACACACACACACCATTTCTAGTCTTGTACAGAGCTGCAGCAATGGCCAGATTAAATACCCCCCGCCCCCCTTACACAACCCCTATCAGAACGATGTTTCTTCTTATATAACATGATTGTGTCTTGCCATATGTGTATGTGTGTATGTGTGTGTACTAGTGCACTTGTGTCTATATGTGTGAGTCATGCAAGCTGTTGTCATGGTGAGTAAGAGTACAGTGTGTGAAAGGTAGAAGAGGGTGGGTCAGTGTGTGTGTATGTCTGTGTGTGTGTGTGTGTGTGTGTGTGTGTGTGTGTGGGTGTGTATGTGTGTGTGTGTGTGTGTGTGTGTGTGTGTGTGTATGCACCAGCAGTCTGATTCATGGAAGAGCACATCAGCATTAGTCATCACATGCGGATACACCAGGATGGAGTGTCACTGTTCATTCACAACAAACAGTGCCTGCGCTTTCCATATATTCATATCATGTAACTGCACCACCTCCAACACGTACATATACAATGTATAATATATCCCATACAAAAATATAATATATGGCAATATATGTAAATCACATATATGATGTATATGTCAATGTATGCCTCACACATATAAGTCACATATATACACATACATGTCAAATATATTTCAAAATATAGCAAAATTGGCCGTTTTTATATATGTCACATATATTTTCCCAGATATACAAATATATTACAAATATATGTCAGTTGCATATATGTTAATATATGATAAGTTATGTATTTGTACGCATACTAGGGATACCAATATATTGCAAATATATGTCTATGGACATATATTTGCACTCATATAAGGTAAATATATTGCAAAATATATGTAATGTTCTGCTATGTCACATTTATAGAAATATGTCACAATATATGTATCAGAAATATAACATTGTTGATGTTCCAAAGAAAACACACAAAATATTTTTTTAACCTTTTATTAAAGTTTAGTTTTTCCACACAAACAGTGAGTACACTCTCCAGGTAGATACTTTTTTCCCCTTTATGGAAGTGGCACACATTGATTTGGCATATGATGCACTCAGTGTTCTCAGGGCAGCAGTCCTCACAAATCACCACCTGCAAACAGGGAACAGAGAAGATTAATATGCTGTAAAACATACAGAACATGAAAAGACCATCACTGAAGCACTACGACCTTCACATGGATCTTTAATAAACACACACCTTGGCACAAGTAAGCTTAAATAAGGGCTATGAGATGAAGAACATGTAGCCTAATGATCCATAAATCAGAATACTTTGACAAGATTTGGGAAAGATTCTTGAAAGATTGGAGTCTTTTAACTAATGCCCCCCATTCAAGCTTTACTCAAAAGACTATCTTTCAAGAATCTTTCCCAAATCTTCAAAGTCTTCTGTTGTAAGGATGGCTTAACACTACCCTTCACAAACTAAAGATCCATTTAGGCCTACTAACATTCACGTTAGCCTGCATGGTTATTAGCAGCCACTTTAAATATAAGTTAGCTGCTATAGCTAGGTTAGCTAACTTACTCACACCTGATATTTCATTCAAACTAAAACTTATATTCATAACGACATCTCAGACAGGCTTGTTGTTGGATATGATGTTAACTACCATTCTAGATATTCCACATAATGGTAAAGTTAGTTAATGGAAAAGTTAACATTAACAGCTAACATCGCTAACGTTAGCAATATTAGCTCGCTAATGTTATCGATAGCTAATTGATAACATTAACGTTAGCTAATTCTAACATGATGGTTAGACTGTTAACAAACAGATTTGGTTAACATTACATTATAAAAATATTTTCTAACTAATTCCCGTTTACTAAAGGCTTTCTTACCTTGGATATGATGACAGCAGAGTTTGTACAGCTTACACAGTCAGATGCATGACAAAAAGTGACGGTTGAAAGTCACAGTGGTTGGAGTTCAAATGTCAGTCCAGGGTGGGGGATGGGTATTGCTGTGTGCGCATGCGCATATCAAGATGCGATAAGCATCCGTTATATTTAAAGTAGCTTTGGCCTCACACATTTTTCATGCACATAGTGCAACCCAAAGCACTCCACACAAAACATTGACACATAAGGCAGCATAGTCGACACCATATCTGTGAGCCAAGACATAAACAAATATATTCACACTGTTCTCCATTCTCCATTTGGAAAATAAGTAATGTAATCTAGTGTATGGATATGTATGCCACCATATATGGAGACTACAAATATGTCTGCCACATATTCACACATAAAGTTCTCCATATATTTAGAAAATAAGTAGTGGAATCTAGTGTATGGATATGTATGCCACCATACATAGAGACTACATATAAGTCTGTCACATATTCACACATAAACTTCTCCATATATTTGGAAAACAAATAATTGGATCTAGTATATGAACATATATAGCATCTTATATGGGAAATTAAAATATTTTGTATGCATGTATGGACATATAGCTTTGAATATATGTTTGACATAAATATTTGAATCACATATATGTCCATATAAGTAAAATTATAAGTCCCTGTTATTTGACATATATGTTCATATATTGCCATATATCACATTTTTGTATGGGATATGGCTTGCAGATGAGGACTGCATGTCCTACATGCCATGTATTGCAAAGTAACATGGCTTTACTTGAGCGGACTGATAGTACCATTGCACCGCAGACAGACATTTACAGTACACACACACACTCCTGCACACACTCCTGCACACACACGCACACGCACACACACACGCACACGCACACGCACACACACACACACACGCACACACACACACGCACACTCCTGAGACATCTTCAGAGAACAGTCCCGATCATGTCTAACCTTGTGGATCTTTTTTAAGACTGTGCACTGAGCATGTGCAGAGACCTGTCAGCCGTCCTGACTGTTTGATATGTGGGGGAGCCGAGAGAAATGTCACCTCGTGTCTCCTAGGATTAGCCTTTGTCCAGCTAGCGCCGGGGGCTTGTAAGATACCTGCTAACCCTTACCCCCAACACCCACCCCCCATCCCCTCCTTTCTTCCTCCAGCTCATACAGCCCACGGGAAGCTGTCGGATCCTATTCATCCACACACTGAAAACACCACCACTTCCATGAAAGGATCACAAAGAATATGCCCTTAAAAGACCGTAGTCTGGCTCATAAAGAAACAGATTTGCATAGTTTGCCTTTAGAGTAACAGTGCTGGTAAGAAAAGCACAAAGTGACATTATGACACACTACAGAAGTGTCCAACTTCAGGCCACCTGCAGTGCGTGACAGATTCTGGGTCTCTGCCGTGGGTCAGTGCCATAGGGCTGATGGAGGACAGTGTAGCAGGTGGAGACAGATACTCACACTGGACTGAGGCCTCTGCATGGAGATAAGCACTACACCTGTCCTCCTCAGGGGAGAGATGTGTCCTCCTCCTCCAGCAGGACTCGGACACATCTCTCCCCCTTTTCCTGTCTTCTCTCATCTCTCCCCCTTTTCCTGTCTTCTCTCATCTCTCCTGTCTTCTTCTCAAGTCTTCTCTCAGAGGAAAGGAAGTGGAACATCTTTAGCTACAAATTCCTCAGCTATCAGAACATTAAAGATAGATAGAGAGAAAATTAAGGTTCAATTACAGTAACAAATAATCGGAAGAATGAAAGAAAGAAAGAATCACAGAAACAAACACACTAAGAGAGAAATAAGTGGACAATAAAATGTATGTAACTAAGAGCACCAAAGAGCAGGAGGAAAGATACATTAAGATGACAGGAAAAGATCAATTAGTAGATGCAAAAAAGAGAAAGAGAGGTCGAATGATTGACAGATAGGCAAGGATGAAGTGGGGAGAGGGAGAGCAAGAGAGAGATAGAGAGAGAGGGAGAGAGGGGTGGATGGACAACCCCCTCGTTCTACCAGCAGATTCTCTCTCTCTGTATCTCCCTCACTGGCTCTCTCTCTCTCTCTCTCTCTCTCTCTATCTCTCTCTCTCTACAGTATCTCTCTCTCTCTATCTCTCTCTACAGTATCTCTCTCTCTCTCTCTCTCTCTCTCTCTCTCTCTGTCCTGTGAAATCTGGTGGGGGCGTGATGAAGAGAGACACACAGGAAATGAGTCCTCAACAACACGGCCTGATGATGGGCACAGAGTTGTCTGAGAAAAACACTGCCTCCACACACACACACACACACACACAGACACACACACACACACACACACACACACACACAAACACACACACACACCTATCCCACTTTCATCCATCTTCAGCCACCCTCACACACCTTGCGCTGGGCAATACATTGTTGAGATGTGGTGGCGTGGCGCTATGCTTGGTTGAGCAACCATTGATCCTCACAGCCCTGATAGGCTTTGCACTTCCACTGTCTTTTATCTCCAAACCACCTCCTCTGTCTCAGGCCTCTCAGGGACTTATTTATTTATTTATTTATTTATTCATTTATTTATTTATTATGACGCCGCGCAGCGAAGCAGCGCTCACATACTGTAGGTTTTCAGATTCAGATTTTTTTCTTTTTTTTTTTTTCGCATGCCCAAATTTCCGTCAAGGATTCCTGGGACACTGAAAGACCGGGGTGCACGAAACTTGGTGGGCATGTAACCCCACATGGATAGTATGGAACCATCGCTTTTCGTTTTGATCTGTAGCCCCCCCGCTGGACTGGACCCCCTGAAAGGAGGGTAGGGCAGACACAGTTCTCTGTGAATATCTTGTGAACTGTAGGGCCTAGGATGACCATTTTTTTCCGTATGTTTGCCTCCAGGGGTCATGTTAACCCATTCCATGTACACACATGTGCATAAACAGATACACACACACACACATACATTCACAGTAATCATACGTATGACACATACTCACACAGTAGACATATGTACGCATGCATGCACATGCACAAACACACATACGCAGACAAACACACAAGCACGCACACACACACACACACACACACACACACACACACACATAAACATCAACGTGTGCATGCACACATGCACACAATTCAAGAATTTCTCAGAATTATGAACAGGCAAGATGGGGGTGGGGTTGTATAAAATGAATTTTACATTTGAATTCTATGAACTAATCATGTTTTGGTACTTGTTGTCTAGCAGATACCAGTGAGAATTGAGTGTGGATAATGCAATTTAGTGAGACAGTTAGAATCATATAGGCCTTTCAGCGTGATTTATTTTTGTGGAAAAAATGTGCTGGACTGGGCGGTGGTCATATTTTGTACCGCTCTGCGGTACATCTAGTTTTCACAGTTTCTGTGTAATAATGTTTAGATGTAGATGAAAAATCAGATGTTCTATCTCCAGAGCATTTGAAGAAATTCTCATTGATATCAGTTTAATGCATCTTAGGAATTGTTCATGCATTCTTATCAGTGAAAGCATGCAAAAAAATAGTTTTAAGAGCAGTACATTTGTTGTTCTTTGCATCAAATAGCAATGAGAAAGAACTTTGTTTTTAACGGATAAGAATTATTAAGGTCTGTGGATGACGTTACACTTTACCACAGGCACTTTTAATTATCAGTAGAATTCCTTTCTGCTGGCTGAGGAGTCACGTGGATGAGATGCCCTGAGTGTGGGCCTTGGGCTGTGCTATTGAGTGAGTGTCAGCTTGGATGGGGCGCATCTCTTTCTGTAGAGGACATTAAACAGTCATGTCAATGAGCAGTGGAGTGGCTAATAAGACATGAAGGCTCCGGTTCCTACACTTCCTATAGTACACACAGTACACAGTACACACTAACACCTCCAACCCACAAGAGTGTGTGTGTGTGTGTGTGTGTGTGTGTGTGTGTGTGTTTGTAAGAGAGAGTGTGGAGAGAGAAAGAGAGAAACAGAGAGAGAGAGAGGGAGAGAAAGAAAGAGAGAGAGGAGAGATCTATGAGTGGGAGGACAGAGAGATAGTAAGGACTGAAGTGAGGGACTGTGGGATAGATTTAAAATTCCAGTTAAGCAGAAAGAGTAAGAGAGAGAGAGAGAGAGAGAGAGAGAAAATAAATAATATTATTATTATTATTATTATGACCGCCTCGCACCGAAGCGGCGGTCATATAGGTTTAGTCAGATTTTTCTTTTTCTTTTTCGCATGTCCAAATTTCCGTCAAGGATTCCCGGGACACTGTAAGAAACTTGGTAGGCATGTAACCCCACATGGATAGCATGGAACCATCATTTTTCGTTTTGATCTGTAGCCCCCCGCTGGACTGGACCCCCGAAAGGAGGGTAGGGCAGACACAGTTTTCTGTGAATATCTCGAGAACCGTATGGTTTAGGAGGACAATTTTTTTTTGTATGTTGATCTCAAGGGGCTATGTCAACCCATTCCATAACCACTCATTTCATGTATAGCGCCACCTAGTTAAACACAAAAAAGTAAAAATGAGGTGTTGTAATTGCAGGTATCTGTGACCTAACATAGTCAAAACTGCACGAAATTGGAAGTGTAGGATCATTATGACACTCTCTGTATGCACGCCAAGTTTTGTGGAATTCCGTTCATGGGGGGCCACACAATAAATTAATTTATGTTACTATACACCAACTGGCCTGTAGGTGGCCGGAGACAGTTTTCTGTGAATATCTCGAGAACCGTAGGGCCTAGGAGGTCCACCTTTTTTTTGTATGTTGGTCTTAAGGGGACATGTCAACCCATCCCATTACCACTTATTTCATGTATAGCGCCACCTAGTTAAAAATGAAAAAGCTAAAAATTAGGTGTTTTCATCAAAATATCTCTGGCTGACATGGTCAAAACTGCACAAAATTGAAAGTGTAAGATCATTATGACACCCTCCGAATGCATGCCAAGTTTTGTGAACTTTCGTTCATGGGGGGCCTTACAATAAAATAATTTATGTGTACATTTAGTGACCGTACACGAACAAGGATTCCCGGGACACTGAAAGACCGGGGTACACAAAACTTGGTGGGCATATAACCCCACATGGATAGCATGGAACCATAATTTTTCATTTTGATCTGTAGCCCCCCGCTGGACTGGACCCCCCGAAAGGAGGGTAGGGCAGACACAGTTTTCTGTGAATATCTTGAGTATGTGAATATCTTGAGATCTTGCCTAGGATGACCAATTTTTTCCGTATGTTTGCCTCCAGGTGTCATCTTAACCCATTCCATGTGCACACATGTGCATAAACAGATACACACGCACACACATACATTCACAGTAATCATACGTATGACACATACTCACACAGTAGACATATGTACGCATGCATGCACATGCACAAACACAGGCACATACGCAGGCACACACACAAACACACACACACACACACACACACACACACACACAGACACACACGCACACATGCACACAAGAATTTCTCAGAATTATGAACAGGCAAGATGGGGGTGGGGTTGTATAAAATGAATTTTACATGTGAAATCTATGAACTAATCATGTTTTGGTACTTGTTGTCTAGCAGATACCAGTGAGAATTGAGTGTGGATAATTTAGTGAGCTCTGCGGTACATCTAGTTATTATTATTATTATTATTAAATTTCTTATAATTTATTGGTAGCTATGATTGGGTAGCTATGATTGGGTAGCTATGATATGGTGGGTAGCTATGATATGGTGGGTAGCTATGATTGGGTAGCTATGATATGGTGGGTAGCTATAATTGGGTAGCTATGATATGGTGGGTAGCTATAATTGGGTAGCTATGATATGGTGGGTAGCTATGATTTCTGGCTGAAATAACACAACACTGCACAGCTGACTTAATAACACAGTGTCACAGGCACAGTTCATCTGCAGAACCATAACAGATGGCCGATATAAATCTCACATTTTCATAACTTTGCGGATTAAATAAATAAGCAAGCGTAGTGATTAAGGAGCTGGGCTAGCATGCAGTAGTCTGAAAAGTTGTGGGTTCAATTCCTGGCTTCCACCGTTGTGCCCTTGAGCAAGGCACTTAACCCCGAGTTGGACATATTATTATGGGTATATTGTTAAGGTACATTATGGTGACTACAGTGGCATGTATATATTCCATACATATATAGTATACAGGCACAAATAAACACACACACACACACAAACACAAACACACACACACACACACACACACACACACACAGACGCACCCAAAAGGCATGCTCAGTGGGCAAGAATACGACCCCTGTCCTTCCCTCAGGTGTACATTGCCAACCACAGCCATCTGACAGCAGAGGAAAATCCCCACTGATCTGCACATGACAGCTACCCCCCTAATCAGTACTGCCCCCTGTGGTCTGGAGGCGGCGGTGCAGCCGTCTTACCACTAATCCCTGCAGCGTTCTGGGTGGGGGGCTGTGTGTCGCCAGGGACATCCTGTCTTTAGGAAAGCCAATCACATGGCAGCGTGCCCAAATCAATTTAGCGTGAGCGAGGCACGGTCACTCAAGGTCACACGACACACACGGGTCCATCTGCGGCTAACTGGGAGACAGCTGCTGAGCAGAGCAACAGGACTGCAGGGGTGTGGAGGGCACACAAACTCTCTCTCTCTCTCTTTCCACACACACATGCACACACATATGCACGCACACACAGACATACACATACACACACATACACACACACACACACACACACACACACACACACACACACACACACACACACACCCTGGCTTTTCGAAATCTCATCTGAAGGCCGGGAACCTAATAAGGCTTCAGACCCTACTGTGGGTGAGCCATTGAGCCGGATGTCTGGCTCCACAGTCTCCCTCCAGCTCCCTCCAATGGCAACAGGGCCAGGAGGAGCAGGAGGAGGAGGAAAAGTAGGAGGAGGAGGAAGAGGAGGAGGAGGAGGAAGAGGAGGAGGAGGAAGTGGAGGAGGAGGAAGAGGAGGATGAGGAAGAGGAGGAGGAGGAGGAGGAAGTGGTAGATGAACAAGGGCAGGAAAAGGAGGAGGAGGAAGAGGAAGAGGAGGAGTGCTATGTGAGAGAGACAGTCGGGATATGAGGGGGAGCAGACAGACCTTCAATGCATACATGCTCCTCACTGCACCCATCTAATCAATCTCTCTCTTTTGTTGTGTTTTTAATCCATTCTTTTCTATAAGTCTATACATCACCATCACACAACTCTACACTTAAGACTTACTTATCAAATATACACACCACACATTCACACAGGTAGAGGTATTCGAGACACACACACACACACACACACACACACATACACACACACACACACACACACACACACCACACACACACACACACACACACACACACACACACACACCACACACACACACACAGCCTGCTCCCTGACCACTAATAATAGCCTCTAAGAATAGAATTCCAATTTCCTGTCGTCAAAATTGCCACTCTCTGCACAACTGTCTTTTTTTCTATTTGTCAAAAATGTTCTCTATCAATTACCCACGTAAGGTCACACACTGTGTCAATTACTGTATGTGATGCAAGTCTGTCCCAACAATTCACATGTCTACCGATCTCTGCTTTCTAACACAGATGCACAGGTTGGTTGCTGGCAAGCATATCAGAACATACTGTAACAAGCCCACAATTAGACTCACGGCACAGGCAAGGCAGGGAGCTGGATGTGGGTCAGAGAAACAGGAAATATCTGGGTCATGTTATATCATGGAGGAGCTTAAGCTCTCCTAGTTCCATCGGCCTGGGCACACCTAAAACACAGGCCCAGCAGGCGAGAGAGAAGGAGAGACAGAGAGAGAGAGGGAGAGAGGGAGAGAGGGAGGGAAGTGGGGGGTAGAGGAAGGGAGAAAGAGAGAGTGAGAAACAGAGTGATCAAAAAGAGTGAAAAGGAGGTAAGGCAAAAAAGGAAGCGCTATAGAGTGAGCATGAACCAAAAATGAGAGAGAGAGAGAGAGAGAGAGAGAGAGAGAGAGCGAGAGAGAGAGAGAGAGAGCGAGCAGCTTAGCTCGTTTGTTTCCCACATCCACAAAAGTGAACACTTAGCAGCGTTTCATAATTCAGTGTGATGGCGAGATGGAGATCATCCCATGGGTTGTTCAGTGCAAACATTATAGGGTACGAAAAGTTTGTTCTTAAAAAATATGAGAAATCACTCTGAGAGAGAGAGAGAGAGAGAGAATTTGTGAATGAATACATTAACACATTTACAGCGAGAGTAACACTATCTTATTCATTAAAGTTTTTTCTGAATGCTTAAACACAACCATGATTCTTATAGCACAATTTCTAAAACTATTACAGTTTTTTCTGATTGCTTAAGCACATTTTTTGTCACTATGGCTTTTTTTTGCAAAACTCTACATACAAATGGCAAAACCTCTCACCCAATCAGCAAAACATTGTAGTTCTCTTGCAAAAGCTAACACACCTTGCTTAACTCTTCACACCTTCGTAAAAATGGTGTTTTCGTATCTAACAGTAAACACAAGCCATCACAATAGTAAGCACACAATGTGCCAACAACACACTGATGGTATGAATAAAAAACACATCTGGCTTTTGCTTTCTCTGTGCACAAGGTAGACTATGTCAGTTTGAGGTCATACTTTTGTCATAGTTCTGTAAACATACAGGGATCCAAACTTCAAGTATTAGTGTTTATTTACACACATCAAAACAAACACAAGTGTGTTTTTCCAAGTCAAAACACAAAATAGCATTTCACTGAGACAAAACAAATCAGTCTACATCGGGTCGTCTCTCTCAAAATATTGTCTACATCACATGCAATGTCCTAGTCTGAGGCACCGGGAAAAATATATTCTGGAATGACGTATCCAGGCCTGACATGACAATATCCCCACATGTAGACTGTTTTTTTGTCTGTAAAAGGGCTATTTCTTTCTCTTCTCACTCTTCCTGCTCACTCCATTGTACCCATTGTACAGTACCTGTGGCTTATTTATAGTGCTTAGGCTGATTGCAAAGTGAACTAATTATCTAAAACAGTTTTCACATGAGAAAGTGTGCCAAAGAGTTGGCAAAATAGTGTAAATAATAGCCATTGTGCCTACAGTTGTGCAAAGTGTGTGTTACAAAATTGCAAACTGAGTGCAAAGCAGTGTTTAGTTTTGCGAACTCAGTGAGTGGTTTTGCCATTTGTGTGTAGAGTTTTGCAAAAAAAGCCATAGTTACAAAAAATGTGTTTAAGCATTCAGAAAAAACTGTAATACTTATAGCAAAACCACTCACTGAGTTCGCAAGACTAAAAGCACAAACACTGCTTTGCACTCAGTTTGCAATTTTGTAACACACACTTTGCACAACTGTAGGCACAATTCACTGCACAGCACTCTTTTTGCGGAACTGTAAACACAACTCATGCTTTACACTCAATTTCCAAATGATCAACACACTCCTAGCAAATCTATACACATGTATGGCTATTATTTACACTATTTTGCCAACTCTCTGGCACACTTTCTCATGTGAAAACTGTTTTAGATAATTAGTTCACTTTGCAATCAGCCTAAGCACTATAAATAAGCCACAGGTCATGTACAATGGGTACAATAGTGGGAGCAGGAAGAGTGAGAAGAGAAAGAATTAGAGGAGGCTGAAGAATAGGACGTGGAGGTGAAGAAGTAGGAGGAAGAGGAGGAGGAAGAGGACACAGAGGTAAAGAAGTGAGAGGGAGAGGATGACAAGGACAAGGAGGTGAAGTTAGAGGAAGAGGACAAGGAGGTGAAGTTAGAGGAAGAGGACAAGGAGGTGAAGTTAGAGGAAGAGGACAAGGAGGTGAAGATAGAGGAAGAGGACAAGGAGGTGAAGTTAGAGGAAGAGGACAAGGAGGTGAAGTTAGAGGAAGAGGACAAGGAGGAGCAAGAGGAGGAAGAGGACAAGGAGGTGAAGTTAGAGGAAGAGGACAAGGAGGTGAAGTTAGAGGAAGAGGGCAAGGAGGTGAAGTTAGAGGAAGAGGACAAGGAGGTGAAGTTAGAGGAAGAGGACAAGGAGGTGAAGTTAGAGGAAGAGGACAAGGAGGAGCAAGAGGAGGAAGAGGACAAGGAGGTGAAGTTAGAGGAAGAGGACAAGGAGGAGCAAGAGGAGGATGAGGAGGGGAAGAGGAAGGGTAAGAAGAGAAAGAAATAGCCCTTTTACAGGCAAAAAAACAGTCTACATGTGGGGATATTGTCATGTCAGGCCTGGAAAGGGCATTCCAGAATATATTTTCCCCGGTGCCTCGGACTAGGACATTGCATGTGATGTAGACGAAATTTTGAGAGAGACGACCCGATGTAGACTGATTTGTTTTGTCTCAGTGAAATTGCTATTTTGTGTTTTGACTTGGAAAAACACACTTGTGTTTGTTTTGATGTGTGTAAATAAACACCAATACTTGAAGTTTGGATCCCTGTATGTTTACAGATCTATGACAAAAGTATGACCTCAAACTGACATAGTCTACCTTGTGCACAGAGAAAGCAAAAGCCAGATGTGTTTTTTATTCATACCATCAGTGTGTAGTTGGCACATTGTGTGCTTACTATTGTGATGGCTTGTGTTTACTGTTTGATACGAAAACACAATTTTTACGAAGGTGTGAAGAGTTAAGCAATGTGTGTTGGCTTTTGCAAGAGAACTACGATGTTTTGCTGATTGGGTGAAAGGTTTTCCTATTTGTGTGTAGAGTTTTGCAAAAAAAGTCATAGTTACAAAAAATGTGCTTAAGCAATCAGAAAAAACTGTAACACATTTATAGCGAGAGTAACACTATCTTATTCATTTTGGGCCCGATTCTCCCATCGGCGCTTAAAGGAACCATATGTAAGATTGTGGCCAAAACTGGTACTACAATCACTTTCAAATTACTGTAGAGCGTTGTATCCCCTCCCCCTCCCCCTGACTCGAGGTTGCCAACCCGGATGCCGAAACACTACTGACTTTATGATTAGTAGATAGGTGGAGGGTGGCGCATCAGGCCAAAACACAACATGACATGACAAAACACAACATCAACATCAGTGGAGGGCTGCAACTTCACTTTTTAAATGACAAATATCCTGGCCGGACTGCTGTTGTCAGTGATATAAGTATTTGAAATGAACATGATTTCTTAATGTCTAGTGACATATCAGGGCCATTTTATGATTAAATGAAATACATTTCTTACATATGGTTCCTTTAAGTTCTTTTTTACGCGCTTTCATTTACGCACATCTGCACTTCTACTCTTCGGGACACCGAAACACCGGTGCACATGAAATTTGGTGGGTATGTAGCCCCACTAGACTTTTACGGAAAGATTTTGTTTCGTCCCCGGGGCCACTCCCCCCCCGTGCTGGGCCCCCCGAACCGCAAAAAAAGCAGTTTTTCCTAAATAACTACCTGAACCGTGGCACTGAGGATGAAGAATCTTTTATGGTATGTTGGTCTCAAGGGCCCACATCAACCTGGCCCATAATCACTCATTTGTGATTTGCACCTCCCCCCGGTAAAAAATGAAAATGCAATATTATTCTGCTTTAATCGCCCCTATTTTCAGTTAAGATGTTCAGAACTGCACCACATTTTATGTGTATGATTGACCTGGCTTTCTCTGGGGGTATGCCAAGTTTCGTAGAATTTCATCCATGGGGGGGTCTAAAGAAAATTAGGTTATGTGTACATTTAGTGACTGTACACTCATTGGCCTGTAGATGGCGGTGCACACATATACACATGCACACACACACACCCACGCACATACTATCGGTATTAGAACGGCCGATACATAATTACAAATTCAGTAGGATTAAAAGAAAGCCAAATATTCATCATCATCATCATGGCTGCATTTCCAGTATTGGCGATAAGTAGTCTTTTGTCCACTAGATGGCGCGTAATTTTGTTGGAAGTTAAAAGTGGGTTGGAAAAACAATGGACGATTCCTACAAGGACTGTAGTTTACCGCAGAGAACGTGTAATAAGGATAGGACGATGTTCACATGAAATGTAATTCCCATTTCTTCTTGAAGCCGAAATAAATCTGAGGATGTTTATCGGACATGCTTGGTTTTTACTGCAGGTACGTTAATCTTATAATATCAATAAGGACCTAGGTACAATAATGTTACCGTTAGCGTTGGTTAGGTGATGGAGGCCAATTTGATTGATTGCATTTGTATAAAACTATAAATGCGGTTATACAAAGCAAATTGATAGCAGCACTGTAATTGTATCTTTCGACTGTCATTTGTTGCACGTTAGGGTGCATCAAAAAACACAATTCTTGAATTTTGATATGGCTGGGTGCTAAAAGTGTTCCAATATATGTAGAAACAACACATGCAAAATATTTTTCCAGTACATTATGATTTAGGGGTGCCACCGCACATCTGTTTTTGTTGGATAAAGTGGTAACAGTGCTCAATGGTCGCCATGGAGATCTGAGGTAAACAATACTACAGCTCAAGAAAAATGAGGTGATCTTTCTGTTTGAGGTGATCTTGATCTGTGTTGGATGTGTTATTACATATTACTATCATATCTGTAGTTGTTTCCCCGCCCCCTCTGCAAAGCTAATTGCGTGCCCACAGCTGAACCACAAGCGCAGTTGAATAGTTAACCAATTGTGACATTAAAAAGAATCAAACTTTAGCGATCATACATGATAATAAAATGTCAACGAGCAGCGACATACAGAGTAGGCCTAGTAGTTCTACTAATTTACTTAAAAATACTTGAACTATTTATTGCACAATAAAGAAAACTGATGCTCTGAATACTTATTCAGCTGTCTCTAAAAGTTTCTCTAATTGACGCATTCAACCGCGATTTTGATTACACCTGCTTTTAACAGGCGCAAGTTTTTCACCGCAAAACAGACATGCGCTGTTTTCATTCATATGGTAGAATACCTAATCAATGCTATTAGCACTTGTCGTCTCCTGTGTTTGCGCGATACTCCCACTTTCCCCTGACTCTCCAATGAATGCATATGCATTGCCATGCTTTTACGTGCACTTTGCGAATGAAATATGCCTGACGTGGGCACAAAAACATACATCTGGCCCTGTCTCTCCTTTTTTCATTCGCTTTCTCTGGGTGTGTCTTTCTTCTCTCCTTTGTATCCCTTATTCTCTCTCTGTCTCTATTTATCTCTTTGGCTGTGGAGAACATGTGTGTGTGTGTGTATGTCTGTGTGTGTGTGTGTGTTTGTGTCTTTGTGTGTGTGTGTGTGTCTGTTTCTGTGTGTGTGTGTGTGTGTGTGTGTGTGTGTCTGTGTCTTTGTGTGTATGTCTCTCTCTGTGTGTGTGTCTGTCTGTGTCTGTATGTGTGTGTGTGTGTGTGTGTGTGTGTGTGTGTGTGTGTGTGTGTGTGTGTGTGTGTCTGTGTGTGTGTGTTTGTATGTGTGTCTGTGTCTTTGTGTGTATGTCTCTCTGTGTGTGTATGTCTGTGTGTGTTTGTGTGTGTGTCTGTCTTTGTGTGTGTGTGTGTGTGTGTGTGTGTGTGAGTTGAACATGACCGCAACCAACAGCCAAACCTTTGCCGCTGCAAACCCAAGCTAATCCCTGAATAGGACGGTTACTCTTGGGTGGCGGAGACATATCTGGCGGGAGACACACTGGCTAGGTTCAGAGTTCAGGTTCCATTCCCTCTCTCTTTCTCCCTGGTGATGTTGCTTAGTGGAGCAGAGACTCTGGCACAGACTGAGCAGTTAAGTTCAGAGTTTAGTTAGTGTCAGCTCTTACCATTAGGCCCTGTTAGTCAGTGAGTTAGCCACTAGAGAGGGTTTGTTCTTTTAAGTCTGTCAGTATTGCCCTTTGTGTTTAACAATAAAGTCAATAAAATGTTATATGTGTGTCCGACATCCATCACTGCTGCACAAAATTCAGGGTAAGGCCACGTGAACATGTCCCATTGACCTCCATTCATTTTGTCTATAGGACGGTGAATGGAGAATCTTGAAAGTTGAATTCTGAGAAATGCCCAAGTTGCCCAAAGGGCAAACAAACAACTTTTACTTTGATAACCCTATAGAACATGTTACTGTAGAAAAGTTCACTGTACTCAACATTTCCAGGTCAACTTTTGGCAATTAGACTAAAAATTGCACATTTTTCGATATTTCGCCAAAGTTCATATGTTAGGTGGCACCCCTAAATCTCAATGGAATTACTCAAAACTGTGCAAAAGTCATTTTTATGTTAAGTGGAACAAAATGCAATGCCAGCCAAATTGATATTTTGAAATTAAAATGTCCCATTCAAATTTGATGCACCCTATTGCACGTGCTACAAAAATCATTCTGTGCAATGGAAGATTTACGTTACACCGGTCTGATACAGTTTTGCCTATATATGCGTGAGACTGAGACGCCTGTTTATTTGTTTTAAGTGCGTGCAGGGTGTGAGAGAGAGGGGAATCGATGTGCTTTGATTCCAGCTTGGTAGTTGTAGTCTGTGAAATTAAAAAGCATGTGTGTGTGAAGTATCCAAACAATGACACCTTCATTTCATTATGGCTGCTTTAGCAACACACTTAAGCTACTGTGTAGTGGGTCCCATTTAGAAGTGGCTACTTCATTCGCACTTTCCTTGTTTCATGAAGCTGCGTGAATTTTATTACAACTTTTCGCCACGATATGGCAGTTTAAGTCCGCTTGATACTGTAAGGCGTAAGCCATAGGAGATTTTTTGTGTCGCCAGCATAGCCTATTGACAATTTATGTTGTAAATAGGCCTACCTTATAAGCCTACCTGTAGCTTAGGGAAGCTAACAGCTTTCTATTAGGATCTAGTTTGTTAGATACAGTTTTGTCATAACTCCCTGATGCATTTTTGCATTTAGAATAGCCAGAGCGTGGATATCTCAATCGGAAAATTAAACAATATCGGGTGCCTATGGACTAGGCTGGGTGAACCCAGCCTGATCTGCCCGCTATTTATTTTTTGATTTCTTAAAAGATTGAGCTTGGTCTGGTCAAAGCCAGACTAGCCATGGACCTCAGTTACACAATGCAAGGGAACATGAATCAGCCTATATTTGCACGAACAATAACGGACAACAGCTCTTTAACTTTGGCCCGTTCAAATGTGTATGAACAGTCTAGCGACGCATTTCATCAAGGCCCATTTGGACATGTCAGTTATTTGCACCACTGGTTAGATGTAAAACAGCATTTCGTTTCAGACTACTGTTACTTAATTTGTGCATTAACAATAACGTTTCAGACTACTGTTACTTAATTTGTGCATTAACAATAACGTTTCAGACTACTGTTACTTAATTTGTGCATTGACAATAACTAAAGATGACTAAAATCTTATGTAGAAGAAGAAACATTCACAAAAAATCCATCCATCCAAAAATGACCTTTGTTTTTGATAGCTGTTGAAAACGGCATGGAACTGACAGAGATGTTTTTGTTTATTAATAAATAAATAAACTAGATGTACCGCAGAGCGGTACAAAATATGACCGCCGCCCAGTCCAGCACATTTTTTCCACAAAAAGAAATCACGCTGAAAGGCCTATATGATTCTAACTGTCTCACTAAATTGCATTATCCACACTCAATTCTCACTGGTATCTGCTAGACAACAAGTACCAAAACATGATTAGTTCATAGATTTCACATGTAAAATTAATTTTATACAACCCCACCCCCATCTTGCCTGTTCATAATTCTGAGAAATTCTTGAATTGTGTGCATGTGTGCGTGTACATGTTTATGTTTATGTGTGTGGGTGTGTGTGTGTGTGTGTGTGTGTGTGTGTGTGTGCGTGCTTGTGTGTTTGCCTGCGTATGTGTGTTTGTGCATGTGCATGCATGCGTATATATGTCTACTGTGTGAGTATGTGTCATACGTATGATTACTGTGAATGTATGTGTGTACGTGTGTATCTGTTTATGCACATGTGTGCACATGGAATGGGTTAACATGACCCCTGGGAGCAAACATACGGAAAAAATTGGTCATCCTAAACCTTACGGTTCTCGAGATATTCACAGAAAACTGTGTCTGCCCTACCCTCCTTTTCGGGGGGTGCAGTCCAGCGGGGGGGCTACAGATCAAAACGAAAAACGATGGTTCCATGCTATCCATATGGGGTTACATGCCCACCAAGTTTCGTCTACCCCGGTCTTTCAGTGTCCCAGGAATCCTTGACAGAAATTTGGACATGCAAAAAAGAAAAAAAAAAATCTGACTAAACCTATACGCCGCACAGCGAAGCGGCGGTCATAATAAATAAAATATAACATTATGCTGATACCTTTTGCTTTTCCCAAATACAATGTAGCCTACAGTTGTAAGTGACATTTCATCAATCCAGTTGCAATGGATGAACTGTGATGAACTGCCCTACTTGAACTAGATTTTAAAGGTTTTATAACAATGCTACATCTTCTTTGGCTATTCTACAATCTATTCACCTTTTCAGCATCAGTAGGCTACTTTCTGTGCAGCCGCACACACACACTCAGGCATGCCAAACAAGCATACACAAAAGTTTCAAGAGTGGGGGATGGAGTAAAAGATGGAGACAAATTGAAGTGTGATTTATTTTCGTGGAACGGATGTACAGGACTGAGCGGCGGTCATATTTTGTACCGCTATGCGGTACATCTAGTTAAAATCAATGGTAACACTTTACTTGACACTATCGACATACATGTAAGAGTACGTAAGAGTGACATGACACTGTCATGAACACATGACACTGTAATGACACATGAACTCTAACCTTAACCCTAACCTCTATCCCTAATCCTAACCCTAACCCTAAACCTAATCCTAATCCTAACACTTTTATGTCAATACTGTCAATACTGTCAAGTAAAATGTAACCAAATCAATTGTAGTAGGTTTCAGACACAAATTATTTTGCCCAATTAAACTGGATTGAAAATTTGGTAATACTTTGCTATTAGTTATCTTTAGAAGTACCGGCATGGGGGTGATTTGTCTGGCTGGAAAGCTGGTGGTCCAGAGGTAGATGATTGCCTTATGGTCCAGACGAAATCGCTGGATGCATTCCTTGTCAGTGAGGTGGAAGTCATTGGGAGAAAAATGTGTAAGGCCACTTTAAACAAGGAACGTCCAGATTTTGGAGTTACTCCACCCAAGGTGCATAAGTTGGTCAAAGGGGCGCAAATGACAAACTTAAGTCGGTGTGAGAATGTGCGTAATCAGATAAGAGTGCCTTTTATCACTTAAGCACATGGGAGAATCGGGCCCTTTGCGTGCGAGAGAGAAAGTGCGAGTGTGAAATGCTTATTTCCCTTTTTGGAATATTTTAAACAAGTTTAAGTTAGCTAATAGCTTTGTTTTCTGGTTGGGTAGTATCATTTCAGATACTGTTATTATATCATCTTTTTGTGTGTGTGTGTGTGTGTGTGTGTGTGTGTTTGTAGGATTAACAGTAAAATGTCAGACAACCTATCTCCAGTGCTGAGTAAAAGATAATAAAAGAGGCACTGGTTGAGGACCATGAACGTCTCTCTTAGGGACTGAGCCCTCTGGCAACGGCTGAGCCTGCTCTCCCCTCCCTGGGCATGTCTCTGGCAGGATACGGACCGCTGCTTCAACAATCCCGCACTAACGGTGTGGAAAATGAACCGCCCGACCTCTCTCCAAGGGGCACCGCAGGACAAAACCTCCAGAAAATTAACTGTGATTAGTCATGGCCCAGCGCGGTCAAGGTGTGACAAGCCCGCTGTGACTGCCCGCTCCCAGAGGTTGGCGAGAGCGCTAACGGCATTGCCGTGGCCACTGGGGGGGGGGGGCCAATCACGTCCAAGAGGGAAAATGAGTCATTTCCTGCCACAGTTCACTTTGTCCATATAAGGGCCATGGCCTGTTGCTCGCCATGGTAACCTCACCAAGGACAACCATGAAAAGGTCAAACTAATAGCTCTTATCTCCGAGGTCAAAGATGCTGTTTCCGCGGCAGAGCAGAAGTTAGGCAAATCCCAAGGGGGAGACGTTCAACCGCTTGGACAAGCTGATGCTGCTGAAGTCTCTCAAGAGGAGCGACCTGAGATTCCCCACAGACTTTCTCCTCTGCAATACACTTGCCAATCATTTGAGCCAGACGTTGAAACGGGATTACACAACTAAATACTAAATGAGGTATTAGAAGACCTCCAGAGAGTAGATTTTTCAAACATTTAGTAAGCACAGAGAGAGACAGGAGGAGAAAGAGAGGGTAAGAGAGAGAGAGAGAGAGAGAGAGAGAGACAGGGGGAGGGAGAGAGAGAGATGGCAAGCTCCTTGGATAGGCGCCTTCCTGTTAAGCTGTGACGTCTGTCTGCTTTTCTGTGGGATTATTTGGGTTTGTGTACCCAAAAGCTCTCAGTGCAAAGCCACAGCAAGAAGAGGCAAGGCATCGTTGCCGCCGGCGTCTGCGGTCGCTCTGTCGGCTGGGATGTCAGAGGAGCTGTCAGGGTGATTTGCGATGGCGTGCATTTCCAGAGCGTCTGCCAAACGCGCTGACACCACATCAGCATAACTGGGGAGGACTGGAGAGGTGGCCCAGATCTCCCTGCTCGCCCACACCTAGCTGCTGCAGGACAATCCTCAAAGAGGATCCGTGACAAACATAAATTATACAGACTCTACAACACCCCTCCTCCCTCCAACAACAAACTGCACTATGTAATAGTTTAACTGATTAAAGGGGAAGAGCCTGAAACATCGAGTTGTACTGTACATTTCTTGATGAAGGGGGGGATGGGGGAGCAAGAGCCTGAAACATCGAGTTCTACTGTACATTTCTTGATGAGGGGGGGATGGGGGAGCAAGAGCCTGAAACATCGAGTTGTACTGTACATTTCTTGATGAAGGGGGGGGGTGGGGGAGCAAGGGACTGACCACAAGGAGGGAAATAAGCAGAGGGTGCAGTGCTGTTCTCAAAACAATTTCCCTCAAAACACACGGGAACGAAACATCCCAAAGCACTTGGCTTTCAAGGGCAAACTGAGCATGCACTGCCCAGGATGGAGGCTTATGATGATGGTAATCCTGTGACTTAGAGGCATCTCATCAGCACATGGACTGCACATCCACACTGTATACAGTACAATATTCCCATATCAACGTTCCAGCATTACTATAATAGACAATTCAGCCACTCACTAACAATCTCACTATGCATAAAATGAGTACGTTGATGCTGTATGTATGTAATATCTTTAATTCTGAGGTGAAACAACTAGAGATGACCAGACCTTTTGTTCTGAACAGCAATACAAATTGATGAACAATACGTATTACGTTTGAAATAGTTTTGCTTTGTTTTATGATGCCTTGGCTAGCCTTTGTTTTCCCCTCAACGTTACATACAGTATCTCTGTAGAGCCTGATATCAGTGTCAGTTTGATTGGCATCTCATCTCTCACTAACACTCTCATTTCCGTTCATCCGGCAACATTTCATTTTGATTCTGCACCGACCTAATGGCTATGTTTGATTCTGCACCGACCTAATGGCTATGTTTCAACCAGAGGTGACATCATATGCTCTTTTATCCCCGTGAGGTCAGCTGGCTTCACCTGCTCGTTCCACACACTAGATGGGAGCTCTTCTCACCATGTCTGTGGAGGCTTTGTTAAGGCTGTCATTTCCCAACATCATTTAACCCAGATTAAAGGAGTATCGGCGAGCAGGGAGCCGGGCGGACCGGCTTTAGCGCTCCCTAAACAGGCCAAGCGGGAGCGGCCAGGGGATTAAAGGAGGGGGCTCGCTGTGTTATCCAGACCTCTGCGGCTTTACTGGGTCAGGGGGAGCAATATAGCCAGGGCCATTTTCTGTGGGATTTGCCAGCACTGATCCCACTCTCACTGTCGGGGGTTGGTAGTGCAAGCCACCGGGATGGAGGCACACTGACACACACACACACACACGCTGGCGCGCGCACACACCCACATGCCTTCCGTACAAACCTCCCCCCCCCCCAACCTTCACCACCACTGTCACTCATGGCAAACTAAAATGGGTGCTACCAACAGGTTTTCGATGGGGGTGCCTCGGGCATCGGCCTAGCCATGCAAATAAATCACTGTTTTACACCATTTACGAGGCTCAAAGTAGCTCCACACTTCATTGGAAGTCTTCCGAGGGTCTTGTAAATAAACTACCAGTGCTTTTTCAAAGTTCTCAATGTCTCGTTTTAAATGTCAGGGGCACCCCCATCGAAAACCTGTTGGTAGCATCGGCCAACTAGCGCCAGATTTCGGAGTGTAGGGGACAAGCCGAGATGAGCTATGAGACAAAAGTTCAGACTCGCTATGATGTTTCAACACACTTTAGGTCAATATCACACCGAAATTCTCCTTTAACTTTTGTTTGCCTTTCTAATATCGTATTTTCACTTTCACAAAATACTCTTCCCAATCTGCTAGATTAGGTCATAGCCCTATAGTTTACGTGCAGTAAATAGTTCAAGTATTTTTAAGTAGATTAGTAGAACTACTAGGCCTACTCTGTATGTCGCTGCTCGTTGATATCTTATTATCATGTATGATTGGTGAAGTTTGATTATTTTTAATGTTGCAACTGATTAACTCTATTCAACTGTTCAGATGTGGGCATGCAATTAGCGTTGTAGAGGGGGCGGGGATGGACGGTAATGCTGTTTACCTAATGAAGTGACAGCTTAGTAAATTCCCCGCAATATGGCAAAGCACAGCGTTCGTTCTCTGTGCATAAAAAAAACTTGCTGTTAGCGCTTTCTCTGTACATCCGGCCCAGAGTTTCCGCTAGAAAAAAATGGTGCCGGTCAAAGTGACCGGCAGAGGTTTCGTTTTCCGGACATTTTGATGATATGCCGGTCAAATATCCTATTATCCCTTCTTAATTAGTCAAATTGAGGAAAACTGGAGACAGGCTGTAGCTTAAAGAATGACATAGGCCTAATTAGGCTGTATAGAATGCAACATGTTCATTAGCCTAACTTAAACATGCCTAACAAGATCTAGCCAGTATATTTTCATGGACAGCAAGAGTCCGCTTCGTTTGTTGTTTTAAAAAGGCTACATTGTTTGTTGCTGCTACCCACGTTATCTCCAGTAGTGACTGTTTAACTTACACAGATGCGCACACACACGAATGCGCGCTCACACCACTACCCCCTAATGCTATGCCTCTTTATTTGATAAACAATAAATTAAGAAGTGTTTCCTATTCTGGGAAATGTTTAGTTTCTTTTTCTTTCGGCCGCGGTTCAATGATACCGTTTAATTGTGCCAGAAATTATCCGCGGACCAGTAATCGCCTCGTCGAGGAGGCCCTAACCCTGCAGATCATAGACAGAGAACGCATAGGCCTACTGTATGCTTTGGGTAAAGAACACTTTGCATGTCCAGTGTACACGGAGAATGTCTTGGAGCGGCCGCATCCCCCGCAACTCGACTTCCAATGTCACTGATTCCGACAGATACCGACACTTCTACTTTTTATGGTGGTGGAGTTGACCGGACATCTGAGGCTTCAGACATTAACAATTTATCATCATCCATCGCGTCTGGCCTCTAAAAAAACTTTCAAGGCTAGTCTGCCTGGGCCTGGCCATGTTTGAACCGCCTCACTCATTTGTTCGTCGTTTTAAGCCGCGTGCGCTTCCTATTTGAAATGCAGCATAGGCTATGCGTGTTGTTTAATAGCCTTCTTTTTAAATGGTAGCCCGTTCATTTAAAAACATAGCCAGAGGACGTATAATATAGGCTTAGCCTACATATTAAGGCTTATTCTCAAATTCAGAATGCGTTAGGGGACGGGATTATTAGCCAATTTCAATCGGACAATTTGACCGGAGAGATCTAATTTTGTCGGACATTTCATTTTTTTTCCGGCCAATGTCCGGTAATTACCGGACAACGGAAACCCTGATCCGGCCCTCAGTGACTTTGATGATGACTGTCAGATATGACCTGTTTATGAAGGGGTGGGGTGGGAGTGGGCTAGATTTGCAATTAAAACACAAAGGGCCATACAAGTTGAAGTAGGTTATCTTCAAAAATGGTTAATTGGTTGTACCGGTATATTATATAACATACATTGGTTATTGGTTGGTTATTTAATTAATATTGGTTGTTTAACATGACTCAATAACACATACTAGCACACTCTATCAACAGATACGAGCATACTGGCCATTTGCTACCATGTTCTACCCAGCATGTCCATGTTCCACCCAGCATGTCCATGTGCCACCCAGCATGTCCATGTTCTACCCAGCATGTCCATGTTCCACCCAGCATGTCCATGTTCTACCTCTATACAGTCCATGTTCCACCCAGCATGTCCATGTTCCACCCAGCATGTCCATGTTCTACACAGCATGTCCATGTTCTACCCAGCATGTCCATGTTCCACCCAGCATGTCCATGTTCTACCCAGCATGTCCATGTTCCATCCAGCATGTCCATGTTCTACCTCTATACAGTCCATGTTCCACCCAGCATGTCCATGTTCTACCCAGCATGTCCATGTTCCACCCAGTATGTCCATGTTCTACCCAGCATGTCCATGTTCCACCCAGCATGTCCATGTTCTACCCAGCATGTCCATGTTCCACCCAGTATGTCCATGTTCTACCCAGCATGTCCATGTTCTACCCAGCATGTCCATGTTCCACCCAGCATGTCCATGTTCTACCCAGCATGTCCATGTTCCATCCAGCATGTCCATGTTCTACCTCTATACAGTCCATGTTCCACCCAGCATGTCCATGTTCTACCCAGCATGTCCATGTTCCACCCAGTATGTCCATGTTCTACCCAGCATGTCCATGTTCCACCCAGCATGTCCATGTTCTACCCAGCATGTCCATGTTCTACCCAGCATGTCCATGTTCTACCCAGCATGTCCATGTTCCATCCAGCATG
This sequence comes from Alosa pseudoharengus, assembly GCF_046254945.1. Lineage (NCBI taxonomy): Eukaryota > Metazoa > Chordata > Actinopteri > Clupeiformes > Clupeidae > Alosa > Alosa pseudoharengus. The sequence continues at coordinate 2,003,325 of NW_027468630.1, read as the reverse complement.
TCCATGTTCTACCCAGCATGTCCATGTTCTACCTCTATACAGTCCATGTCCAAAAATCCCACCAACACAACTGAGCAGAGTTATGCTGAGGGGGTGCCGGGAGAAGGGTTTAGCTGAAAATACACTAAAGTTCACTATCTGAACTTTTCACCCCATAGAAATAGCCTCACCTCTAATGACGACTGCATGACATCAATATTCAGATCGTAATGAAGAGAAACAGCCCATAATTACAAACCAGACAGAAATAAAACCAAACTGACTTTGACCCCTTTTCACACTGTTTCATCTGCCTTCCCAACCCACTGTACTTAGCCATAATGACAATTAATAAGTCCTATTAACACAGCCTGGCTGCTAATTGCAAGGAAAATAGCTTTTCCAGAGAGAGACCCTGGACGCCTCACCTGACATCTGCCAGTGGACCACACCACCTGCACCTTCATCATTCTTCCTTTCATCGAGTTCCTTATCTATTTTCCACACCAGCTTCCCTTTCCTAACCACAAACCCCTCATGAATATGGATGATGTTTCCATGTGGACTGCACTGGTAAGTGATCCATTTCTATACGTATGAACAGCTCATGGATATGGATGATGTTTCCATGTGGACTGCACTGGTAAGTGATCCATTTCTATACGTATGAACAGCTCATGGATATGGATGATGTTTCCATGTGGACTGCACTGGTAAGTGATCCATTTCTATACGTATGAACAGCTCATGGATATGGATGATGTTTCCATGTGGACTGCACTGGTAAGTGATCCATTTCTATACGTATGAACAGCTCATGGATATGGATGATGTTTCCATGTGGACTGCACTGGTAAGTGATCCATTTCTATACGTATGAACAGCTCATGGATATGGATGATGTTTCCATGTGGACTGCACTGGTAAGTGATCCATTTCTATACGTATGAACAGCTCATGAATATGGATGATGTTTCCATGTGGACTGCACTGGTAAGTGATCCATTTCTATACGTATGAACAGCTCATGAATATGGATGATGTTTCCATGTGGACTGCACTGGTAAGTGATCCATTTCTATACGTATGAACAGCTCATGGAAACCCCCCTAAATCCGTCCGTCTTTTCTTTATCAGGCAAGATTTTTGCCTACAAATCGATATTTCAGAACAGGAAGAGGACGGGGTTTGTGGAGAGCATTCACTCCTCATGGGTTTGAAGCAACCCTATATACTATGTGTGGAGAGCATTCACTCCTCATGGGTTTGAAGCAACCCTATATACTATGTGTGGAGAGCATTCACTCCTCATGGGTTTGAAGCAACCCTATATACTATGTGTGGAGAGCATTCACTCCTCATGGGTTTGAAGCAACCCTATATACTATGTGTGGAGAGCATTCACTCCTCATGGGTTTGAAGCAACCCTATATACTATGTGTGGAGAGCATTCACTCATCATGGGTTTGAAGCAACCCTATATACTATGTGTGGAGAGCATTCACTCCTCATGGGTTTGAAGCAACCCTATATACTATGTGTGGAGAGCATTCACTCCTCATGGGTTTGAAGCAACCCTATATACTATGTGTGGAGAGCATTCACTCCTCATGGGTTTGAAGCAACCCTATATACTATGTGTGGAGAGCATTCACTCCTCATGGGTTTGAAGCAACCCTATATACTATGTGTGGAGAGCATTCACTCCTCATGGGTTTGAAGCAACCCTATATACTATGTGTGGAGAGCATTCACTCCTCATGGGTTTGAAGCAACCCTATATAGTATGTGTGGAGAGCATTCACTCCTCATGGGTTTGAAGCAACCCTATATAGTATGTGTGGAGAGCATTCACTCCTCATGGGCTTGAAGCAACCCTATATAGTATGTGTGGAGAGCATTCACTCATCATTGCTATCTCATTTTGACGGTGGTGACGTTTAGAGGCTTTTGCACCTGAACTCTTCATATATCACTTTTTATCCAGAAACCTTGTATAGCAAAGTGGGACTTCTTATCTCTCTCACCCCTCACTCTCTACCTATCTATCTACAGTATCTATAGTTGGATGTATAAATATTTGTATATGTATGAGGGTGTGTGGCATTCTCCAACTGCTTTGTGCAATGATGATGGAAATCTTTGAAATTTGCTGAGGGTATTTTCACTTCGATTTACATAATTCATAGATGTGTTGGCAGAGAGATTGGTTTCTATGTGTGGCCTGACTCTGCTATTGTGTGATGGGAGATCATATGGGCACTGAACTGGAACAGAGCCATTTCAATTTCTCCTTTTTTTCTCTTCAAGTTTTCTTTTTCTTTCCTCCAAAGCCCCGTTGACCTGACTGGTTCAGCAGTCAGAGTATCTTTGCAGAGAAAAATGTGTTGGCAGCGCTACATGGATGCCAATGGAATCGTCTCTTTGGTTTCAAATATCACTTTTGTTTCACACTATGTAACTGCATCAGTACAATTACCTCAATCATATCCAGCAAAGGCAAACAGCAGATTAAACCAATTGTCTCCAACTCAGGAATAGAAGATCAAAACATCAAGCAGTCTGAATGGAATCCAGAGATAGAGAGATAGAGAAATAGAGAGATTGCAAAAAGGAATCCAGAAATAGAGAGATTGCAAAAAGGAATCCAGAGATAAAGAGATAGAGATTGCAAAAAGGAATCCAGAGATAGAGATAGAGAGATAGAGAGATTGCAAAAAGGAATCCAGAGATAGAGAGATTGCAAAAAGGAATATTCTCCCCTTTTTCTTCATTTGTCTCCATCTTCTATGGATTTCTAAGATTTGGAGATGTCATTTTACAGATAAAACAGCAACACATTTCTAAGATTTGGAGATGTCATTTTACAGATAAAACAGCAACATTGCATTTCAATGTAACCTAAGCGAAGACCTACCAGTTATAACAATACATTTGTTCTTATTTCAGCTTGAATATCATGATGCCTGGTGAGCATCTTTATGGATGCCAGTTGAGGAGGAGGCTGGATGGAGAAAGCAGAGAGCTGCAGGCATTCGCTGCCTGCGCAAGGACATTTGTCAACATGGGTATTCCTCCCTTAGGAGAGCGATAATGAAACTAGCCGGAATGACCCAAAACGGCAGGCCTCCCATTGTTTGTGTAATTGGAAGCGTTTATAAGGCGAGCAACTGCAACAGCCAGGCCTACGATTTCCTGGATTAAAATGCTAATGATTTGAGGAAAGCAAGTCAAACACACCCACAAGGCGGTGGCTCTGCCTAGGAAAGGTTTACCAGTATCCAGGAGACCCCCCCCCCCACAAACACACACACACACACACACACACACTCACGTGTAGACACATACATGCACACACACACTCACATGCAAATACTAAGGCTAATGTGTGTTTCCAATGATAATTTCGGCACAATGATTCCACTCTTTCTTTACTCTTTCCGTTGTTATCTTTGTGCACAGTATGTGCTTAAGAGTGTCTGTTTATCAGTGCATATAAAAACAACATCTGTATATATGTCTTACTACGAATGTGTGCAAACATACTGTATGTTGTTTCTGTGTTTCCATCTCACATCTCGGAGTGTATACTTTTATCTGTGTTTGTTTTCATGTGTGTGGTTTGTGTTTGTGTGCGTGTGTGTGTGTGTGTGTGTGTGTCTATGTCTGTTTGCATATCAGCAACCACCAGAGTGAAAATAATACCTATATTTTCCAACTTAATTGACCCTTAACAGGGCACAACCAAGCATGAAAAGGTTTAGTAATTATGCAGGTTGCACTCTATATCAGCCAATTACAATGATTCAAACATACCTTCTCAATATTCACACAGAGATTCATAACTATTCTACAACAGAGCAAAGAACACATCTCCAAATATGAAATATGATCTGCATGACATGAACACATCTCCAAATATGAAATATGGTCTGCATGACATGAAATCTCACAGAAATTTCACAAAATGCTTGGAAGAAAGTTATTTCTAGATGGAACTCTCGTGTCTGCACACACACCCCAGTGCTACACTGAGCCAGCCATGTATGTGCTTAGAATCGTGTTCATGGTATGAAATGAGAAAATGGATTTTGCCCAGCCAAATTAAGCTTTAGGTCATGCATGGCAGTCAGACATTTCATGTTGCCAGCTGTGTTGCCAATAGATAACATTAGGGCCCTGTGTGTGTGTGTGTGTGTGTGTG
>NW_027468630.1:1949142-1996642 GCF_046254945.1 Alosa pseudoharengus | reverse complement strand
AATTAACAATATTACAGTCACAGCACCTACACACATAGACATTTTGACTCAAAAGGACATTTTTAATCTAAATATAGACATGTCATGAAACCGGTGCAAATTCTGAGGTGGGATTTAAATCTAAAGTATTCATCAAGAGTACCTGCAGTACATACAGTATGAAGGTAGAGAGCTTTACACAGGGTACAGTGTTTTTTAAAAACATTACCACAGCATGTGATCCTGGGGTTAGGTAAAAACCAATTAGGTTTGTATTGCTTTTTAAATTTCACAAAAAATCTGCTTATCTGCTACAAGTTGATTGTGAAGTGCACTATTCATAAGTCCTTTAGATTTGTTACTTGGGCATTTCTGCATAGAATATAACGGATTGCTGTACAACACTGTGATACCATAAATGTTTGCAAAACATTGTCTATCCTTGTGAAAAAGAATCGTCAATGTCTATCAATGTCATTTCAAATGAGGCCCCAAAAAACAGCTCTAAGCAGATCTCTTGCCACTATATTAGAACCCCAAAGGACGATGTCTGCTATTGGCAAGAACAATCGCCCGCTCCGCAAACAGTTTATCTAAAGGTCAGTCCGCATTAGCGCCACCTTAAATGCCGAGAAGCCGAGGCTAGGACAGCCTGTTTGTCACAAGGGCACTCAGGAGTGGCGGGGGCCACTTAGCGGCTAAGATCACATTTCCAAGATGGAAATGTTACATAAACGCAATGCACGCTCGCTCGACACCCCACCACTACCACCACCCATGAGGGAGGTTTCGGTGTGCAGCGCGCACACACACACACACACACACACACACACACACACACACACACACACACACACACACACACACAACCTACATGCTATAAAACTAATAACAACACTTACGAGACAAACAGCTCAAAATGAGATTTTGAGTAAAAATTGGCTACGCTCCCTGTCACACTTCCACCTCAAGGGCTCTTATTAAGCCTCTGATGCGGTGGACATGCTGTTTCAGGGAGGGAACCAGTCATTTCGGTTCCATCCAGACATGGAACGTTACATGTCCGTCCTCTTTACGAGTTTGTTCCTTCACATATTTGTTTATTTGTTTGTTTGTTTGGGCATGCCACCCCATTTCAGTCAAAGACCAACCAAGGCACTCATGGCAAATTCTGATATCAATATGGAAACTTGTGTAGATTGTTCGGCATCTCCACATTGGCTGCACAGCTCCTGTCTGAGCTAACTGATGATCAATGGAAGAGTGATCCCTTCAAAACAATCACTTAATCAAACCTATAGGGTGTGACAGCAGAAGCTACATCACTTTCCACACAAAGATTTACTACGTAAATAACAACAGCAATGTTTTGATTTTTAGAAAGTAGTATATGGTAAATGACTTAGGTTATCCTGTTTCTGACATGAAAGATAAAACAATAATCTTATTCTGGTAACACTTTCTATGCTGTGCAGCAGTGCACATTGGTTTGATTTGTTTGTGTTTCATTTATTTCTCTGACATTTTAATCCTAATGCTTAACAATTTCAAACTTCCTTGTCTTACAGTTTAACAAGACACAAATACACACACACACACACACACACACACACACACACACACGCATTAAAGCACTGAAAACAAGTGATGCTGCCAGCCAACTTACCTGAACAGATCAATTTCATCAACATGTACTCTCGTCCACAGTCCTTCTTATAGTAGCATCTCAACCAGTCCACCAGGCAGCTACTGAACCGGAGCTCCTCGCGCTGGCACAAAGGGGCAATGTCCTCATCTACAGCCACCAGTCACCCCAGAGAGAGAGAGAGAGAGAGAGAGAGAGAGAGAGAGAGGAGACAAGAGAGGAGAGGAGAGGAGAGAGAGAGAATGGAAGAGTGACTGATGTGAGTGAGGACTGACGGCTGGATTGGTGTGTGTTTTTAACAGCACTAGCGCTCCCTCTGTGTGTACAGCAGGTCCAGTCGGGGCCACCCACACAGAGTTTCCTGTCCCCCTCTCCCCCTCTCTCTCCCTCCCTCCCTCCCTCTCTCCCTCTCTCTGTAGTACATTGCCTTAGGCTGTCCTTGTACCGATCAATACCAGGTCCAAGACTAAGTCATTCTACAGGGCGTAGCTCACAATGCTCACAGCAACATATCAAACACAGAACTAATTGTCATTGTGTTGACTGTCTGTCACTGCTATCCCCAATTTAAAATGCCTACCTTGGATGTGTTAACAGGTTGTTTTTTATTTATTATTCTATTTTGAACGGCATGGAAATCTTTCAGGATACAAAGATAAACAGCCAACAAAGGGAGGAGAGAAACGTGTGGAGAGAGGGTTTGTCTACATACACCTACAAAAACACAAACTCAATGGGGGATAAAGGGGAAAAGAGGTGTTGTCTCCCACAAGTAATAGCAGTGTAGGTTGTGGACGGTCAGGTGTTTTAGCGTCTACTATGCCCCAGTGAGCACCTACTACTCTCTGATGTGTCACTTCCTAACTAACTGCTAACACAAAATGACTCAAACCACCTGATGCTCAACTTAAAGGAGAATTCCGGTGTGATATTGACCTAAATCAGATTCCAAAAATAATTCCATGGAAATGCATGGATTCCAGCAACTGGAATCCATGCATTTCCATGGAATTATTTTTGGAATCTGATCCCTTATCATACCTCTTCATTCGTACTTGTCGCTCGACTTATCGTGACTAAATTCAAGATGGCGGCGAACGGTAAACTTCCTAAAGGTACTGTCTGTATAAACCGTCTTGTAAATAAACTAGGCTACCAGTGCTTTTTCAAAGTTCTCAATGTCTCGTTTTAAATGTTAAGGCCCTCGGAAGTCTACCAATGAAGTATGGAGCTACTTTGAGCCTCGTAAATGGTGTAAAACAGTGATTTATTTGCATGGCTAGGCCGATGCCTGAGGCACCCCCATCAAAAAACTGTAACTGTAACTAGCGCCAGATTTCTGAGTGCAGGGGACAAGCGGAGATGAGCTATGAGACATACGTTCACACTCGGTATCATGTTTCAACACACTTTAGGTCAATATCACACCGGAATTCTCCTTTAAGTGACACTTGCATATATATGCCTAGCATAGATTTGGGCCCAACAGACACAATTGAGTATGCACACCTCTGTAAGATTAATGAGAACCTTGACCACTCGAAGGGGGTGAATATTTTTTATACCACTTCTTGGTTGAATTTCCTATTGTGATGGGCTCTGTAGAATGTCAAATAACTTTCAGATATTTGCACATACATATGAAATAGTTCCAGTTGCTTTACGCTTGTATATCAGTTCGCCACACTCGTTACATTGAAACAAAGCTACAAATTAGCGATCTGCATCTGAATGCATTTTGAGCTGCATTAACGTTACCACCTCAAACTTGCATTAACTGATACCTGAACATTGTGGCGTCCATTATCCATTACTTAAAACAGGTAAGTTGGGGAGTGTGGCTATTAAATGCTGATAAATAAGACTGTTGTTCGCTAATGATGTTAGGGCATAATAACATTCCCTCCAACTACTAGCTTTTTTTTCTAATCGACAATCTCTCTCATACAATGCACACACACACACACACACACACACACATACACACACACACATACACTGTCTGACTTCAATTGTCATGAAACCCCCCGCCCCCCTCCCGGCAAAAAAGAAAAGATTCACACAGGGTACACTCACATGCTTTTGAGTAATTCCTGACGACTTCTATCGTTTCTGAGGTGCCACAGAGCTGGGGAACAGACAGAGCTGGTGGAGGGAAAGGAATCACAGTTAGACAGGGAGAGGAAGAGTGGAAGAGAAGGAGGGTGAGGGAGTGAGAGAGTGAGAGAACGAGTGAGCTAGAAAGAGAGGTGTTCACTTTGCTGATCTATTAAGTTTATTGACTTGACTTAAGACCTTTCCCTCTGGCATTTTTTTTATTCATGGATTTCTCACAATTTTCTTACCGTAAAATAATAATAAAAAGCTTACTATAAATAAAAATAGAATTTCTGCAGCAAATGTTGGCACTTTCACAACATTCACAACAAACCCTGGCAAGATCCTGGAGGTGCTGATTTTTGCCCGTGTGTGGACAGACTCATACTGGTTGATCCTGACACATGGGTAAGGGCATGTAAGGCTCACACCTTATCCACTGCATGCTATTTTGTTATTTCAGACAGTATGGTCTACTATCGATGCCACTATACTGTAATATATATAGATCTAGGTGACAAAGTGATGTGAAATAAATAAATAAAAATAAAAACTATTGAGTTTGATGTAGGGGCAGAACATTCCCTTGCAGGGACAAAACAGAGATGCAGCTGGTCAGTTATGTAACATATTTGGAGTAAGTTTTAGAGATGCTCCGTTGAAGGTCAAAACACGCTGTTCAGACGCACATCCTACCTGGACACTACATAAACAAATGCAAAATGGGTCTTTACCAAATGAAAAGGCATAAGTCAAATACCATTTCTGTCCCACACTCTAACCATAAAAGCTTTGTCAGCCTAAAGGTGTTTTTGTCTTCAACTAGTGCAAAATGTACAGTATGGTCTCCCTTGAAATTATCCGCAGGAATCGCATTGGCCTATAAAAGCCAAAAGGCCGGAGGCGCAACGATTTTTCAGAAAGTGTAGTTTAGGGCAAATCTCTGATGTAGGCTACCCGTTGGACTATAGACGCTCCGTGGAGGCAGGTGGCGGGCACTTTTGGCGCCAGCATCCACTAGTCTCCTCATCAATCTCTAACTAGAAGTTGTGTGTGTGTGTGTGTGTGTGCGCGCGCGCGCGCGAGACAAATTTTGGCCTCTTTTACCTCAGTCATTAATCGCATGCCCTCTATTATGAACGAATTAATGGCATTTACGCGCTAATTACTGTTATTAATGAGAAGCTAGCCGCATTGTGCCAGAAGGATCAAAACAAGAACGTATTTCAGAGTGCATTTGACACTACTAAAAAAAGTGTAACCTCTGTGGAAAAATATGTGACACATGGTGAACTCAGGCTGCTTAGAGAGAGGAGACAGAGTAACGGCAACAGTGCAGCTCTCCCTGTCAAAGCTCTATAAACAAATGGGTTAGCCCACATTCTTTGCATCGCATTCACACTGCAGGAGAACTGTTCTTACCCGCCAATAGCCTGATTGAAATTATCCCCATGCGACTGGTAAGTATGTTGTCCTTCAGATTTCACCGCCAAAGTCTTAAAAAGAGAGAAACATGCTACATCCCGTAAATGGGGAATTGCATCTCACGACGTAAAACATGTACAATTGAACATTCCTGGTTACATACAATGATGAATGCCATTCCGCAACAACCGTTTGAAGTCTTCGGCAGTCCAAAATCTCTCGGATCGCTTACGATAGCAGAGCGAGGACATAACGCGCTCGCCTAAATTAAAGCGCATCTCCCCACGTTTGGGTTCCCGAGGACTTCGCCTTCGCCTTGATGCCCACTCTGGACCGCCGTCAACAAACGCAATGTGCAGCTTTCAGAGCAACCGGGAGAGAGAGACAACAGAAGCTTCACTGCGGATGCCTCAGACATTGTTCGCAACCATGCAGTCAGCTGGTTGGCAGCTATAACGCCATCGCATTTCATTCAGATGACAGGCGGTCAGGTGGTGCCAACAACGCATCTGAATGTTATCAAACATAGCTGGGTCCGTCCCAGTCTCTGACTACACTGCGCTCTGAATCGGAATGAGAGAGTAAAGGAATAGGCTTGTTTTCAGAAAAGAAACAGTGTGTAGACCTACACCATTTTTAAACTTAAAAAACGTTTTTCTGTACCTCTATCTATCTATCTATCTATCTATCTATCTATCTAGTCTGGTGTGTAGTTTAAATACATCATGACACCATATTTGAACCATATAATAACCAAGGAAAATAATTCCAGACTGGAGGCACACTGCAATATTATTATGACAGTCAAAAACCCACGAGGAAGTGTTGAACATATAGTTTCAAATTATGTATGATATTGCTTCAGTCATTTGATGGCACGCAACATAGATGGTGCGTAATAAGGTGTGCTGGTCGTCTTTAGAATAGCTATGCCAACTAGTTAGCTATTACACCTACATAGAGTGTTGTTAAAATACAACATAGCTATTTCAGAATCATATAGTAGCCTATATTCTAAAAGCAATAGTGGACATGGACAATTAGGGTGATATCAGCTAAATTGGGCCACTTTTTGGTAAATCAGTTGGAAAAATAATATAATACTATATATGCCTTTTCCAAGTGTTTTTATGATTACTAATGACTGTTTTTGATCATTTTGTGTTGAAATTATGTCATAAAATATAATTATTTAGGCCCTACAGTTCTTGAAACATCAACTGTGCCAACTTTTTTTGCATAAGCAGTTTCAGGTAAAATGGGCCAGCATCTAAGGTAAAATGGGCCAGCTGTTATAGGTAAGCATTCGGCCAGTCAAAATGCAAAGGGAATGGTAATTTATCATCAATTTTAATTTCAAAACACAATATTCATATGTGCCATTAAAAAAAACACATTTTGGGTGCAAACTCACATATTCAAATGTGCAATTAAAAAAGACCATTTTGGAACAGCACAGATCAGTGAATAGATCAGTGACAGATCAGTGTGTGTGTGTGTGTGTGTCTGTGTGTGTGTGTGTGTGTGTGTGTGAACAACACATTTTGAACAAAATGCGCAAATTACAAAAATTCATACAAAACTGGTAACTGATATATTAAAAATTAAAACATTGATATCATTATTCTCCTCTCTGCTTGTCTCCTCTCTTATCTTTCCTCCTCTCATTTCCTTTCTGTTTCCTTCTCCCTCTCTCCTCTCACTTCATTCGCATTTGCCATACATGTACTCACTGTAAATAAAATATCAACCACCATTATTACTGGGGGGCGGGGGGTCATGGTGAGTGTGTGTGTGTACCTGTGTTTGTGTCCGTGCATGTGTGCGCGTTGGTTGGTGTGCGAGTGTGTGGGTGAATGCGTATGTGCATGGGTGTGTGTACACACACACACACACACACACACACACCCTCACACACATGTGTATGTGTGTTTGTGAGTGACACAGAGGATGGCCCATTTTAGCTGAAACCATGTGGCCCATTTTACCTCAGTGGGTTAAGGTAAATTGGGCCGCTAAGAAAAACATCACTTTTACAAAAAATAAGTTCATATACCAAACTAACAACATTATTTCTGGTGGATGCCATCAAGACAGATATTATGCACAGTTTTTTTTATGTGCATGTTTGTTTTTTATAGATTTATCATCCTTATAATAGTTTAGTTAGATTTGATATGCCAGGCTACTTACCATGCAGATTTCTGGTGCAGTCTTGATTTGAACTATTGCCCTGCCCACCATAGCAACCATAAACCAATCAAATCACCTGTTACTTGTCAAGTACAGTTATGACAACAGTCTGAAATCCTTTGCAGTCATTGGCTCTACATTCCAGAGGGGCTGGGACCCCCAAACCTTAAATGGCCCATTTTAGCTGATGGCCCATTTTACCTGATATCACCCTACATCTAGTTCTTGGCGACTCCTGCTGGATATCTAATGTAAAGTGAATAGCCTACTTTATTACTGCAGTTGAAAAGCGATTAAATATTTTATTATTAGGCAACTTGGGACTTGTGTTAAAAGGTACAGCCTATAATGATCCTATAATGCTGTAAACCATATTGAATAGGGGAACACATTTAAAACCATCCCCTGAGGACCGTGGAGCCACAGATGTATCCCACTGCTTCATCCTATCTCCGGTTTGTCCTTGAGATGTGCGGGTGACAGGGTGGATTGTGTTCAGTGTTACACAGTCTGTCAGGCAAGCGGCCTTTTAATTAACAAATTCCGTTTTAAGATAGGATCGATGTGAGGTGGCAGCAGTGAGCCCGTGTTTATGTTGTCAGCGGCCCATGTGTCACCTTGCTGCGGCGCATGGAGGCTGCTCGTGCCGCTGAACGGGAGCCAGCGATAAGGAGAGTGAGAGAGTCGACGCCCACCCAGAGCCACAACCTGCTAAAAAGAGTAGATGCGGAGGTCTGTAAATATTTCATCCTGTGAAGCTGTTGTTGGCAGCTAGCCATATCCCACACCATCCAAAATGATGCCTTTTGAAAATGCACCGCAGACCTGTCCAAAAAGACAAATCTTATAGCATCCTTTGGCTCACCGTTTAAAAATACAATATGAGTCAATACATTAAATTTGCATTGACTAGGATTGTGGGCCTGGTATATATATAAATAGCCAGGGACCAGGGTTGATCTATAGGGTTTGTAACTTTGTATCAAGGTGATTTTGGTATTTTAATAGGTACCACACGAAATACCACAAGACTGAGTTTGATAATAGGTGGTCTATGCCTTATGTTGTATAACTTACTTTTCAAACAGAGGGATGATCAAAAGAATATTTGACCAACTTCTCTCTTTATCAATGTGTAAGTTATGTTGATCTAGTTTACATACACTCAACTACAACCTTGGCAATGACCTTTCCCTTAAAGTATTATTGATAATATTTAATTTTGCTAATACTACCGGCAATCATTATTTTACAGAATGTAGTCCAATTGCTGACTATATAAATGTATCATCATGTGGCAATATGGTAACAGCATTTCACCAGTGTTTGCTCACCACTACCTTAAACAAATGGCTAAAGGCATCATGGCCTCTCGTCTCAGTGGGCGGCATACTTGCATAAACTGCTGGTAGGTCTAAGTAGTACCCATTTGTGTACCTTGCTGTCATTTGCAGTTGCATTCTGTTGATGTGAGAGGAATGCTCCTTCACAGCTGAGGTGCATTCTGTTGATGTGAGAGGAATGCTCCTTCACAGCTGAGGTGCATTCTGTTGATGTGAGAGGAATGCTCCTTCGCAGCTGAGGTGCTGGGGATCATCCTCACGCCTCATGGCTCAGAGGCTACAGCACAACTCCATTTAGCTTAGGTGCTGGGGATCATCCTCACGCCTCATGGCTCAGAGGCTACAGCACAAACTCCATTTATCTTGAGCCACATGTGTGAAATCTCTGCATATTTCAGGTCAATTTGTGTCAGATCAGCAACATCTCATGAGCGTGTGTAGTCTCTCTCTCTCTCTCTCTCTCTCTCTCTCTCTCTCTCACACACACACAGCCACACACACACACACGCACACACACACACACGCACACACACACACACACACACACACTAGATTACCACACATTAGGGAGTGTAGAGTTAGCTAGCTCAGCAGATGCACTGAAATGTGTAGTTTCACACCTCTCCTAAAGGTCTGTGAAACATGCCGTGAGAACGTAGGCGGACCCTTTCCCACATTTGCCTTACGTTGAAAAGTCCATAATTGGCTATACATCTGCTCCCCCCAAAACACAGAGGACACCATCTAGCCTCTCTGTTTGAGACATCCTCCACACATCCTCCGTTTCCATATGAGAGTGTGATTTGAGGTGGCTTGGGTTCACCACCTATATAGCTCTACAGTATGTACTGGTGACTTGAATCACCAGTCTTCAGTTCATCAGCAATACACAAGCAGTTTTGTCATCTGAAACAGTGAGACAAACTCTCTGGCACTCTCAAGTCAGTCTTATTCCTCATGGCAGCCTTGTGACAGCACATTATGTAATATATAGCATTATACAGTAGCTTAGATCTACAGAGACAGAAACTCACTAGTGCAGTCCAAAATTAGGAGGATCGTTAGAATTCCGGGTCGGCCGATAATGTTTTGGTGCTGGGCTGCAAACTTAAAAAGTGCATGATGTTGCTGTTTTTATCAATTCTTTGCTGTGCCCTCCTGTAACCTGGACTAGGCAACTCACTCTCACACAGCCTCTCCCCACAGCCCTGGTAATAACGTGGTAATACTGTAACCATAATCATAACCTAGAAACATAATAACTATGATGACTTGACATGCAGGTATGAGAAGTGTATGAGATGGGTAGAGACTACTGAAGATTTTAGATTAGTGGCTGAGACCTGTTTTAAGTAGCCCAGGATAAAATAGGAATCAGGCCAAGTTGGGTCAAACTCTCATCAACCCAACAAAACACACCCATGACTGATTAAGAAACAGAAGAACAGCCCTTTTAGACAATTCACTGGTCTGATCACAAAATCACGCCCTTAAACACCCTTAACCTTTGCGTCTCTGACCATGTGTTTCGCTAAAATAGAGCCCTTAGTGTCCCTCCCCTTAGTGTCCTTAGTGTCCCTCCCCTTAGTGTCCCTCCCCTTAGTGTCCTTAGTGTCCCTCCCCTTAGTGTCCTTAGTGTCCCTCCCCTTAGTGTCCCTCCCCTTAGTGTCCTTAGTGTCCCTCCCCTTAGTGTCCTTAGTGTCCCTCCCCTTAGTGTCCCTCCCCTTAGTGTCCTTAGTGTCCCTCCCCTTAGTGTCCCTCCCCTTAGTGTCCTTAGTGTCCCTCCCCTTAGTGTCCCTCTCGGCCCCTGTCTGTAGGAGTATGTGCTCAAGAGAAATCTGGTGTTAGCTCTGCTCTGGTCTGCTCTGGTAACTGTAATTCTGTAAGTAAACAGATAAAGTGACTTGAATCACATGAGCACAGACAGGAGCACAGACAGGAGCACAGACAGGGATTTAAGTTGATTGGTTGTTGAGCTCTGTGACGGGGTGATTAGCCACCGTCACGGCAGCATAGCGCTGCCTTCATTTAAAACACTGCATGTATGTCTGCTTGAATGTATATGTTTGTTGAATGTGTCTGTGTTTTTGGTTTACACTTATAGCGTCTATATTCATCAGTCAAACATGTCATTCATCATACCTTTCCTCCGTTGCTCCCGTAGTTGTTATATATAGGCCTATAGTTAAAAACAAACACTACGGTGAGCTATGCGCTAAAACTACACCCAACACCACAACTCCCTACAGTTTAAAACATTCACCATTCAATCACGTTACGTCTGTTAAAATAATCACACTGTCATGTCTTAACTGTTCCGTTTATTTAGCTTTAGTCATTACATAGAATGTCATTATCACGTCGTTACATGCTTGTCCTACCGGTGTCCACTGTCGCGTCTTCTTTTGTTTGTAAAGGAGTGAATGCCGCGTTTACACTGTTTAAAAACATATCGTGACTTCCTGGGTTAACCGGAAGTTCACCCGGGTTGTAATTAAAATGTAATAAAATATTATTTAGCTGTTGTGTACTGTTTGGTTATGCCAAACATTAGCAATTAAATTTAAATGTATTCATTTATTTTCTAGTTAGTTAGAATGTGTTATTTTGTGCTGTTTTTAGCTTAGTTATATTTTGGCCTGTAAACACCCCTGATGCTTTTTATTATATTGGTTTGGCCCAATTGTAAGGGAATGTTCAGGCCTATTTATCATGGGGGATTCAGTCTATTGGGGGGAGGAATGGTGAAGAGACGTAAGTCTAGTGCTCAAACTGTTATTGACTGCAATTAGTCTATTGTCGGCAAAATTTGGTATTGAATTATTGTTTTTGACTATCATGTCAGTTTGCTTTGTTTATTGAAAGTATTTTTTTTTATTATTATTTTGTTTTTGTTAAACCTTTTCTTAATTATTTTTGCCCATCGGGCCTTAATTGGGAAAAATAAATACCCATCTGTTACTTGAGATCTCTGAGTGCTTTAACATCCACCTCACAACGCCTCGACCACGTCTACCCTTAACATTTGGTGGCAGTTTACAAGGGAACACCAGTGGCAGTGAGAGGCACTCAGATTTTTCTTTTCCTCCGGCATTGTTATGGAGGAACAATTGGGAGGTACAGCGCCCCCTATAGTGGGTGCTGCAAAAGGGCTGGCGGCCAGGCCGAAGTCATCGGCAACAACCAGGTCACTGACTCCGGTGCCTGAGGACCGGATGGACCGTTTGGAGAGGGTCATGGCATCAATGCAGGAGGCCCAGCGAGCACAACATGACCGGGCGGATGCAGAGGCTCAACGACAAGAACAGCGATGGAAATCGATGGAGCATCAGTTTCAGCAGATACAGAGGCTGGTGAGAGGAGAGTCGGATGTTGGATTTCCCAGCATGCCCACCCTCAACATACCCACCCCTGAAGCACGTACACTGCAAAATCCGGGGGCCAGGATGGAAAACTCCTCCTTGAACATTTCCGGTCTTGGCCATGCATTGCCGTCTAACCTCCAGCAAGGATGGAAAGCTCCTAAAATGTCTCCCTATGAAGAGGATGAAGACATTGAGCATTATTTAACAACTTTTGAAAGACTTGCAGCAGCCAGCCAGTGGCCTCTTGACACGTGGGCTTTGTACCTTGTGCCCCTGTTGAAGGGAAAAGCCAGAGCTGCATATGTTACAATGAACATTGATGACAGCAGAGACTATATACAGGTGAAGCAAGCCATTTTAGACAAGTTTGAGATCAGCATGGAAACTTACCGCCAACGTTTCCGCTCTAAAACTATCCTGGAGGGGGAGACGGCGAAGGAGTTACAAGCCAGACTCAGAGACTTGTTTGAGAAGTGGCTAAACCCTGCTATGAAGACCAAAGACCAGCTGTGTGAGCAGATAATACTGGAGCAGTTTCTGGGCATGCTGAACCCTGAACTACAGGTGTGGGTAAGGGAGCGTACGCCTAGGACTTCACTAGAGGCAGCGCACCTGGTGGAGACTTTTGTATCCGCCAGGCAGAGCAGAAGAGGCTACCAGTTGGGCAATCAAGACACCTGGAGAAGACCTCACCAGATGGCACCTCGAGAAGGGGAGAAGACCTCTTCCATGGGTAAGTCTGTGGGTGGTGGTCGTGTGTTTATAGCCTCCAACAGCCCCAATAGCCCTAATGTTAGGCACACTCCAGCTGCAACACCAAGGGTCATCATCTGCCACGGCTGTGGTCAGCATGGTCATATAAAACCTGAATGTCCTCTTAAGAAGGTAACTGAGGCTAGATTGTGTTATCTCCCTGGCCCTAACAAGTATGTCCCCTCTGTGTTGTCATCTGATGTCACCGTCCCAGTCAAGATGAAAGGAAAGACTTGGCAGGCACTAGTGGACTCAGGCAGTAGCCAATCTTTTATCATGAAGTCTTGCTTGAAGCCAGAAGAGTTTGAACCTCTAGGTAAAGTGAGAGTGCGCTGCATCCATGGTGATGAGTCAGAACATCCAACAGTGGAGGTGAACATAGAGATTAATGGTCAGAAGTACTTGCTAACAGTAGGGGTGTTAGATAGATGCCCATACCCAGTCATTTTAGGCCAGGATGTGCCAGTACTTACTGAGTTGCTGCAGGGGAATAGGACTACAGCAACAGGCTGTGTCACAACAAGAGCCCAGGCAAAGACAACAGACCAGGAAACTTGGTCTGAGTTACCATATCATGGTGCGAAGGCTAGGAAGACAAAGGCAGAGAAGCGCAGAGCTAAGGTTGCAGGAACTGCAGTGCAGGAAAGCTTGCCCACCCCACTACTAGATGACACTGAAGTCTTAGTGGCCGAATTTGTGAGGTTGCAACAAGAAGACCCAACACTTAGCTCATATATTGCGGCTGCCAAAACACCTGATGAGGTTAGGGAAGCCGTAGAGGAAGGAGAGGTGTGCTTTCTTCTGAGAGGAGGAAGACTGTATAGGGTGAGCGCTAATGCAGAGCAGTTGGTAGTACCAGAGGCTCTTAGAGCCAAAGTGCTAGAGCTTGGTCACAGCATCCCTTGGTCAGGTCATCTAGGCCAGGAAAAGACAGAGAACAGAATCCTGAACAGGTTTTATTGGCCAGGGTTCCACAAAGACATTGTACAATATTGCAAGTCTTGTCCAGAGTGCCAACTGTCGGCCCGCTCTAGGAGAGGTCAGAAAGCCCCCTTAATCAGTCTCCCCATTATTGATGTGCCATTTAGTCGCATTGCCATGGATGTAGTGGGACCTCTTGAAAGGAGTAGGGCAGGTCACCGTTACATTCTTGTCATTTGTGACTATGCAACACGCTATCCCGAGGCATTCCCCCTCAGAAACACAAAGGCTAGGCAAGTAGCCAACTGTTTAATTCAGCTTTTCTCCCGGGTAGGGATCCCTAAAGAGATTTTAACTGATCAGGGTACCAACTTTACCAGCAGGACATTAAAGCAGGTTTACTCCCTGTTAGGGATCCGAGGCTTAAAAACCACACCCTATCACCCACAGACCGACGGCCTGGTTGAAAGATTCAACCAGACCTTAAAGTCCATGTTGAGAAAATTTGTGTCTGACTCTGGAGCCAACTGGGACCAGTGGCTTCCTTATCTGCTGTTCTTTTACAGAGAAGTTCCACAGGCATCAACCGGGTTCTCTCCTTTCGAACTTTTGTATGGACGGGAGGTGAGAGGCCCACTGGACATCCTCCGTGAGTGTTGGGAGGGGGACGCTCCTCACCAGCCAACCAACATCGTGAGCTATGTCCTGAGGATGCGGGAGAAGTTGGACCAGATGAGCTCCATGGCTCATGAACATCTGGCACGAGCACAGACACGCCAGAAGACCTGGTATGACCGGACTGCACGCATCCGCACCTTCGCCATTGGACAGAGAGTGTTGCTGTTGTTGCCGTCGTCCGAGAGTAGTCTGCTGGCGAAGTGGCAAGGACCTTTTGAGGTACTTCGCAAGGCCGGCGAGGTCACTTACGAAATTGCCATGCCAGACAGACGCCGTCCTAAGCAGATCTTCCACGTTAACTTGCTGAAAGAGTGGATTGGTCGTCTGACGGACATCCAAGATCAGCTGTGGGCAAGAACAGTGGAGCAGGAGGAGGAACCGGCGGAGCAGTATTTTCCCACTGCAGGCGGTGAATCTTCCTACCCCTCCATCACCCACTTGACACCTGAGCAGCAGGATGACCTGCTACGCATCATCCCCAAAGGCCTGTTTCGGGACGAACCAGGGCGGACTGGAGTGATTACTCATGACATCCGGCTGAATTCCCCAGGCCCTATCCGGCAGACCACAACCAGGGTTCCGGCGCGACTGATCCCCGCGCTGAAACTGGAGGTGCAGGCCATGCTGGAGATGGGAGTGATTGAGCCATCTCATAGTGAGTGGTGCAGTCCCGTGGTTCTTGTACCTAAAAAGGACGGGGGACTGCGTTTTTGTATTGATTTTTCGAAATTAAATAACATTTCTGCTTTTGACCCATATCCCATGCCCCGGGTGGATGAGTTGGTGGAGCGCCTTGGGAAGGCGAAGTTCCTGAGCACGCTGGATCTCTGCAAGGGCTACTGGCAGGTCCCACTCACCCCACAAGCTCAGGAACTAACCGCCTTCAGAGCGCCATCAGGACTGTTCCAGTTCCGGGTCATGCCGTTTGGCCTTCATGGAGCCGCCACCACGTTCCAACGCCTCATGGACGAGGTCCTGAGGGGCGCGGAGGACTACGCCGCAGCGTATATTGACGATGTGGTCATCCACAGCTCCACGTGGTCAGAGCATCTTCTACACCTGAGGGATGTTTTTCAACGTATCCGCCAGGCAGGCCTGGTGGTGAATGCTAGCAAGTGCCAGCTTGCAAAATCTGAGGTGTGCTACCTGGGTTACATTCTGGGTGGTGGCACAATTCAACCTCAAGTTGGCAAAGTGGATGCTATCCGCAGTTGCCAGCCACCCTCTACGAAGAAGGGGGTGAGGTCATTTCTGGGGCTAATCGGCTGGTATAGACGTTTTATACCAGACTTTTCCAGCCGTGCTGCTCCATTGTCCGATCTCACACGCAAGACTAGCCCAAACAAGGTGGTCTGGTCTCCTGAGTGTGAGCACGCTTTCCAGGACCTCAAGGAGAGTATGTGTGGTGATCCAGTGCTGCAGAGCCCTGATTTCTCCTTGCCATTTACTGTTCAAACTGACGCCTCAGGCATGGGTTTGGGGGCAGTATTGTTGCAGGGTGAGGGGGAGGACAAGAGGCCAGTATGTGAGCCGCAAACTCTTTCCTCGTGAGACGCGATACTCAACTATTGAGAAGGAGTGTCTCGCAATCAAGTGGGCAATTGACACTTTAAAATATTACCTTTTGGGAAAAGACTTTGTCCTGGAGACGGATCATAGGGCCTTGCAGTGGCTCCATCGGATGCGAGATTCCAATTCTAGGATTACTCGTTGGCATCTGTCTTTGCAGCCTTACAGGTTCACTGTAAGGTACAAGGCTGGCAAAGACAATGTCATAGCAGACTTTCTGTCGCGCCATGACATGGACGCTTCCTCTTAAGGGGGGGGGGTGTGTGACGGGGTGATTAGCCACCGTCACGGCAGCATAGCGCTGCCTTCATTTAAAACACTGCATGTATGTCTGCTTGAATGTATATGTTTGTTGAATGTGTCTGTGTTTTTGGTTTACACTTATACCGTCTATATTCATCAGTCAAACATGTCATTCATCATACCTTTCCTCCGTTGCTCCCGTAGTTGTTATATATAGGCCTATAGTTAAAAACAAACACTACAGTGAGCTATGCGCTAAAACTACACCCAACACCACAACTCCCTACAGTTTAAAACATTCACCATTCAATCACGTTACGTCTGTTAAAATAATCACACTGTCATGTCTTAACTGTTCCGTTTATTTAGCTTTAGTCATTACATAGAATGTCATTATCACGTCGTTACATGCTTGTCCTACCGGTGTCCACTGTCGCGTCTTCTTTTGTTTGTAAAGGAGTGAATGCCGCGTTTACACTGTTTAAAAACATATCGTGACTTCCTGGGTTAACCGGAAGTTCACCCGGGTTGTAATTAAAATGTAATAAAATATTATTTAGCTGTTGTGTACTGTTTGGTTATGCCAAACATTAGCAATTAAATTTAAATGTATTCATTTATTTTCTAGTTAGTTAGAATGTGTTATTTTGTGCTGTTTTTAGCTTAGTTATATTTTGGCCTGTAAACACCCCTGATGCTTTTTATTATATTGGTTTGGCCCAATTGTAAGGGAATGTTCAGGCCTATTTATCATGGGGGATTCAGTCTATTGGGGGGAGGAATGGTGAAGAGACGTAAGTCTAGTGCTCAAACTGTTATTGACTGCAATTAGTCTATTGTCGGCAAAATTTGGTATTGAATTATTGTTTTTGACTATCATGTCAGTTTGCTTTGTTTATTGAAAGTATTTTTTTTTATTATTATTTTGTTTTTGTTAATTGTTTCTTTTCTTAATTATTTTTGCCCATCGGGCCTTAATTGGGAAAAATAAATACCCATCTGTTACTTGAGATCTCTGAGTGCTTTAACATCCACCTCACAACGCCTCGACCACGTCTACCCTTAACAAGCTCAAATACAAACAACCTTTGGTTTTTCTGACTGATACGTTAATGTTTTGGAGGAATGTGAATCACGGGGATGGATGGATGGTAGTAAATGTTGCAGCCAGCTATGGGCAAGAGCAGAGTGCCAGCTATGGGCAGGAGCAGTGCCAGCTATGGGCAGGAGCAGAGTGCCAGCTATGGGCAGGAGCAGAGTGCCAGCTATGGGCAAGAGCATGCTGGGGTCCAGAGAGTGGAGCAGAGGACAGGTGCTGGTGCGCTGTTAGTATTCTAACCAGGGTTTCCAGTTTTTTCAGAGGCCAGACGCGATGGATGATGATAAATTGGTAACGTCTAAAGCCTCAGATGTCCGGTCAACTCCAACACCACCAGATAAAAAGCAGAAGTGTCGGGCGTATCTGTCGGAATCAGTGACATTGGAAGTGGAGTTGCGGGGGATGCGGCCGCTCCAAGACACTGTCATTCTCCGTGTACACTGTCACTGGACATGCAAAGTGTTCTTTGCCCAAAGCATACAGTAGGCCTATGCGTTCTCTGTCTATGATCTAGGGCCTCCTCGACGAGGATATTAGGCTACTGGTCCGCGAATAATTTCTGCCACAATTAAACGGTATCATTGAACCGCGGCCGAAAGAAAAATAAACTAAACATTTCCCAGAATAGGAAACATTTCCTAATTTATTGTTATCAAATAGAGGCATAGCATTAGGGGGTAGTGGTGTGAGCTCTCATTCTTGTATGTGCGCATCTGTGTAAGTTACTGCAAACAGTCACCACTGGAGATAACGTAGCAGCAACAAACAACTTTTTAAAACAACGAACGAAGCGGACTCTTGCTGTCCATGAAAATATACTGGCTAGATCTTGTTCGGTAGGTTTATGTTAGGCTAATGAACATGTTGCATTCTATACAGCTTGATCAATTTTCCCTTAATTTGACTATAATTTGACCGGCATATCAGAGAGAGAAATATACGCCCATGTTAACTGGTGCCATCACAATTTAACATGGGCATATGCAAGCCTCAAAACAACAAAATAGGTTCATCTTTGCCTCACATACCAAAACTGATGTACAACAAACTGGCATGTCCCACTAACACTTTATTCCGTTTTGGGGGTTAATAATATGAAATACGCCAGTCATGTGCAAAAATTATAATAACTTAGTGTCATGTCTCGGTGAAGTTATGCAGTGAGCTGTCTAATGATTTGAAGTAAACACATGAAACTTATTTTCTCCGAGTTAAATATTATTTAATTTGTTGGTCCTAATTTGACAACACAAAATGGTTATCATGGTAGCATATATTACAAAACTTTGATGTAGCTAGAGAGTTTGATGACAGATGTTGCTGTTTCAGATTCCCACGTAGCCTAAATTAGAAAATAGTTTAGCCTACTTACTGCTCGTTCAGCAGCCTGTTGCAAAACATTCACTTAGCCTAGATGTTTGCTATAATGAATATCTTGATCAATTGACAAATAAGCTGTCACAAGACAACATAGACCTACATTCATTTAATAGGAACACCATGCTATTGCATAGATACAAAGTAATCAGTGGTGCAATTGGTTAGCAGCGTGGTCTATTGCTGCTAGCTTGCTATTTTAGTGAGCAGTTCGAGGCCCAAGTGATCTTCATAATTTTTGCTTTCTGCACAAAAAACGAGCAACGTCTGATGGGGTCATTTGTTACTGTTTGTGATGCAAAATTACTGAGGCAAAATTAATCTGCATTATTCAAGGCATGCATTCGCTGTGTTTGCTCATGTTATAGGCTATCACCAGTTAACATGGACATCAGGATAGCTAGTAAGCTAGTACACTAGTCTAATAGACTAATAACAAGGGTTGCTCTCTGTGGTGTAGTGGTGATAGTGCTTACTGCTAAGAATATTTTGCCTCAGTGAGACTCATGTTCGAAACCCAACAAAACCTTAGCTGATTTACTTTGACACATTTTCTGTTTGCACAACATTTTGTGTGGATGCTTAAGCAGACATGCATTATAGGCTACATAGCGATTCCCGCATGTTTTCGGCAAGATTTTGCTTCATATTCTGTCGTGCACTGCAGGCTTGTGAAATTGTGAATCTCCAGCACTGGAAGGGCGAAAGCAGAGCAAAGCGTTGTTAACAAGTAGGCAGGGTCTTGTTGAATATTCACGGATTTTATGCAAATATCACAAGTTAACCTGCTCACCATCTAAACTGGAACACCGGCACCATTTTTTTCTAGCGGAAACTCTGATTCTAACATCATCTAGTATCTAATCAAAACTTCATCTCAAGGCAAAGAGTGAAACACGCCTGAACCACGCACACACTAACACAGAGACACGCACAGACACACACACACACAGACACACACACACACACACACACACACACACACACACACACACACACACAAACACACACACACACACACACACACACACACACACACACACACACACACACATGCACACACACACACATGGACGAGACAGATGCATACTCCCCACCAGGTCAAAAAGGATAAAGAGACACCAGTGCATAAGCACAATTTGAGTGGTCTGGTTTAAGGACCTGGGGTTATGCAATATGTGTGTGTCTCTTTGTGCGCCTCTGTGAGCTAAAGGAAGTCCCTGAACGCCAGAAGGACATCTGATCACACTCTGAGTTTGGGGTCATTCAAGTGGAAGATACAGGATATTTTAGTCTGCAGAGAAAGTGAAGGAGAGAGAGAGAGAGTAAGAGGGGGAGGAGAAGAGAGATATTGTAATAGTATGTGTGGGGATAGTGCATGTTTATATAACACTCCTCCAAATGCATATCTTCTATCCAAGTCCCATACCCCTTGAAAGATTTATATGGCAATTCTAGTAACACATCTACTGTGCAGAAATGAAAGGTACATATGATACCAGAGGACAAGAGAGGAAGAGAAGAAGGGAGGGAGGGATGGAGGACAAGAGAGGAAGAGAAGAAGGGAGGGAGGGATGGAGGACAAGAGAGGAAGAGAAGAAGGGAGGGAGGGATGGATTAAGGAATAGCATGGATAAGGGGAGGGAGAGGTAGTGAGAGGGGGAGGGAGGTCAGAAGAGAGGGAAGAGTAATGCAAGAGAAAGACAAGTAAGGGTCATTGGAGTTGAACAGAACTACATGGCCTGACCTTCAGGTTGTCCTCCTCCTCCTCCTCTGTCTTGTGCTCCTCAGAGAGATTGCAAAAGGATTCTTATGCAGTCAGTCACAATCAGCAATCATGTTTTGTTCTACAAGGAGCCCTGTGTCTTTAAACAATAATATAATACAATACAACACTATCTACCTGCCTGTCTGTCTGTCTGTCTATCTGTCTGTCTGCCTGCCAGTCTGCCCTATCTGATTGTCACTGTCCTTTGAATGAATGCAAACCAGCAGGTAGATATCGCACATGAGGGCTCTGCATGTAAGGCTCCCTGTTTTTAGTGCACATACCACACACTCTATTAAAATGATCTTAGTGTAAATACCACACACTCTATTAAAATTATCTTAGTGTAAATACTAAACACTCTACTAAAATGATCTTAGTGTAAATACTAAACACGCTATTAAAATGATCTTAGTGTAAATACCACACACTCTATTAAAATAATTTTAGTGTGTTAATACCACACACTCTATTAAAATGATTTCAGTGTGTAAATACCACACACTATTAAAATGATTTCAGAGTGTAAATGCCACACACTCTATTAAAATGATTTCAGTGTGTAAATGCCACACACTCTATTAAAATGATTTTAGTGTGTCAATACCACACACTCTATTAAAATGATTTCATATGCCATGCAGTATACTTTATATGACATGGTCCAGGTGCTCAGTTAGTGAAGTAACAGAGACAGCAGTTTTTGTTGATATGAATTAAGTACAATATCTGGCTGTAAAGTGGCATTAATGATATGTCATACTGATATGTCATATTTTCTTTTGTCCTGCACCTGCCAGAAGGTGGGATGTGCACAAAATAACTGTTTGCTGAAAGTAATGATATGTCACCCTTTTTGATAATCAATCAGAACACCAGGAACACCATCCAACCATTGTGATTCGTAATACATTAACGTCGGTGCTGAGCAAGCATATAGCTTTCCCCCCTGCAGCTTAATTGATGTCAGTGTCAGCAACACCTTACACATGCAAACACTGTCATGGATTTGACATGTGTGTGTGTGTGTGTGTGTGTGTGCATTTGTGTACATCTGTGTGTTTGAGAGCATGTGGATGCATACTTTACACATACACATGCACAGGCACACACACACACACACACACACACACACACACACACACACACACACACACACACACACACACACACACACACACAGACACACACACACACACAAACACACACACAGACACACACACACACACACACACACACACACATACAATGCTCTACATAAAAATATCTTACCCATTTGTCATAAATGGTGTGGCCCTGTATGATGACTTCCACTCATACATTAAATAAATGGGGCATGTGTTATTCTAGGACATTTTTTCATCTATGGTTGCAGTGGCTGTCACTTTTTGTTTTTCAATTGTTTTCCCCCACAGCTCTGGGGAGAATTATCCATGATAAGACTTGTTTTGGTTGAGTTGCACGGTCAGATTAGATAGATAGATAGATAGATAGAGATAGATAGATAGATACTTTATTGATCCCCATGGGGAAATTCAGGGGGTCTCAGTAGCATACAACATGCACTTACAGCAGAAATGGTAAATATAAGTATAAACATATAACCAAACTCCACTGTACAATAGAGACAGTAGAAGATAAGAAAAACTAACAAAACTAAATACTAAATATACTATATAAAGTAAATGTAAAAAATCCAGTGTGCTTGAGGGTGATCAAGCATTAGACGCTTGACAGGGCCTGTAGTTATGTGTGCATGGTGAGGTGCTCAAGAGAGTGAGTGTCATGGTGAAGGTGCAAAAGTAGTCCAACAGTAGTCCTGTAGTTATGTGTGCATGGTGAGGTGCTCAAGAGAGTGAGTGTCATGGTGAAGGTGCAAAAAGTAGTCCAACATTAGTCCAACAGTGCAACAGTGCAATAATAAGGTCTAGAGACCAGCATAAATGGACAAATAGGAGAGTAAAGTATAATGTAGACAAGGTAATATAAAAAACTATGAAAAACTATGTCAGTGCAAGAACAGGTTGAGGTAAAAGGGTTACAGCCATTCAGTATTGTAGCAGAAGCCATTGATCATGTGTGCTAATATAGCATGAAAAACAGTGTAGCAGGAAAAGACCACACAGAGAAAAAAAAATCACAAAGAGTTTGGAGTAAACATATATTCATATCTTTAACACACACACCTACACACACACACACACACACACACACACACACACACACACACACAAACACACACACACACACATACGCACGCACACACACACACACACACACACACACACACACACACACAAACACACACATCAGGTACACATAGAGAAGGGGTATACTCTGGAAAGACGGAAACAGATGTGTGGATCTGATAGCGAGCAACAATGGGCTTGGAGACAGTTTGATTGACAGGCCTGGGGTACGATATTAGGCCAGCAAGTCTGAGCAGGTCAGCAGGGAACACACACACACACACACACACACTCACACGCACAGTCGCACACACACCCTATCTCCGACTTTCCCTCGCCCTCTTTCAAACGACAGACAGTTCATTCAGCCTGAGTCCCATGGCCTTAACCATGCTGGTATCAGGGACCTATTTATAGGCTAGTAACTCATCTTAACCCATTCAGAGTTAACAGAGTTCCTGTACACATCTTATCACACACACACGCACACACACACACACAAACACACACACACATCTTATCATTTACTGTAAAATATGCTGACGTAGGCCTAGTCACACACAGTACAGACAATTGGTCTATTTTTAGGTAAATGAGTCTGATAAACTGATTTACGTCAAACAGAATTGCAGTGTACTAATCATTTGTACACACGTCCACACAGAGTTCCCCACAGGCTAGAGAGGCTATTCATTCCTCAGTAAGGTGTGGAACAAGCTGTCATCTCTTTTTGTGTTGCTCTTTAAGTAAGATGGTGGTTTACAGTAACTCATTGCACAAGACTGTATGTGTTGGGAAGAATACTTTTAAAATGTAATCAGTTACAGAATACAGAATACATGCCCTAAAATGTAATTCGTAACGTATTCCGTTACATTACTCCATCTAAGTACCGTATTCTAAATACTTGGATTACATAAGCGCTGTTTTACATTTTATCAAGTGGGAAATCAAGCTGCTATTTCAGTTTGTAAGACCCACAGGCGATGTCAGCAAAAAACCCACAACTTAACTTTATGGGATAAACTGAAACATTATACATTTTGTTAATGCACAAGATCATCTCACAGAAATATTAGAATTTCAGTTCAAAAATCCCAGAAATTCATATGAGAAGGATTCTAAAAGTAACCCCTTAAAATGGCCAAAGTAACTGTATTCTGAATACCACTCATTGAAAATGTAACTGTAACTAAATACAGTTACTCATATTTTGTATTCTGAATACGTAATCCCGAATACATGTATTCAGTTACTTCCCAACACTTACTGTATGCCACAGAAGGCTCTTCAGCCAGCACATTTCCGGAGCTTCAGTAAGGGCGTCTTCTCTTATATTCTATTCTGTTCACTCCAACACCCAACAGGGCAACTCTTTATTCAACTTCGACTCACACATAAATCCTTAAGCATTTTAACATGCTCATTACCTATAGTAGGTGTAACACCCAACAGAGTCCGTGTAAACAGGTGCGCTAAATCAGTGCAGGCATTGGTCCATTGGAAATATTTGTGCTGCTGGCTGAAAAGCTGCTGGCTATATGTGTGTATGTGGCATATAAACAGTTTTACAATAATCATTCCTAATGCCTAATCTAGCCTAATCTAATTCACAAACAATCAATAATTTTCAATTGAATAAAATAAAAAAACACCTATAAAGAAAAATGATTTGAGCATAGCAAATGTGAAATATGAAATGAAAGATGACGTTGCAATACAGCTTGTTCTTAGCCTGTCGAGCCAGACCCACATCAAGTAGTAGGGTCTAGGAACTCACCATTGGCATCAAGATGTAGGGTCTAGGAACTCACCATTGGCATCAAGATGTAGAGTCTGGGAACTCACCATTGCCATCAAGATGTAGGGTCTGGGAACTCACCATTGGCATCAAGATGTAGGGTCTGGGAACTTGCCATTGGCAGGGCTCAATCCGATGGGCCGGATAAACAGTTGTCTTTCAAATTTCCTCTGCACGCAATAGGATAGCGCTACAATTTAAAAAAGCTTAACTCGAGTCGCGATTCAAAGACCGCTGTTCGCCAGCAGCATCCATCTTCTTTGTTTTCAAGTAGCAGGGAATTTACGCATAACCGTCGCCGACTCCATACACGATGTGATTGGCCTGATAGAAGTTTTATTTTTCCAGCTCGCAAGAGAGTTGCTAGACTACCCTGGCTGCAAATTACATTAGCTGCCGCTAGGGTGCATCTAGATTTCTATCTTGTTCTATTTTATAGCTTTATTTCCAATGGGATAGTTTTTATTTTTGCAGAAATACCACGCCCCTGGTTTTTCTATTCAATAGTTTTTTTTTTGCACTTCTTTGAGTATTGAGTCTAACTGTCCGTATGGTTGGATTTGAATCCAGTCAGTAATGACGCATATACAGCAAGATGCTGGCAGGTGGATCATAATAAAGTAAAGGAGCCGTTTGTCCTGAATTAGAAAATAATATTTCTTGTCTTTGGGGAATAAAGATGTATATTTACGTTGTATGACTGTCAGAGTCTCACAAGGAACTTGTGTTCCTTCTATACTGAACTTGTGACTTTACTTTTTTCTAATTTTCTAATTGTTCTCTCCACTACACGTAGAACTGTCAGGAAGAGAAGGTGTCATGTGAAAGCAGTTATTTTATTTAGGCCCAGACAAACCATTACAGGCTTCAAGTATAGAGGAAACTTAATAATTGAATAATATACTTTTAAGGTTCACATAAGGACATATTCAATCATTTTAATCTATTTAAGGTATAAGCCTAATGAACTAAAGTTGTGTTACAAGACTTTATTGTAATTGTGATACTGTATGTAACCAAACTTCAGCTCATTTGCAAATACTTTTCAATGGACTGATAAGTATAAGTATAAGTATAAATACTCTTTTGATCTCGTGAAGGAAATTTGGTCTCTGCATTTATCCCAATCCGTGAATTACTGAAACAGACACATTAGAGAAACAGCACAGTGTACACACAGTGAGGTGAAGCACACATAATCCCGGCGCAGTGAGCTGCCTGCATCAACAGTGGCGCTCGGGGAGCAGTGAGGGGTTAGGTGCCTTGCTCAAGGGCACTTCAGACGTGCCTACTGGTCAGGGTTCGAACCGGCAACCCTCTGGTTACAGGTCTGAAGTGCTAACCAGCAGGCCACGGCTGCCCTAATAGCTCTGCAAGAACCGATTTTGCACAGTCAGTGAAAGACCCAGAGTTGGCAAACCTTCACGCTCACTGCATATGTCACAGGTAGGCTACTGCTGAATTTGTAATCCGTTCAGACAAGCCTAAATATGACGCTAATTAAGACTGCTAGTTAGTTCCAGTACAAGTAGCACTCAAGACAGAGGAAAGGTTCAGCTAACAAGTCGTGGTGGATTGTCTTCTTTTCCATTGACTGCATGGCTAAGACAAATGTCAAACAGGCATGAATAATAAACGTTGTGTTTGCACATATAGCAAGCATTTGGATGTTTCCTTTCATGAGCTGAACTGTAGCAGAAAGTGATTCATGAGCTCCGCAGCATAAATATGTATGCCTACAGACATGTACACACAAAGTACAGACACATATGCACACACACAAATGCAGACATTGTTTTCATAATCTTAGTGTCTTGACATTCTGGGAGAGAATAAGAAACTTTTAAAGGATTTCATTGTTCTTAGTTCCTCTGAATGTTGCCCTCTGCTGGATTTTGTGATCACTGCAATATGCCATGCCCTAACACCTTTGTCAGAAATGTGCTGCTACTGTATAAGGACCGAAAAACAAATTTACTTCACAATTGGACTCTGCTTTTGGACATGTCATGAGCACACACACACACACACACACACACACACACACACACACACAGGGTTTAGCTGCCTTTTGTGTGTTTCTCTTCTCAGTCATCTTTCTTCAAAGACAGTTTTGGCTAGAACTCAAGATAAGCATTTTCTACAATCTACACTCTGCATTTTCTAAATACATTGCAGACCAATGTGCCTGATATTTTATCCTATTGTTTTTTTACTGCATTTTGTAAGATCTTTGATAATATATGTTTTTGGTGAGTTCTAAGTTGCAATGTATTCAGTATTACACATCCTCCAACTACGTTGATTTAAGATTTAAGACACATCATGGGTTTGCTAGTGTTCACAAACACAATATCCAAGCATGCATTTTTACAGTAAGTGCATTCTCTTTTGCCCTCTGCTGGTGGATGTGGTTATTGCAATAGAGGATCACGTTTTAGCTATGACATGGAGCCAAGCACAACATTGCAACTGCTCCTGACCCTCCTCCCCATGAGAATCTATACCATGGGAAATGGTAAAGGAAAAATACAGTCTCACTAACAGTAGAACTAAACATTCTGTGTGCATGTGTGAAGGAGAATATTGACTTTTTTCCTGGATTTATTGTATCTTCTTATCATGGGTTTTTCAGATTACTTGTTACAGTGGTGAAACTGTAGAATATGTTTATTTCTAGGTAGCTGAAGATACCTACAGCTGAAGGTTCAACATATAATGTTAAAACATATCTCTGTGTGAACCTCTTTTGTCTGTGGAAAAAAAGAGAAGTTGATGTTTTTTCTCACTTTATGGTGAAATTGTGTGGTATGCATTATTTTGGTTATTTGAGATATACTGGTTATATATTGGATAGCATATATTGCTTGTTGGTACCCGTAATGTTGCACAGGCAGGTTAAACAAGAGAGGAAAAAACAAACCTCTGACTCCACTGCCACGCTCTTCCGATCCCGAGCCTTGTGCCTCCGACTTCTGGAGCGGGCCTCTTTTCAGAGGGCGACGTGGCTTCTGGGGACAGTGCCTTTGTGCGGAGAGATGGTCAAATCAGGGGTAATTTAGACAATGTCCTGTCTGAAGAAGACATCTAGCAGGCCCTTACTGTTACTAGTCCTAAACAACCCCTAGAGTGCATTCTAAATATGTCTGCCATCGCATGAAGAATTGGGATGATTGTGCTAGTGGGAATAAGCAACTTCAAACAGTTGTGTATTTTAGACAGTTGTTTCCCTTAGGGGACTAAGTGAGAGAGACCGTGTGTGTGTGTGTGTGCGAGTGTGCCTGTGATCAGGAAATCCCTACTGGGAGTGTCCTTCATCGGAACAGTGTTCTGCGTGACATCACTGTGGAATGTTTGTAGGATGTTAAACCATGGCTAATAGTCCAGTTACTTGTCTTTCCTTTACCTCACTATCAATGCTAATGGAAATATCCTTACGCCAGTGTTACAACAGACTCCCATAGTTTGACCCCAGCAGACCCATGTGGTATAATGCCTTATAATGCCTTATAATGCCTTATTATGCCTTCTTCTCCGCTGTTTCTTCCGTGCGCTCATATTCTGTCCGGTTTGTGTATTACAGTAAATCATTTTTGGCACTCATAAAAAATCAGAGTCCAGTGGCCTGAGTGGAGTTTTTTTTTTAATTTGTATACAAAATGGGGACATTTGGGAAAAAAAGGTCATCATTATACGTAATATAAAAAACCCATACAATTCCCCCAGATATTCTGAAAGGCACATCTTGCTTTTTCTATACCAGAGTTAACTACAATACTAAAAATACTACACCACATGTCATCACATACATACACCATTTCCCCCTTTTAAAAAACTTGGTTAACTAGTATCGACACCTCTGTGTGCATTTTTTACAATGATTACTCTTGTTGTCACACATGCGTACACACACATACACGCACACACACACACACACACACACAGACACACACACACTCAGAGAGAAAGAGAGAGATATAATTACACTGCAAATATCAAGTGAAGAAGAAAAGAATAAACACCTAACCCATTTGGCCCACTGTAATTCATATATCTCAGTAGATGAAGATATTGTCAAGTGTAGTAGAGACTGTAGAGAATACAAACTGGGCCGCCATTTAGGCAGACACCCTTAAATGTGCATTGAATTCAATACTCATCAAATGAAAGCTGTGCTTCCAGTCATTGTGTTTGCGTATGTGTGTGAGTGAATTACAGTAAAAAGGATTAGATTTACTGGCTCAGACTTAAATATGCTCAGTGACTTCTAAAGAACAATGGAATGCAATGGGTTTTGAGAAAACTACACAAAGAAGCTGCATCATTTTTAGAAGCTGTTCCACTTTTTCTTAAGAGTTGCTACAAATGATTAATCCACATATAGTTAAGTACAAATGTCACCGATGAGCGGTATACTACAAATGTATAGACAATGGTAGGGACTAAGTAATCTCTGTGTGGTTTTCAAATGGCAAGTGAAGCTGTTCTTTGGCATAACATAACCTCAAGAAGAATAAGTAAGATAGTGAAGACATCAAGCTTTGTTCCTGCTGCCCCTTGCTCCCAAGGTTTTTTTCCCAGACGTGAAAACAGGAAGTTGCTCACAATGTGTCCCTGCCTAGAAGATAATGAAACAGGAAGTGAGTTTCCTGAAGCACACATGTTGAGGAAGCTTGGGAAGCACAGCCTGATGGTCAGTAAAGGATGGTAGCGCAACGTCTGGTGAGCAGACCCCAACAGGATGGGGGCAACAGTGGCTTCCACATATTGTACTGGTGGTTTATAGAACAGTTTCCCCCAAGTAGCCAAGGGTCTTGCATTTAGGAAATCATCAGTAAACAGAATGAAACCCTAAACAAATTATAAACCATATTTTTGCCTGTTTAGTCTCACTGGCAAGAATGAATATGGTTATGTTAATAGTTTATGTAGATAATAGCATTGCATTCTATTGGTGTTGTTGTTATAATTCTTGTGCTGCAGCCTCAAGTTCACTTTAATAATACTAATAAAAAAAGCTGCGCTGCATTCAGTAGTGACTCATCAGGATGAAAGGTTAGAGTTATTGAAATGTCATCTCTGCTCTCTACAAGCCTTGTTCAGCTACTATGTTTCCTGAGTAGCCTGTGATATTTTTATATCTGCGGACCTCAGAGATTTCAAGCCCTGCAGAAACAATCGATGTGTTGATGAGTCCTGTCAAATAAACTGTGAATAGTCTTTAATTCTGTCAATGCCTTGCTCTCTCTATTTCCTGCACTGGTCTCTTGACAATAGTGCATTTTATGTCCTTGGCAGGCTGCAACCACCCAATGAACAATAAAATCAACAGCATGCACTGGCACAACAATGCTTCGTTCCCTTAAAGCATGACTGCTGTCTCAGAAAATTGTCTAAGATGCATCAAAGTTGTGCAAATAGGAATTGTGGCTCTTATGAAGTTGGATCAAAGCCTGTGATGCTACAGTACAGACTGTCTGCTTCTCTTCAAAGTGATTTGAGCACTTGAAGAGAATCACTTGGGCATCCAATCACTCCAACCCAAACAGCCTTAAATGTTTACTGATTTCTTAAGCAAATTAAAAGCACATTAACTGGAATAGGGGTAAATACAGTAGAAAAAAACTTTCTTTTTTCTCAATTTTACAGAAATATTCCATTAAAAATATACAAAAACAGGCCTAGAAAATAAAATGGGCCCAGAAATTCAAAGAGAATCAAAATGAAAGATAACAATGTAAATTTCAGTACTAGCTCATCACACCTCGAAAAGTCTGACACAAAAAAGAATTGGCACATTTTGAGAATGTTCCAGAAACTAGCAGTCTCTCTCACTTCTAGCAGAACCCCAGAGCTGAGTATCTGGAGACGTCTCATCCCAAAGCCTCCATCAATCTCCAATGGTTGTTTAAAATGGGATGGCAGTACAAAAGTAGTTCAGCAGGAACATCAAGAGCGTGTGTCTTCAGTAGGGGCAGTCGCCTGGATAGCAGTCCACTCCGTAGAGCTCTGCCAGGGGCTGAAAACGCGGGCCCCAGTCGTTGAGGAAGTCGTAGTCCAGGCTGTCGCCGGACGAGGATGACCCGAGTGAGCTGAGGCTCCCTGCCAGCGAGCCAGGCCCCTCGTAGCCATAGATGTGCAACGTGTCATAGGGGATGCCGTCGCGGTCATGGTCCGCCTCGTCCTTCTTCACCTCGATCATGGCGGCCATGTCGCCCTTGCAGGCCTGCGGCTTCTTGACCATGGCGTAGAGGCCGGGGCCTGGGAGCAGCGAGCCGTCGTGGCGCGCCGAGGTGAGGATGGACACGTCGTAGCCGTTAGTGTCCATCTCACCGCCGCCCTCCTCATCGTAGGTGACCAGCTGCTCGTGGATCTCGCCGGACATCTTGCCCATGGTCACCAGGGAGTCTTTCCGGTAACGCTGGCGCAGTACCAGTAGGATCACGATGACTAGGAGACAGAACCAGACACATTTAGAGATACATGTCCACAGGATGCATTTGTAGTTTCATACAGAAACTGAGAAAACGGCAAATTCTGCAGATATTTTCATGCGTTAGCATGCCTAGATCACTGGGGTTGTTTGCATGTGTGTGAGAGATTAAGGACTTAAGGACCTGACATGAACAGTGACCTCAGGTGCCCAATTTTGTTTTCAAGGTGCTGAAAAATCTGCTGATAAACGTAGTGATATCTTGGGAAAAACACACAGTTGTGTCCTTTTAAAGTAGCTACACTCGTTTGGTTAATCCCGTTTTGGTATATTAGCATTATTATGATTTTTCCCCAACCCATTCTTTGATCGTAAATACTAATTGGACCATATTTTCAGTGGTTCCTTTTTGGGAAGAAAAAAAAAAAACGTCTGTGGGAGCATGTGAGGCTCACCTGTCTTCACCTGTCTTTCATTGTGTCTCTCAACAGAATGCATGGTTACAGTGGATACCACCGAATGCCATGTGCTTTTGAACACAGTGGCCCAAAAAAAATACATATCCATAAAAAATATCTGGAAACTATGGGGATTTAGCCAAGGAGAGAAAACAACACAATGTAACCTTGTTTTGGCGAATCATAAAAAGAGTGACGAAGAGCTTCGACAGCCATGGGGATTTGTATTGTTCACATGTATCATTAATAAATCTCCCCTACTGTAGACAGTCACCCATAAATTCTTCATGACTTGTTTTCCTCAACGATGCATATCTTCATAAAGGTACCACTTGTTTGAAGGCTCAAGGATGGCCTCATTGATATGCACTCCCCATCTATCATTTATAACATTTTTCTCTGCTATTCTAATGCCATAAATTTGAAATTGTGTGCTTGTGTTGCTGTGGCAGATGGTAGCAACAAGCTCATAAAAAGTGTATCCTTGCTCCTACTTTAAGACGAGTGAGAGAGGGTAAAGGCTAGGATATGCAGATGCTAGGAGATGAAGAGACCCTCACCCATTACTAGATAATATAAACTCTACTGCTATATGGCGAAAAGAAGAAGGTAACATTAAATAGTTGCCTAAAGTCTTAGACTCCATCTGTGTGTCAGTTTACTGTGTGGCAGATACTCATTTGGACAGAGAGAGAGAGAGAGGGAGAGAGAGAGATTATCGGAGACTGTAGGGCAGCGTACCAAGGATGGTGACGATGCAGAGCAGGATGGTGATGAGCGCGTGCACGCTGACCCCAACCTGCCGGCGGTGGGGCTTGCAGTACTCGCGGGTGCGTCCGCTGTTGCACTGGCACACCACGATACGCAGCTGCTCCTCGCTAGACTGTCTGCCGTCGCCCACCTTGATCATCAGCATGTGCTCGCCCGAGTCCTCCGTGTTGAAGCGGCCCTCCTTCAGCCTCAGTGTGGCCGTGCCGTCTGAAACAGAACAGAAATGCCCGGGTCATCCACGTCGCTCAGAGTTCCAGAAGACCCACAGGGCCAGCGGTGTGAGCAATGCTGAGAGATGCTGACCCCTTTAAGCCACAGGCTGAGCTCCCAGTTATGAAAAAGGCCTTAAAATGCCGGTAAAATTAATTTCACTCATGAAGTAGTCCAGTTTTTTTTCCAGCATATTGCACTTGCTTCATGTAATGGTTGCTGCTGTATTAGCTTCTTGGTAGCGTTATTTTCTGCTACCTGAACACATCTGGACCCTTTCAGATGCCATTTGTACCTCAATCAGTCAAGATGCTGCCAGTGCTCTAGAAGTGACATTAAATGAAACAGAAATACGACTGGTATAGGAAATGTACACTCCAAAAGCATATATCTTCCAAATATTTTTCCATGAACCACATGACGTCCATATTTAAAAAAAAAAAATGTTATTATACTTTTATTCTAAGTCCATCCATGCAATGTTATTGTAAAGTTCACTGAGTGTGTTAATGAGTTGGAAGTTTAGTACATGTGAGAACTGCTTGTGACGGTCCATAGTAGAGACTTTGCGTCTAAAAATACCACACTGTAGACAATAGTGGGAAAATCTTTAGCCTGCTATAGAGTCCACCTGGGAATGGAGATTTACACAAAAGCCATTAGAGGAAAACTGAGCCCATGGTTTTACGTATGAATAATCCTTTATCTCCTGCTTGTGTTTTAGAGAGAGAGAAGAAAAGGGAGTGAAGAAAACTAATCTGATTTTCTCAGAGTATGTCAAACATTAGGACTGCACTCAAGAAATTGAGTTCTTAAACTGAGAACCAAACATGAACCACTCAGCCCTCAGCATGTTAGTGCACTGCTCATGGATCTCCACTGGCTGCCCTTAACTGCCCGCATCAAAGTCAAGTCACTAATGCTCGCCTGCAAAGTGATCGCAGGCTCTGCTCCCACTTATTAAATGCTCCCATAAAGGTGTAATCTGGGCATGAACCAGTCACCTATCGCTTCAGTTGCGCAGCGTATACCTTTTTATATTATTATTCGATTATTAAACTTCAATCAAACATACACTGTAACCTAGCTTTAAAATAGGCTGGAGAATTGTCCTGATATTAATATACGTCTGTGGATATGACTGAAATACAGGTTTGATAAAAGTATACTGATACTGACCATTCAGCACAAGGGGCACAGCTGCCCTGTATGGTAACCAACACTTATTTTAAGGTATCCATGGTATCATGAGAACGGAGGGCCAAAGCGAAAGAAAACGTACGTAGCCTATTATATTAAGATAACGTACGTAGCCTATTATATTAAGAAAACGTACGTAGCCTATTATATTAAGATAACGTACGTAGCCTATTATATTAAGATAACGTACGTAGCCTATTATATTAAGATAACGTACGTAGCCTATTATATTAAGATAACGTACGTAGCCTATTATATTAAGATAACGTACGTAGCCTATTATATTAAGATAACGTACGTAGCCTATTATATTAAGATAACGTACGTAGCCTATTATATTAAAGCTACCTTGTGTAAGAACTTCTCCCATCTAGCGGTGAAATTCTATATGACAACCAACTGAATATTACTTTCTAGCCCCTCCCATTCCGAGCGCATTTTAACTCCTACGGTGGCCGTTTCATGCCAAAGTTAACATTGCTTCCAGTACTACGACTTCGTCCGGTGTTCCTTCCAGTTATAAGGTTACTTTAGAAAACAATTACACATTGCATTTAGTTATATAGCCAGTAAACATGTTGGGTATGACCTCTATGTAAAGTGAATAGCCTAGTTTTACGTTTTCATTATTTTGGTAGGCTACTACTTCATTGCTAGCATCAGCTATCAGGTTCCCAAACGAATGCATGCTAATGTTATAGTACAGTAGATTCAGTGCTATCGTTATTCTGTATGTGCGAGATTAATAGTGTAAAGGCAATGTTTACAGCGTAGCCTACTATTTTTCTCAGTGAGCAGAGTCAGAGATCAGTCGATGCAACGGAGGTGCAAGGGAAAGGTAAAGGAAGAGGGAAAGGTAAAGAAAAGCCAAGAGCCGGTGGCAGAGGATCGATGAGACCTCCTAGGCAAAGAAAAAGTAAGACTCCAAAAGATGACGAGGAGAGACTGGAAGAACTTCAAAGACAAAGGAGAGAAGCAACGGAGGTTTGTGTTTTTAATATATTTCTCTGAACAGTATCAATGTCAATGACACCGAAATTAGCTCGGAAGCTGCACCAGGCACGTTCGTTTGCGTTGCGTCTGCTGCAGAAAAAAATAGACCATTCATCTAAAATTGATTTTACGCGTTGTGAACGGAACGCTTCAGTCACGCGCTTGGTGTAGCTTCCCTGCCTGTTTGTATCTCAATTGTTTGTAGCAATTTCTAGCTGTTGCCAGTCAACTGCATGATGCGAGTTGTCTCCCAGTGAAATCACGACACATAATTACGTTATGGTCTATAGAAAATGTTACACAACATTTTCACCTTTTCATTGTCCATACACATACATAGTATTCATCATTTTGTGTGAACACTGATCAAATAGGCTACTATTACTACTACTCTGCTAACAATCTAACTTTGCTACCTAAACAAGCCTATCTGATCTTATTTCTTGTGTCTTATTTCTTCAGACTTGTGGATGGAATGAGCCTGCAAGAGCACAGGAACCTCACCACACAGTTGCTATAGTGAGGCAGCCAGGTCTGGTGTTTGATGCATCAGTGCAGACATGTCGTCCCCCCACCTGTGCCAGGGATGCCTTGGTGTAGTTGTACACACTGCAGAGACATGCCAATCGATCAGAAGAGAAAATGCTGTGGACAAAACCCTGCCACCTGTGTGAGCCTTCTGCCTCACTACACACAGCACTGCCTAGATGAAGGTTTTCTCCAGATTCACAGGCAGTACATCACAGACATCACAGCATTAGGCCATGTAAGATAGCCAGGTGATGACAATAGAGTTCAGATATGCTACCTACAGACATTTCATTTTCTGGCAGCATGGGTCTCTAGGACAGGGTAATAGAAGAGTGATCCCAAGCTGTGTGTGTAGGATAAGGGATAAATTCCCTGACCCTCAGGGACATCTCTGGAATTTATTTCACCTTCCTATAATGTTGTGTTATTGTAAATAGTTTTGTATTAGTGTTCTTGTACTGCCTGTTCCTTTTAAAACTGTATTTAATTTATTTTACACCGGTACATCGCTATATTTTGCTTTCATGAAAATAAAAACTTTTAGAATTGATAAGAGACTGTTCATGCTGTACCTCATACATTACATCCACAAACTTATAATTAAAAAAGGAGTTGTGGTAATTTACCATTTTGAAACACCAAATGACAGTAACATGGTCAACAATGTTATTTGCAATATATTTATTTACAGAAATTAACAAATTATGGTATTTACACATGAACCCTTCCTTTTTGTATGGTGCCTTTGAAGCAACATGGGCCATCATTCTAAATTTGCAGTCTCCTGGAAAGCTGATCCTGTGGAAGACATGCAGTGTCGTTAGACATACACGCCATTTTATATAGTTCAACATATTGTTACTAATCTGTATAGTGCTATTTTGCCTAGACTGAGTTACAGGCAAGGTTACAATGAAGGCATGCACGTGCATCACATAACAAGACCATTGAATTTCGTCCACATCCTCCTCCACGATGCTCATGTCATGTAGGCTTTGTAAAAAATATATATAAATGCTTATATCATGAAAATATACAATAGAGAATGTCATCGGGTATAGACATTATGAGCATTGATGGGTTACCTCTGTTCAAGGTTCTCAATTTCAGGGGCTTCTGCAATTGCGCCAAGATGCTCATCTGAAATGAATAAGCAGAGCGTTTCACAACATATAACAGTACATAAAATGGTAAACACCAAGATATTAAAAATATACTTTCAGTTATTATCAAACAACAATCACATAGAATCAACAATTGTTTTCATGCAGTGAAAAACGTTCAGACAATTTAGTAGGCTACGTCTACAATTAATAAGACTACAGGACAGGCCTCAGGATGTGAACGTCACCCTTGGAATTGGCTACACTAGCATTATCAGATTAGGATATATTTAGGCTACAAAGCAAAAGCAATGAAAAATAACTACAATTTAGTGCCCTTTGCCTGTGATCCGTCATAGCAGATTTATGTTACAATCCTTTTTCATCGACGCGAGGAAAAGTATCCCAGACGTCATTCTAGCGTTATGGACAACCATGCTATACTAAGCCAAGCAACTATAAAACTTCGAATTTACACCATAGACTGTATGTTTACACGAATAGGCCAAATTACCTGTCGAGGAGAAAGCAGGCAATTTCGGCGTCCCTTTTAAAATCCTTGCTCCTCACGAGCTCTTTCCATCTTAGAAAAGCCACTCCAATATTGACTTTGGTCTGTTGTTTTTCCGGTCGCGTTGGCGTTTTAATTCTCTTTTTCGCTTCCTTGGCGACTCCTTTTCATGTCCTCGAGAATAGTTGTAATCCTCCATTTTCAACAGACTTTCAAATCTGCCGGCAGTCGCGAGTAGACTGATCATGCAATGAGTGTTGCCTACAAGCGCGAAAGGCGGAGCTGAATTTCCAGGAATGTCCCTCGTTGGCGAATGTATTTCAAAGATGGAGGCGCAACATGGATTCAGCCATTTGCGCGACTCGCGCGTATGTATTTGGAATAGCAGATTCTACACTTACGAGAATACTTTGATTAGTAAGTGGAAATAATTACACATGAATGAGCACATATTTTTGAAAGAACAAATGGGTTTTTGCTAAGAATTAACTCAAAAAAGTACACAATGTAGCTTTAAGATAACGTACGTATTATATCAAGATAAACATCTTGCATAGGATACCTTGTCCTGCAGTAGATGACTAGGACTAGTTTTGTTACTTTCAGAATGAAAGTAAAAAAACACTACTTTTCTTCTCTATAACCCCCCCCCCCCTCCTCCCACACACTCTGCTTCTGCCATGTCATTCTGCCATGTTAACCGCCCAGCGCGTTGACCCTATCCACTGTGCTAACAGGTGTTCATTGTCCAGTCACTCTCCTGGTCTGGCCCTGACAAAGTAACATGTGGGACTACTAGACAAAGGAGAACTGGAGAGCCACTGATGTTCTCTTGAAAGGGTTCAATGCTCATTAGCAAGGAGAAGGAACACATTCCTTATTCAGGCACTTGGTAGGATTGTAAATGTTAAAAAGCATTTATGTTTTAGGGCTGAAGTATTAACATACACCAACGTGTATTGGCCCATCATGTCAACATATCAGACTGTTTTATTCAGTGCTCTCCCATGGTCCGACCCCCAGGAGCAGAGACGTGAGAATAGTGGTAGAGAGCCTCTTCGTCTGCTGCCTCTGTTGTTCCCTCGCTCCTCTCTTCCCTGTCACCACTGAGAGAGGGAGAGAAGCCTTTTTCCCACTCCTCCTTAATGGCGCTTGTACCTCATGAAACTTTCACCGATTCACCCCCCGTTTGTTGGTGTTCTCCATTCTGCCTGACTGCCCTTGGAGCATGCACATGTCAAGCGACCGCCCGGCACAAGCCACGGTGTGTGTGTGTGTGTGTGTGTGTGTGTGTGTGTAACCTAACGTGAGGCTTGTCACACATGGACTAGTGACGTCTGTGTCCTCATCACTTCTCATAACATTTGCCATTATAGTGCAGGTGCCCTTTTGACAGAGTGGACGGACTTTGCCATATTGTAGAATTTTGCTCCAACTGAGCTTGCTAGATTGTACAGTTTTTTTGGGGGGTGTCATGATTCCAGTCACCTTTATCACCTTTATGTGAATTGGGACTGAATCCCCAGTGCAACCCCCGCCACTCATCCATTTCCAACAACATCTTTAACTATTAAATAACACAAAGAGAAGAGCAATGCCCACTGTAAATAACACAAAGAGAAGAGCAATGCTCACTGTAAATAACACAAAGAGAAGAGCAATGCTCACTTTTGTTGTCTAAAAGGGAGAAGTTGGAGCTTTGTCTGACCAGCATGAAAGTGAACACGCCATTCGTCTCATCTTTGTCCGTGGCAATGAGAGTCCCTAAGACCTGCAGAAGGAGAGGACGAGAGAGAGAGAGTGAGGGAGGAAAAGAGGTGGCAGAGATATAAGATTCTATATTATATATAAATACATATATATATATATATATATATTTATATATATATATATATATATATATATATATATATATATATATATATATATATATATATTTATATATATAAGATATAGAAAGAATTGTCATTTGTGGAGGAAGCAAACTTTTTACAGCTAAAGATGTGCTAAGGATGAGCATAGGCAGACCAACAGGCTGGTGCTAGTGTGGGAATACTTACTTGCCCTGGCTTATCAGATTCACAGACATAAATCTCTTCCATGTTTAACTTTGGGGCATTGTCGTTGATATCGTTAACCACCAAGTTCACCATTGCATAGGTTTTCTTTCCTGAAGAAATTGAACCGCACTGCTGTTAGCTCACTGTTGTCAAAGAATGCAGAGATGACTGATAACTTTGAAATGTGAAAGACCACACATTAAAAACAGGCTGTGCATTGCTGGTAGCACTGTCGCTCTCTGTACAGTCTCCGTACCGTCAGGGATGTCTTCTTCAGCTGTCACCTGACATCTGTGCTCTCGCGTGAGCTCTCGGTCCAGTTTCATCTTCAGAGATAGTTTCCCACTCGTAGGGTGAATCTGCACAGGACAGCTGCTGTCCTCAATGGAATATCTAAGGACAACAACTTGTTAGCAATGAGAAAATGACCAAACATGAGACAAATTGTAAAGATCTTCAAATGTCCCATTTTGAATGTAGTAGTATGAACACTTTTAATCAAGTAAAACAGTGTGCTTTTTGAAACTAAGATAATGTAAAGTGTATTTTCACAGGTAGCCTCCAACAAAACAATTCAGAAACCCTTGATAAAAACAAAAGGGAAATATAGGGAATATGTATTTATTTTAAAATGGTAAGGTTTTAGATTGTTTAGTTTAAGGAATACCACCTTGTAGAGAGATCCTAAGAAAATCCTGATGGAAACCATATTTATGACTACTTTGCTTTGTGTGTGTTG
Organism: Alosa pseudoharengus; assembly: GCF_046254945.1. Classification (NCBI taxonomy): domain Eukaryota; kingdom Metazoa; phylum Chordata; class Actinopteri; order Clupeiformes; family Clupeidae; genus Alosa; species Alosa pseudoharengus. The sequence goes on along the minus strand of NW_027468630.1, from coordinate 1,957,188 downwards.
TACAATATACCTGATTGGGCGGTTGATTCTGTCGGGATCTTTGGCCTTGATCGGATCTGGGAACTCATGGGGAAAGGTTTCCTCTGACACACTGATGTTATACTCGCGCTTAGTGAAGACCGGCGGCTCGTCCACATCCATCACGCTGATGACAACCTCCGCTTTATTGTTAGCGTTTACATTTTGCTGCAGGCCGGAGAATTTCACAATGTCCTCTTTCACAAAGAGGGTGAATGTGTAGCTGTTCATGGTCTCGTAATCCAGGGGCTGCGTAGGGGGAGAAGGGGACAACAAAGCTTTTTTTCCACACTCTTAAAATGAATGTGTTGAAAACAACACAATTTACGTTGTCTTTGACACATCTCTGTGTCCAGATAGGGACAACACATTCGTTTTAAGAGTGCAATCTGACCACTCTCACTCTCTGTAGTACTGCTGACTACAAAGCCCATTTCCAATACTATCAAGCAGGAGATGAATACAGATGGTCATTTCAGAGTACTGATTCATATCTATATGTGCAGTTAAAGGAACCATATGTAAGATTGTGGCCAAAACTGGTACTGCAATCATTTTCAAATTACTGTAGAGCGGTGTATCCCCTACCCCTGGCCCCTGACTCGAGGTTGCCAACCCACATGCTGAAACACTACTGACATCGTGATTAGTAGATAGGTAGAGGGTGGCGCATCAGACCAAAACGCAACATGACATGACTAAACACAGCATCAACATCAGTTGAGGGCTGCAACTTCACTTTTTAAATGACAATATCCTGGCCAGACTACTGTTGTCAGTGATATAAGTATTTGAAATGAACATGATTTCTTAATGTCTAGTGACATATCAGGGCCATTTTATGATTAATTTAAATACATTTCTTACATACGGTTCCTTTAACTATGTTATCTAGGGTTGATCATTATGCTTTGATAGCATAGGCACAGATATGAGGCCAATTCGAGAGGTTTCAAGAATAAATAATTAAAACTGAAGGTTTAAGAAGTCAAACTGATCCCAGGAATGTCTCATGGACCAAACATGCTGAATGGATATGTAATGCATTTAAGGCAGTGCATAGTGACAATTGAGTTTAGGCTTACTTGTCTGAGGAAAAGTACACCATTTTTCTGTTGGTCCTGTTTGATCTCAAGCAACTTGTTGATTCTTGGATCCTCGATTTGGAACTCAGGGTTCTTGTTCTGCTCCTCGTCTTTGTCCTCCACTTCAACAGTGCCAATTTTGGATTCCACTTTCGTGTCCTCTTTCACACTGAAGGTATATCGTGCTGTAAGCCATACATCATATAAAATGTTTATTTCAGATGGCTCACATTTCAGCTCATGGTTTAAGTTATGACATGTTCAAATGGCTCACATTCCAGCTCATGGTTTAAGTTATGACATGTTTTCTTTTTTTATCAGATTGTGATAGCAATTAATGTGAGAATGTTAATATACCAAATTTAACTAATACACATACCCATTTTAAACGTTGCTAAGTTATCGTTAATGTCCGTGACATTAATAGTGATAGTAGCTGTGCTTGAGAATCCAAGTTGTTGCCCAGGCATGTCTTTGACCCGAACTTTAATCTTATACTGAGAAGTGGTCTCGCGATCCAAATTGCCCACTTTTGTTGTTATGATACCTACATGAAACAGGTAAATACATAACAGAAAATATGGTTCACTTATAGGCTATGCATTATAGTATGTATAGGTGTATGTATACCATACATGTTGCACTATTGTTATAGTGTATGTATAATAAATGGCTTGTAATGTAGTTTTAATTATTCAAACAAAACTGATAACTGTTTACAATATACATCTCACCCTTTCTGCTATCCACTCTGAAGACATCTGTTCCAGTTAATAATTCATACTCGATCATTCCATTGACTGTTGTTGGATCATCCTTATCAGTAGCATTTATTGTCATAACGATAGCTCCTATCAAAGCAGACATATATAAATATAATGGATGATTAAACACTACATTTAAAACAGATGAAATTCATAAATCTTCATAACAGATAGCATTCGGAAATCTTGGTCATCCAAAACAGGCTTACCTATGGGAGACATTTCTTGTATGGACCCTGTATATGGCCCATGGAAGACAGGGGCATTATCATTGATGTCTTGAACTTGAATGGCAAAGTTTGAGGGTTTGTCTACGTCTACATTTGAGTGTTTGTCTACTAGTTTGGCTGTGAGGTGATAGACACTTTTTTGTTCACGATCCAGTTTTTCTTTGAGAAACATGTCTCCTTGATCGTTGACAGTAAATATGGTGTTTGCTCCATCCCCAGCAATTTTGTACATATGCTTGTCTTTGATGAATTTTTCATTTGTAAGCTGCAGGAAAGAATCAACATATTCAGGGTCAAATATTTTATATTGTTATGCCTGCCACCTTTTTGCTTTGATGAGTTTCTAAAATGTGTCACACAAGTCCCACCTCAACATTCTCATTAAAACCTTATTTATAATGTAGTATTTACAATAAACTAGCTTACTTAATGCAGAGAAAACGACAGAGAAACATCATTTTTGAAAGCATTTCTTCTCTCTCTCTCTTGTGTTCTGACATATTGGATGGTTTGTCTCTCTAATTGATAAGAGGCAGAGGTAACACTTTTCTATGAAGCATGATTTTGGTGCAATCTTGAACCAATGATGCAACTACAAGAAATTTCCAGAAGCACCTGGTATGGCTCTTATACGTGAGTTAAAACCGGCCACGGTGTACCTTTTTCTTACAAATATGAATATGATTTTGAACCATTTTATGTGAAATTAAGTCAAATTTGATTCACAAGTAATCATTACTTCTCTGGACTAAAAAAGGATACATTTTGGTGTGTGTATGTGCGTGTGTGTGTGTGTGTGTGTGGGGGGGGGTTATTCACAGTGCACATCTAAGTTTACGTTTCAAATATAAAAGTACTTCACAGTGTACACTCAGAAACACAAATGTGTGCACACTCACACACACTGCATCTTGCGCTTACCGTGCCAAATTTCTCCGGTGGATTGCTCACGGGTTTTTCCTCGCTGACATACAGGCGCTTCCAGTCCCAGCTGGTCGGGTCACTGTTGGTCGCCGCTTGCACACTGACGAGCAGAGCCGCTGCTAGAAGCTGCAGAGCCCAGGCCCCACCACAGGCCATGATCTGGGGCCAAAGAGAGAGAAGGGATGGCAAGTTAGAGCAGTGCTTCTTAAACTTTTTGTCTGGCGTCCCCTCCAAAAAACATAGGCCAAGTCTCGCTACCCTCCCTTCTCTCTAACCGGCGGAGTTTGGTTTCGAAATGTTGTGAGATGGGCAATGGAAGCAGAGGCAGAAAATGTCTTCTCTCATAGGTAGGCTATGTCAACACCAAAGGCATTATGTCAATGGCAGCCTTTGACTAAAAACCTTTACAAAAAGGTATTTTATCCAGACTGCAAATCATTTTGCGACCCCTCCAATATTTTTGGTGACCCCCCTGGGGATCCCGACCCCCAGTTTGAGAACCACTGAGTTAGAGGACTGTTTGTTGTTTGTTGTTTTTAGTGACCAGTAAAACAGATCTCAAGTGGTAGGGAGTGGGATTTGAAACTAAATGAGACCAAATGCAGCTGAATATCAATATCCTTCACAAATGAGGACCTAGTCTATCCATCTGGTCCTGTTCCCCGGACCTTTTCAAAACATGTTGAATGTTCTTTTCCCTGGCATACAAGACTGCAGAGTTGTGTATGATATATTTATTTGAGTAAAATATATTTTTCCATCCTCATCTTTCCTTTTTATTGTTTTAACTGTGATAACATATATGTTTGCTTTTGCCTAAACTCATAAAGACATGCGTTATACAAAGTTGATATACAAATAAAGCCTAATAGCCATACCATTCTGTACTTTAAAATGGGCAATTCATTTTCTTTTGAGTAGTATTCAAAGTTTGCCAAGTTTACCTCCTGTGAAAACAGAAACCAAGGAATACTCCTGTTTCTCAGAAAAGCAAAAATGTATTCAAGTGACGCATAAAGAATATGTTTTCAGCTCCAACTGAATTCGCTGGTTATTCTGAGACGTATAAAATGCTCTTTATCAGTAATGTTAGACTTGGCCAGGATTCCCTTCTGTGCTGCACTGTCCGAGAGGCCAGGAAAGAAAATATTTTCCTGAGCATGAGAGAAATCAGCGATGTCTCGGGGCTACTGGCCATTTCCACTCGTATGTTTTCAGACCGTGACATGGGGGTTCACAGGCCGAGCTGGGAGGAAGTGCGGAATTAGCCAAATTGATTATGAGCATGGCGAATTCTGCTCAACTGCTTAACACTTGAAACCATGCCCCAAAGACTCTGGGCCTAAAGTCTAAATCTCCAGCAGTCACACCAAAAGTTGGATACATAGCACGGGTGTTTTTCTTTGTAAGGATGATAGTGTTTGGAAGCCAATTTCTGTTTGTTGTGGTTTGAAGATGTGTGTAGGAGAGATGTTGAGTAGATTTGACTATAGAAGGGATTAAAAAAAAATCACACTAGTTAGAAAGAGGATCAGATATTACTGTTTTGTGACAGGGCCACTCAAACAGTATGTGTTTATCACCAGTTCTTCCCCCACTCAGACAGGAAACCTCAGATTGTTTTTTGGTCTTTTTTGTCACGCCATTATACTCATGTTACATCCTAATGTTTTATTACATAGGAATGTGCTGTCTATGACATACTCATCCTAATGTTTTATTACATAGGAATGTGCTGTCTATGACATACTCATTCTAATGTTTTATTACATAGGAATGTGCTGTCTATGACATACTCATGTTACATCCTAATGTTTTATTACATATAGGAATGTGCTGTCTATGACATACTCATCCTAATGTTTTATTACATATAGGAATGTGCTGTCTATGACATACTCATCCTAATGTTTTATTACATAGGGATGTGCTGTCTATGACATACTCATCCTAATGTTTTATTACATATAGGAAGGGATGTGCTGTCTATGACATACTCATTCTAAAAGGGCCAAACCAGACACAAATACATAGATAGATAAACAAACAAATAAATAAATAAATAAATAAATAAGTGAAAGCCTCCAACCTCTCAACTCTATGAGCTGAAATTATATTGTCCCCTCGGTCTCAGGGATAAGCTGTCCACAAAAGCAGTGGTAAAATATTCCCACCCTAGATAAAGGGCTTTGGTCGTCCAGGCCCAGTCTTCTAGTTGCCGTCATTTAGCGAATGGCATTAAGATGGGCTGGATTAGGGCCTTGTAGAGAGTCATGGCAGGGACGCAGTCTCAGACTTCCCTAAAACACTCCAATCTATGCGATTACCCTTCGCCCACGGCTCGTCTCAGGATGCCCTGTGGCCCAGGGCCCAGGGTGGATGACAAAAGGGGCTGATCGCTCGGATTCATGGGGATTTCACTCGACGCACGTGTTCGATAAATGCACTCAGATATGTGCTTTATGTTTTTTTTTTAGGCTGCTGTTTTTTTTAATGATATTTATTGATATTACAGGAAATTACTGTCCCTGACTTTTTCCATGAGAAAAAAAAACATGTTTGTGGAGAGCCTGATCAAGAAAGCAGTCTTTCATTGGACAAATTGTTTCCTTGGACAAAATAATTTATTTGGACAAATGTTTTTGTTTGTTTGTCTGTTGTCAGGATGTGAAATTTTATCTCATGGAATAGGGCATTAATTCTGTTTCTTTTTTTGCGTATTCCTGTTTGATATAAATCTTATACACAGTTCTTTATATTTTATTCCTTATTCCATTCATAGTGCATAAAAAATCAAATAATTCAATCTTTTTTGTTCATATACTATCTTCACAGCTTTATAATTAGCCGTAACAAACCCTGAATATGTGACTTGGAGGAGAAGCTGGAGTAGCTTAGGAGGCAAAAGCGCAAAATAGAAATTTGGCATTTTTTGAAAAGTAGCCCAGCTGGAGTGGCTACAAGGGGCTAGCCGCAGTAGTGGCAGCATGAGATTGGCCTCTTTATCAGGCAGGGAGGAAGCGTAAACACAATGCCTGTGGGAAACAACATGCACGTTTCGACTGCTAGGTCATCATTACTCCATACCGCCAGGAGCTCACACCCTTCCTGCAATTCAAAGGCAACCCCATTTCCCCCTTTCTTCTCTCTCTCTTTCCATCTCTATTTCTCTCTCTCTCACCAACCCCCCTCTCTGGAAGTGAGAGGCAAGACAAGTTTATTTATGTAGCACAATTCATACACATTGGTATTTCAAAGCAGTTCACAGATGAGGTTTGAAGGGTTCTATCTCTCTTTCTCTCTCTTTCTCTCTTTCTCTCTCTTTCTCTCTCTCTCTCTCTCTTTCTCTCTCTCTCTCTCAGCCCCTCTGTTTCCCTTTCTCCTGTGCCCCTATTTTGTGTCTGCTCCCCTCTCCTCTCCTCTCCTCTGCTCTCCTCTCCTCTGCTCTCCTCTCCTCTCCTCTCCTCTCCTCTCCTCTCCTCTCCTCTGCTCTCCTCTCCTCTCCTCTCCTCTCCTCTGCTCTGCTCTGCTCTGCTCTGCTCTCCTCTCCTCTCCTCTCCTCTGCTCTCCTCTCCTCTCCTCTCCTCTCCTCTGCTCTCCTCTCCTCTGCTCTCCTCTCCTCTCCTCTCCTCCGCTCTCCTCTCCTCTCCTCCGCTCTCCTCTCCTCTCCTCTCCTCTCCTCTCCTCCGCTCCGCTCTCTGCTCTGCTCCGCTAGCTCTTTAAACTGCCTTCTTTCTTCACACACCATTTGGAGGGGTGTCCTCAATGTCCATTAGCAAATTCTGTCCTGGGAAGTGATCATTATCTGAAGAGCGTCTTCTGCAGCCCACAGACCGTTGTCACTGAGCTGGGCTAACAGTAGGTGTTAAGACACTGAGATTCATCAATGCTTGTAAAAGCCTCAAAAGCTCAGTTAGAGGTCAATTTAATTTCACTATGCCAGGGTTTTTGGGTGGCTGGCAGCTGTATTGTTCAGCTTCTTCTGTACGCTCTTTGATGAAAGGACAGAGTGCTAAATAAACTGATTCAGTAAACATTTATAGATTTCTTCATTAATAATTTCATAATAATTATTCATTATTAATAATGTATAACTCACTGAATGTATTCAGTAAGTTATACATTTCCTACTGACCATCATCTTCGTCTTTTTTCAGGAAACTCTGGTAGTCTTGCTGTTTCAAACTAGGCCAAACAACCCCTAAACCACAAACCACAACTGAGGCCGTGCCAAAATGATCACATTCACTATGCTGTCTAGTGACATTAGCTATGGGAAGAATGAATAAAATATAGCCGCATAGAGAAGAGAAACATTAACCATGCATTGATAACATAAATTGCTGATAGTTGGCCTCTCTGTTACAGGGTGTGTTTCAGGGCCCTCGATATCCGCCAGCACAATATCACTGATCTGATGACATTGTCCTGGCCCTTGGATGGATTCCCAAGTGGAATTCCAGATGTTCTAAATACGAACAGAGAAATCCTGTTTACAACCGTCTCAGTTCAAGAGATACTGTAACTTGTGGGAACACAACCCACGACGGCCTGTGTGGCTTGCCGGGGCTGTGCTGGTGGTGTTCACCGAGGATGAAGACCTGGTGGCCTGTAGACTCTGAGCTGTGGCCATGTCTGAGTAAATCCTGGATGTTAGTGGTCATTACACACTTCTAATGCGCTGAAACAGAACCAATGAATGAATAGATTCCGAGAGAGCGTAATTCTGTGTGTGTGTGTGTGTGTGTGTGTGTGTGTGTGTGTGTGTGTGTGTGTGTGTGTGTGGCCCCTAGATTAGAATACGTTTAATCACTGCCGTAGCTTCTCTTCCAGCAATCTGTCTGCCTACTCATTTCTCGAGGAAATTCTGTCTCTCACAGATCTCTCTCTCTCTCTCTCTCTCTCTCTCTTTCTCTCTCTCTCTCTTTATCTCTCTTGCTCTCCGTCTCGTTCTACCTCTGTCTCTTTCTCACAGTTCTCCGCCTCAGCACAGCTTGTAGATCAGGAGCCAACGAGAGCAGCAGG